>NC_034604.1:29669767-29686034 GCF_900095145.1 Mus pahari | reverse complement strand
TTATGATTTTTAAAAAAGTTCTCTGAACCCCAGTGAAATAATCTTTTTCTTTGGTTCCTGTTTTTTTTTTTTTTTTTTTTTTGTCATTATTTTGAGTGTATGTTCTTAGACGCCTGGTGCGCTGACCACAAGGCCCTTCTGTACCCAACCTCCTCCTTGTCCACATCCCCAGTCCCCTCTCCATCATATCTCTAACTTCTCTGACAAAGTTCAGTCTGAGGCCTCGAGGATCCAAGGCCTAACTGTGTCCATGCCTCTCTCGGGACATTCATTCCTGTTCTGATGCCTCACCCTGAGAGGAGCAGCCTGGCTTCAATGACCAAGCGCATCGGCCCTGGAGATTGCTCAGGGGTGGGGTCTATTCTCGCCTCTGCTCTGAAGGATTCTTTCCTCGGTGGGTCAGTCGTAGGGAGAGGAGTGGGACCAGGAGCTTAGAGCTGAATTTTAACCCTTTGAAGTGTGTCTTGCTTTCATTTTGTTTGTTTGTTTGTTTGTTTTTTTTCCCTCAACCTTGGGTTTTCTGTCACCACTGAGAATCACAGGCAGTCTGTGATGTGGGACTAGGGTTTCCCTTGGGGTAGTGTCTTCCTTCCTCTGCCTTCTGAAGTAAACACCCTTCCTCTACATCCCCTCTTGAAACTTTGACTTCTAATGAATACATAATGATTTGCTTTTGGTTTTGGTTTTTTCCTTTGAGTGCCGCTTGGAGAGTTAGAAGTCCTCCCTCCCCAGTCAGCAGGTGCGGGGGCCGTCTGCTTTGACACTCTAAGGAAGGCTTTTGCAAGTCAAAAGGTAAGGACCTTATTCAGGAGAAGGGCTGAGAATACAACTCACTGGTCGAGGAGAGAGGGGGAAAACACCTTTCACCTTTCACTGCCTGTGAATGGCTCTCGCTCTTCAAAGCCGACACGGCGGTTACAGCGTTGCTGGAGACTCTGGGCTCCCTACAGGGGAAATGGTTGTAAAGGGAAGAATTTGAATTTATGAGGTGACAGGTCTGAATTCAAATCCAGCTCCCTGTTGTTCCTTTCATGTTGGGGTGCTTGCCCTCTCTGGGTCGCTATAAGAGAGAATGATTATGGCCTTTAGACCCTGGGGTGTTTTCTAGAGGGTTATAGAGACGGACCCGGGGCTTTGTGCATGCTGCTTGTTCATCCTACCCGGAGCCATACCTGAGCCCCTGCTAATTTTAACTCTTTAATTGGGTGCTCTGAAGACTGATGGAAAGGGTCATTTGGCAAGTCTAGTACCCCTTCCCGTTGTGGTTCCTGTGTCCCGAAAGATCACCAAACTGCTATCTGAGGTTATGTCAGTGGGAGAGCCTGGCAGACTTCAGGGGCTTTTTTTTTTTCCCCTCTTCGGAGTCCTAATTCTGCTCACATTGGAGTTCACCTGGGAAGAAGGAAGAGACGACAGCAGTAGGGAAGAGCCTAATCGGGGCTTGTGGCTAGCATAAGTGCATTTTCTGGTCTGAACCAAAAATACACAAGTCCACTTTCCAGGTAAAGTGAGTGGCTCAGGGGCAAGCTTCCCTCACGGAATCCTCCCCGTCCAGCGGATTCTCAAGTCCACTATGGAACTGCGGGCTCCATACGCCTGTTTTCCACTCTGAACCCATTGGATGTGTGAGTTTTATTTTGTCACCTTAATGGTTGCCCGCTTGTCGAGGATGCACGGAGAGGAAAAGACCGCAGGGTTGTAACTGATGAATTTGAATGAGGCTGGAAGGAAGGTGATGGATGTGGAGAAATCTAAATTCCTTTAGTTCCAGGCTGAGTGTCCATGAGGCAGGTCGGTTGCTATGACAGTTGGTGACTTTGGAGACAAGATGGATGAGGGTCGGGGAGACTTGCAAGAAGACACCAGCTTTGGGGGGTGTTCAGCAACTTTCCCCAGAATTCTTTTTTTTTTTTCTTTGTGTTTTCTTAGCAAAACTCCTCTCTAGCCCCACAGGGACCACAAGGCAGGCTCTCCTGGGTGCCTTAAACAAGCAGCAGGGGTGGCTTTGTTTCTGAACACCTCCCTTCCGACGAGTATTGGGATACATCAACACAGTGTGGACTCAGGAGGTAGGGGTGGAATGCCATGACTTGAGGTCAGGTGCCTTGGATGGAAATTCTGTTATGGATACAGGGAGAAAACAGAGTCTGTTCATTTCCCTAACATAGTATAACAACTCAAAATTGAGTGTCAGGCTGGGTACTTTGAAATCCACATTTATCAAGGGTTGACACTCAGGATTACATGATTTCATGCTTTAGTTTTTACTTCCCAGGAAATCAGTCTTTTCTTGGGCTACCTGCTCAAAGCCTTTGCCCCCTAGGTCATCTCTCTGCTGTCCCTGTCACCACAGTCTTGTCCACACCGCCTTTCTTTGCTGTCACTGTTATGTAAGCCTTTGCTTCTCCCCATTGTATCTGCTCTCCGACACATGTAGGGGTTTAAAAACTGGAAGCTATAGAGGTCAGACTAGGCCAGGCTAGGCCTTAAAGGCAGCTAGCTCATGCTGTCTCTCATGATACCAACTTCCTTAGTGAGCATTCCACTAGAATCTTAAACTGAAACAGTTAAAAATGAGCTACTTATTGGAGCTGGAGTGTTCATTCAGCGGTTAAGAATATGCACTCTTGGACTGGAGAGATGGCTCGGTGATTCAGAGCACTGACTGCTCTTCCAGAGGTCCTGAGTTCAATTCCTAGCAACCGTGTGGTGGCTCACAGCCAAAATAAATAATATTTTTTTAAAAAGAAAAAGAATATGTACTGTTCTTGCTTTGGGCCTGAGTTCCATTCCCAGCAGCCCTGTCAGGTCACTCACAATCAGCTCTAACTCCACTTCCAAAGGAATCTGAAGCCTGCTGGCTTCCTTGGGTACCCGCGTGCATGAGCACCACCCTCACATAATGCACATAATTCAAGTTAAAAGATAAACCGATTATTCCTTCAGGCACTTAAGAAGTAACACTTCTTTCCAGTGGCCACCATATTTGTTTATTGTAGGCAAGTACAAACGAAACAGAAACAGACGTTACAACAAAAACCCGGGAGCGCTGTCTGCTCTTGGCTGTCCCTTCACTTGTTAAGCCTGCCGGCAGGGATCCTAACCAGTCTCGGCAGCTTCCCTGGGGCTGTGAAATTCAGAGTTAGGAACCCAATGGCTTGGGGAAGAGGCAAGCAGCTTTGTGGACCAGAGGGGTGACATTCAGAGATGGCCTTTGGAAGACGTCAAAGTGTAAATTCGGGAAGCCGGATTCATAGCTATCCTAGGCCCGGGGCAGGTCTTGGGGTGCAGACACCCGAGGAGGTCTACATCAGGAGGGTAAACACTTCGAATGAAGTCCAAGTTCAAAGGGCTTGCTCACTTCCCGAGCTGCTTAAGTCACTCTGAATTACACCCAGATCTGTGCATACTCTTTTCCTGTTACCTTATTTTTATTGTTTTGTTGTTTGTTGTAGCCCTGCGTAGCCCTGGCTGCCCTGGAACTCACTCCGCAGACCAGGCTGGCCTCGGAGTGCTGGGATTAAAGGCATGTGCACCACTATCTACTTGGTGTTTAGTTTAATTTATTTAGCTCCCCCCCCCCCAACACACACACACACAAGGTTTCTCTGTGTAACAGAGCCCTGGCTGTTCTGGACTCTGTAGGCCAGGCTGGCCTCAAACTCACAAAGATATACCTGCTTCTCTGCAGCTGGGACTAGAGGGGAACACCACCACACCCAGCTTTTTTTTTTTTTTTTTTTTTTTTTTTTTTTTTTTTTTTAAGATTTATTTATTTATTATATGTAAGAACACTGTAGCCGTCTCAGACACTCCAGAAGAGGGCATCAGATCTTGTTACGGATGGTTATGAGCCACCATGTGGTTGCTGGGATTTGAACTCTGGACCTTCGAAAGAGCAGTCGGGTGCTCTTACCTACTGAGCCATCTCACCAGCCCTTTTTTTGGTTTTTGAGTCAGCCTGGCCTCATTCTCCGTTTATAGCTGAACCTGAGCTCAATTCTCAGCATCCATATGGTGGCTCACAGCCATCTGTAGCTCCAGTTCTTCTGACTTCCACTGCCTGTGTATGGCATATAGACATGCATACAGGCACAACATTTATACACATAAATTAAAATAAATATTTAAAGAAAAAAGAAAAGTGCTCTCTAGGTGTACCCTAGAAGTATTTATTGCAAATGAAACTGAGTCTCCAGTTTGGGAAAAATCGCAGAGCAGAGATGTTTTCTAGTTCTTCTAAGATCTTGTCTGGAAAGTTCTGGTCGCCTCTCCATGGGTAGTGTTTTGGATTTGGGGATGGCTTATGAGCTAGAAAGGTCCATGGTCATCCTGGGTCCTGGTTTCCCTAGACTTTATTTTTATTTTGGGGGTGAGGGGAGGATTTTTTAGTGTGCATATGCAGATGAGAAACCCAGCTAGCTCACTAACAACCTTGTAGGAGGAGAAAGCTGGTCCCTGCCCCGGGACCCCTATGTGTTTGCCTGCACGTGGTCAGAAGTGAGGAAGGGTGTTTCCTCACAGATGGGAACAAAACTCTTACCTTGTTAAATGTAAGTTTTACTTTATTATTGTATATGTATAAGTGTCTGTCCACATTTGTGCCTGGTGGCCACAGAGACCAGGAGAGGACATTGGGTCCCCTGGATCTGGAAGTACAGATGGCTCACAGCCATCAAGTGGGTGCTGTGGAGTGAGCCAGTCCTCTGGAGAGCCAGCCAGGGCCCTTAACCACTGACCCATCTCTCTGCCTCCCAGAATTCCTTTCCTTTAGCTTCTCTTCCCCCTCACTCCCAGCAGCACAGCTGGGCAGAACAATATCTGAAACTTAATGGAACACGTTCTTCTAGGGTCCTCTGGATGTGCCCCCAAATCAAACTCCCTCTTTAACAAGAAGCTGCTTAAGTCCAAGAGTAACTGCGCAGGAAAGGCTGGGTCCACAAGCCAGGAGAACAAGGTTCCGATTTCAGTCCTGCGAAGAAGATGCTTAAAGATCATCCATCTAACCCACCTATCGTGGAAGGTCTACAGGCCAACCCTGTTATGTCCCAGTTGTTTTCCAGTCTGTGTCCCCTAGGCCAGAAGTTCAGTCTCTATCTCCACTGCCCTGCCTCTAGGCAGCAAGTGCATTTGTGGTGGTGTTACCAGGCACTGTCCTTGCCCCTGCCCCGAGGCTTGGCACTACTTGCAGGGCGTGTGCAGTAGTATCTGCTCACCACACGTCTGCACTGGCCACACTTGACAGTGCAACACCACTGAAAGTTGCAGTCGCAGCTGCTCACGGCCTCTGTTCTCCTCTCCTCCACCTGCAGCCCGCACTCTGTGCACAGGCGCCCACAGCTGCGCTGCTCCCGCCGGGAAGCACTGCGGGCATTCTGCAGGCACTCCCGCCCCTCTGTGCCCTGGATGCTCAGGCTGGCATTGCGGTTGCAGTAGTCAGGAGACCCCTCTATGAAGATCAGCTCGGCCTCTGCGCTGGGAAGGAAGGCCTCCGTGAGAGCCCAGCGGCCCTCGGCTCTGTTGCCAGCCCTTAGCTGGCGCTTATCCATCTCAATCTTCAGCGCGCGGTCATACTTGGCTTTTAGGTAATTTCCCATCTGCCTGAAGTCAGCCAGCTGCAGCCAACACGTCTGGATGCTGCAGCTTCCTGAGATGCCATGACACTTGCAGGTCCTTTTCGTGGAGGCCCTCACTGCCTTGGGGGGTGGGGTGGGGGAGGGGAAGGAGGAGGAGAGGGAGAACACGAAGAATAACTTGGTGGAGAAGGCCAGTGGCTAGCAAGCACATGGAATATTCTAGAGCTGTGCTTCCTAGCTTTGGAGACCTATCTGGATTATTGGGGAGGGGGCATTCCTAATCCTATCTTAGGTCTTTTCAGGGAGACTGGTCAGGGTTAAGGGGTTAGGACCAGGAGCTGTCCAAGCGCTGAGAAGATGACAGAAGCCAGAAACATAGATAGGGTCCTGGTCTAAGCCCATCACTTCTTCAGTGTGTTTCCTGGCCCAGTTGTAACAAGTATTGGATAAAACAGGGCCCAAGGGTAGAGTACTTGCTTAGTTGTGTGAGGCTCAGAATTTAGTCTCCGGCACCTCACAAACCCCCAAACAGAAACCAAAACAGAACGGTCAAAGAAATACTTTGTAAGTTGTAAAAGAAATTACAACCTCAGGGGACTGGAGAGAGGCTCAGCAGTTCAGAGCACTGGCCACCGACTCTTCCAGAGGATGCAGGTTCAATTCCCAGCACCCACATGGTGGCTCACAGCTGTCTGTAACTCCAGCAGCAGTGTATCTGACATCCTCGCACAGACACACATGCAGGCAAAACACCAGTGTCCATAAAATAAAAATAAGTCATTTTAAAAAATTACCTCAGCCGGGCCTGGTGGCCCACGCCTTTAATCCCAGCACTTGGGAGGCAGAGGCAGGTGAATTTCTGAGTTTGACGCCAGCCTGGTCTACAGAGTGAGTTCCAGGACAGCCAGGGCTACACAGAGAAACCCTGTCTCGAAAAGCCAAATAAACAAATAAAAATAAAAAATTACCTGAGTTACTGTATCTCTTTTGAAGCCTGGGGCTAGATGTGTCATGGTAGTTGTGGTGGTTTGTCTGTCCCCTGTCACCCTATTCTGTCTCCTCCACCCCCTGACGCTCGCTCACACCCTCTCAGAGAGAAGGGAGATCCTGGTATCTGAACCCATTTTCTCTCAAGGCAGTGGTTGGGGTTGCCTTGAAAGTGCCTCTCTCTGGCCATAGTGACCAGAATATCCAGGAGGAGGCTCCCAGGAAAATTTCAATGATTTTTGTTTTAAGTCCAACTTGCTTCCAGATTTGAGTTCACAATGTTACCCTACCAGAACCCTGGTGAAGAGTAGATTCTACAGTCCCGACTTCTCAAACCCCAGGCAGACTTTAGGGCAATAGTAGGCCTCTATGAATGTCTTAGCATGTAGTTAAAAGTGGCTAAAATCTTTTAAGGCCTTGTGGCTCATGTCTGTAATCCCAGCACTTGGGATGTTAAGGTAAGAGAAATGCTGTGAGTTCAAGGACTATAGTGAATTACCAGGCAAGCCAGGGCTACCTAAAAGACCCCATTTTGGAGAACATGAACACACACACACACACACACACACACACGCACACACTGCTGCATGGAAGCAAGGTTTATCAACTGTGTTGTCTCAGACGTGCCACTTGGTTTAGACTTAGCTGACTTTGTCAGGCAGAGAACAGAATTCTTCCTGAACGGCTTTGAGGATGAGTGAGATAGCGCTTGGTGACTCCCATACCCACCAGCCTGCCGGCCCTGTTGTTGTGAAGGTTCACCAGGGCTCTAGTGTCCTTCCCTTTCTCCAAACCATCCACGAAGAGCCTGGAGATCTTTTCTCCGAATTCCACGTTGTCGCTGCAGCCTCCCCAGATCCAGCCATGGCCACCTACACACAAGGAAAGGCGTTCTGCACACACACCCTCAGCTAAATCCCAGGGAAAGAGCCAAACCTAGGAGGACCTGCCAAAGCTGTGTGTATCTGATGCTGAGGCAGGGGAATGGAGGTACTTGGAGTGCGTGGGTGGGGTCCTGTGCTCCTCAGCGTGCTCTCTCTCTCTCTCTCTCTCTCTCTCTCTCTCTCTCTCCCCCCCCCCTCTGCTGCTGCTAGGTTCTCTATACCCACAGGAAGCAGGCCTGTGTGGTGACCTGGATACCTCAGAGGTTCTCTGTAGCTCAAACATTCTGGACCTCTACAATATTGGAGCCCCCTCCGCCCTCATTAGCAGCAGGCCTGGGTCTTCCGGGGTCTGTAAACAGTGGGCTAGCTTTGGATGAGAACAAGCTCTTCTTGTACCAGGGTTGATCTCCAACTCCCCCAGGGTTCTCACTCCCAGTCTCCTTGGTTTTAGAGAGCCTTTCTAATTCCTGCTCTCATCAATCCGTGAACTCCCAGGAGGGAAGGGATTGCTAGAGTCTGGGATTCAAGAGAGCTGAGGCCAGCTGCAGCTCCCGCCTCTTCCCACCTGCATCGGAGAGCAAGTTTGTTACCTGTTTTTCCATTTTGTGACTCGTCACAGCCGCAGTTTTCCAAGTCACCCATGCTGCAGTTCTTGGTGACTGCGTACATGATGGCAGCAGAGCGGATGGCATGAATGAAGGATGTCTCTCTCGTGGCTTTGGGGAGGAACAGGGGCTGACTGTGTGAATCCTCGTTAGCCCAAAGCAGAGGCCTTGGTAAGACAGTACTGCTCAACAGCTCTTGCGGTCCCCATGCCCGCCCATGGTGTTAAGGTGTTCCTCGCCCTCAGAGCAGGCTGCACTTCATCCAGGCAGGAATGGACATCCCATGCTACTGATGGGGAAGTGGAAATGTAAAGAACTACGAAGCTAAGGCTACTTACTGGCCAGCTGTGGTTTTCGGATCAGGAGTTTGCTCACCTCAAGTCTAGCCTAGATTTCTGTCCTCTAGCACGCAGGTAGTGAGACTCAGCCACAAGGCTGGCATAGGTAAATGACAATGACCTTTTATTTCTGAGCACAGAGTTGGGGTGTGTGTGTGTGTATACATATATGTATGTATGCATGTGTCAGTATATATGTGCAGAGGCCCAAGATCAATTGTCTTCCTATGTTCTACTCTGTCTTACTCTGAGGTAGTGTCTCTCACTGAATCTAGCTCAGTGGCTGGCTAGACTGTCTGGTCAGTAAGGCCCTGGGTTCCTCCAGTCTCTGTTTTCAAGAGACAGGATTTTAGGTGTGTGCTACCACACCCAGATCCCAACCAAGTCCTCACGCTTGTGCAGTGCTTGATCCACTGAGCCATCTCCCCACACCCCTGACGTCTTAGTTTACAAACACTTCCTAGTCTACCTGCATGTTCCGAGGGAAGGATTCTCTTCCTGACCAGTTTCTCCTTTACAGTCTCCTAACTCTTCTCAGCAACTCTATTGCTTCTGTAAAAAGGTTTTCCATATAAACTACTGCCCCTAATTATAAGCATGCACATGCATACATACACATGCACATGCGCATGCATATACATACACACAGACACTTTCAGACATACATATACATGCACATATACACACATATACCACTCACACCCACAGACCCACACATATACACACATCACAGACATACACATATATACCATACACATAAATACACATACATTGCACATGCACACACATATACACATATTTTACATATACATGCACATATACATACATCACTCCTACACACACATATAAATCACATACATATGACACACATATATACACACACATATAAATCACATACACATATACACATGACACATATATACACACATACACATCACATATACATATCACACACATATATACACACACACATCACACACATCTACACATGACACACATATACACACATACACACACATACACATCACATACACATCTACACACATACACACACATACACATCACATACACATCTACACATGACACACATACACATCTACACATGACACACATATATACACATCACATACACATATACACATCACACACATATATACATACACATACACATGACGTACACATATATACTTCACACACATATATACACACATACACATCACATACACATCTACACATCACACAGATAAACACAGATGCACACACTGCGTACACAACCGCCTGAGAGAAACTCATTCTGATCTTTTGGCTTCCTTGTCACAGGCCTTCATGATGATGGGACAAACGTGGCTCTTTTAAGGGCTCCATGATCCCTTTCTCTATTTTTATTTCACTTCATGAAAATCAGAGCAAGGTGAGTGTTCATAAATAAGCACTCCACTGCAGACATGAATCAGAACCTGCCATAATATTTGTAATAATACCTTTCTGGTCGTTTCAGTCAACCTGCAGAATCCCCCAGGGCCTGTGAGACGGCTCAGCTGGTCAGGGCATTTGTATCCAAGCCTGATGACCTGGGTTCAGCCCCTCAAGACTCTCCCAATGCCCCCCCCAAGAAAAACATGCCCCCTAGTAAATACATAAATGGTACAAAACGCGTTTCGAGCAGCGTTTTCTAAAGCCCCCTCCTCCATGTGTTGAGAGAGGGAATGACCCTCACTCAGGGTCACACAGCAAGGAAACTGTGTCAGGAGCCCGCTGGTCACTTTTGTATTTCCCTCCACACACACACACACATCTCATGTACGCATGCGCAACCAGCCAATCATGAGGTGTGGTCCCACGAAAACTTACCAGCTCGCAGCCTGTTGTGGGCTGAAAACTGAAAGGCATGCTCAGGACAGTTCCACCGCTCCCAGGCAAACTGGAACTTACACTCTTCGATGCCAATCTGAGCGCCCAAGGCCACACTGGCGGTGTAGGTCAGATAGGCCTGTGCCGGGGAAAGGGCTGTGAGCTTCCCCGAGTACAGGTCATGTAGGCTCAGGGAGAAGGCAGAACTCAGCTTCCCAGTAAGAAACCAGCATGGGGCCTGGGACGTTGCTCAGATGGAGGGCTTGCCTACCCATACACAAGGCCCTAGATTAACACAACCAAAAATAAACAGTGCTGTCTTTCTGGGTGAGCGGTCTCCAATCCTCTTTCCTGTCCCCAGAAGAGTTCTATCAGAAACCCCAGAGGATAAAAAACAGGAGAGGTGCAAGACCATCCTACCTTGGGACCCGATATCAGGAAGTTGTTCACTGACCTACCAAAAAGAAAACCTGAGGTGAGCGGGGCTGAGGCAGTGGGCGGCTTCCTTAGTGGGGACTGGAGGCTGGAGAGCGACTTACCAGGCAGAAGCACCGAGGGCGGGATAGCACATGCCCGCAGCCACCCACAGCATTAACAAGTGTCCCATGGTCCTGCCCATTCCGGGGACCAGGACCAAGCGCAGAGAAGTAAGGAGTCGGCAGAGCCTTTCTCGGTATTTATGTGGGCAAGTTCGCAGTAGCCAAGATGGAAAAACCAGCAGCCCATCTCATTGGCAGAACCCTGGGAGCCACTGACCTAACGGGGGATCAGAGAGGAGGGTCTCAGCCCGAAGCCTTCAAGGAGGCCACGCCCTTTTCTCCGAGACCGAGAGGGGCTGAAGCCGGTCTCCCACCCTTAGGGACATTGACTTCTTGAGAGGGCCCATTGCTTAGAGTTAGGAAGCCTCCAGCAGCCTAGGCCCCTCCCCTGAACTCAGGTCACCTCTCCGCTGGAGCTGCAGGACTTCATGTGTTAATGAGACCACGCCCTCCACCCCAGATTTCCTCCCTAAATTGTAATCAGAGAAGGACGCTTTAGGGACCCGCTCCTACTGTCTCTACCTCTTCCCTTGGTGACTGTAGGGTGATGGAGCTGTGGGGGCTGTGGAGCGGAAGCTGCCAGAGGCTATCTCTACTACCGTTTCTTCTACTACGAGCTGGTGTGTATTTCCTTCATTTCTCCAGTTTATTAGTTGCTTACAATGATTGTGTCATCCAGGGCTATATTTGAAAAGGCCGCTACCTTTCTCTCTCTCTCTCTCTCTCTCCTCTCTCTCTCTCTCTCTCTCTCTCTCTCTCTCTCTCTCTCTTCTTCTTCTTTTTCTTTTTTTTTTTTTTCGAGACAGGGTTTCTCTGTATAGCCCTGGCTGTCCTGGAACTCACTTTGTAGACCAGGCTGGCCTCGAACTCAGAAATCCGCCTGCCTCTGCCTCCCGAGTCCTGGGATTAAAGGCGTGTGCCATCACGCCCGGCCGCTTTCTTTCTCTCTTTATGTCTACGAGTACACTGTCGCTCTCTTCAGACACATCAGAAGAGGGCATCGGATCCCATTACAGATGGTTGTGAGCCACCATGTGGTTGCTGGGAATTGCACTCAGGACGTCTGGAAGAGCAGTCAGGGCTCTTAACAGCTGAGCCATCTCTCCACTTTGTGGACGAGAGGTACTGGGTGTTAAACGTAGGGACTCTTGCATGCTAAGCACACTCTACTGCTGATTGACCGCCTCCTCTAATGCTGCTTTGTCCCGAGGATTTCCGCTACTTAGAAACCTGTCTTTTAGGATCGTCGGTGGGCTCAGTACCTTAGAGAGCGGCTGGATAAACGAAGGAAGGAAAGGTGGGGCTCTAATAGGACTCAGGGACCATTAGAGAGGGGGCAGGGTGACATCTACTCCTCCCGAGGGCTGCGGAGACAAGATTAGTTCAGGGGAAAGCAAGATGGGAAGCAGCCCCGGCCTCTGTTCTGTGACCTTCACACTCTACAGATCATGCCTGGGCATGCTGGGCTCACCGGCCACACACACCAAAGGAGCTCTAGAATTCCTGAGTCTGCAGGATTCAAAGTAGGGGTCAGCCAGGTGGCGGTCTGCAAAGTGGTTATTGTTCTTCAGTGATAACTATGAAAAATAGTGTCTAGAGACATGTAGCAATCTAATGCAATAATTTATAGTATGTTTAATTTTTTTTTTTTTTAACGGATGTTTCTTCGGTTTCTTTTTTCCCCTGTCTCACTTTTCTAGGAGTCCTTGCTGGATGAGAAGTCCATCTCCTGGCCACAGCTTACATGGTGGGCTTCATTGCTGGGGGAGAGACATCCCAGATTGAAGGCGCCTGGGAAAAGCTTTCTGCGTTTGCTTCACCCTTTCTCTGTCCCTTTCTCAATTAAAAAAAAAAAAAAAAATCTGTTATTTAACCTTCACTTCTTAGGAATAAGCTTGATTTTGGGGTGACTCCCTAGGCTGGGGAGCTTGGTTAATAGCATCTCAGTGCTGTCCCCCGCAACCCCTTGAAAGATTTTTAGCCTGGCTCTGTCTTAGGTGGGGGAGGTCTTAATCTTTTGGTCAGTGTTGCATTGTGTAGAGAAGCTCCTAAGCTATGGCTCAGGCTGGCTTGGAACACACTATGTAGTCCAAGCCTGCCTCAAACTTGTCATCCTCCTGCCTCGGTCTCTAGAATGCTAGGATTGGAGGCATGTATCATCAGGTCTAGCTGACTAGGTCTTATTTTTCTGTGGCACTTAGTGAGTGATATATATATATATATATATATATATATATATATATATATATAAAATCTTATCGAAAAAAACAACAAAAAAAACCTTCTATATTCTAGAAAGCAGAGAAGAAAGTGGGGCGCTTTTGTCTGCATGTTTGTGTGTGTGTGTGTGTGTGTGTGTGTGTACACTTTGTGCCTGCTTCTGCTCAGATTCAATAAAGATTACAAGGTTTATTTTTATATAATTGTTTAAAAGGTTTGTTCAGTTATTTTATGTGTGTGAGTGTTTTGCTTGTGTGTATGTTTGTGCATCACATGTATGCCTTGTGCCCTTACAGATTAGAAGAAGGCATCGGATTCTCTTTTATAAGCAGTTGTGAGCTGTCATGTGGGTCCTGGGAATAGAACCTGGCTCCTTTGGAAGGGCAGCAGTGTTCTTAACCACTGAGCCATCTTCCGAACCCAAGATCTTATAGTTTCTTAACAAATGGACCCATGTGAACTCAGTTTCTTCATCACTGAAATGAGGATGTGGGAACAAGACCAATTCACAGCTCTCTTATACACCATACCCTCACGGTAAGGTTTGCAGAATATGGGGGTGGGGGTGGGGGCGGGGAGACTCAGCCAGGTGGTTAAGAGAATGTGTTTCCTTGCAGAGGACCCTGGTTTGATTCTCAGCACACAGATGGTGCCTGGCAAACCTCTGTAGCCCTAGCTCCAGGAGTTTCAATGCCCTCTTTTGACCTTCAAGGAAACCAATCGTGCATGTGTAATACATACATACATACATGCAGGCAAACATACACAAAGCAAAATAAATAAACCTATTATTTAAAAAAGATTTACAGAAGTTGTTAATTCCACAATGACTGTAGGCTGTGAGCATAAATCCTCTTACTCATGTTTGAATCCTGCTGTGGGCAATAAATAGATCTTTAAGGGAGCACCTGGAGGACAGTCAATGGCTTCTTTAAAGTCCTGTGGGTCTGTCTACCTAAGACCCTTGGGCTGTGCTGACAAAGGTCCCTTGAAAGGAGGAATCAAGCCAGGGTGAATCATTCCTAGCCATCCTATGTATTGTTATCCATGGTCAAAGCTCTATTATCTCACCAGTGTGCTTTGCTCCCCTCATGCCCCATGCTGGTGCCTCGGCGCTGGGAATTGAACCCAGGACCTTGCCATGTGTACTAAGTACATGTTCCTCCACCACATCAGCCCGACTCAGTAGTCTTTCTTGGTTTATGTTTGGAGGCATTCGTGTTGCTTTGGTGGGTTTTTTTTTTTTTTTTTTTTTTTTAAGATTTATTTATTTATTATATGTAAGTACACTGTAGCTGTCTTCAGACACACCAGAAGAGGGCGTCAGATCTTGTTACGGATGGTTGTGAGCCACCATGTGGTTGCTGGGATTTGAACTCCAGACCTTCGGAAGAGCAGTCGGGTGCTCTTACCCACTGAGCCATCTCACCAGCCCTGGTGGGTTTTATATTTAGTTGTTCGTTTAACTTTTTTGTTTGTTTGTTTGAGACAGGGTTTCTCTGTGTAGCCCCAGCTGTCCTGGAACTCACTCTGTAGATCAGACTGGCCTTGAACTCAGAAATTCACCTGCCTCTGCCTCCTGAGTGCTGGAATTAAAGGCGTGCGCCACCACGCCTGGCTGATTGTGGGATTTTTAGTAGTTTGCAGAAACATACGCATAAAGGCATATATCTTTCCATTACAAAAATATTGCCCTGTGGGTTCAGGCCAGCACTGCACAATTACAGGTGCAAGATGAACTAGGAGATAATACTGTGCAGGAGGGACTTTGGCTTAGCACAGAAGGAAGCTTATAGGACTCAGTGACTCATGATGAGGACTTGTAGTGGCGTGTAGTGGTATAACAGGCTTTGTTGACAGGCCATGGGTCTTCACTGAAGTCTCTCTGAGGCAGGTCAAGCTTGCAAAATATTCTTAAAAAGCTTATAGTGGGCCGGGCAGTGGTGGTGCACGCCTTTAATCCCACCACTTGGGAGGCAGAGGCAGGCTTATAGTGTACTTGTATATACATAGTATATTTTAATGTTATCTATCAAGTAGGTAATGTGTGTCTACACAAGAATGTGTGGTTTTTTTTTTTTAAAGATTTATTTATTTATTATATGCAAGTACACTGTAGCTGTCTTCAGACATTCCAGAAGAGGGTGTCAGATCTCATTATGGATGGTTGTGAGCCACCATGTGGTTGCTGGGATTTGAACTCAGGACCTTTGGAAGAGCAGTCAGTTCTCTTACCTGCTGAGCCATCTCTACAATCTTTTCATTCTTAAAGTTCGTTTTTAAAAAAATATTGTAAATAGTACTTTTCCTGACTTATTTCTCAGCATTAAAAAAAAAAAATCAATGTATAGAAAAGATACTGCTAGAAGCTTGGCATTGTGGCACATTCCTGTAACCCTAATACTTAGGAGATAAAGACAGAAAGATCAGAAGTTCAAAGTTATCCTCAGCTACTTTGTGAGTCATGAGACTCTGCCTCAACCCAAGAAGCAGAGGAGAAGGAGGGAGAGGAGGAGGAGAGAAAACCGTTGATTTTGTTGATTTTCTACCCTGGCTGAATGAGTTACCAGCTCTAAGACTTTCCCACTGGAAGCTTTAGGATCTTTAAGAGTCCTGTGAATAGAATCAAATGTTTTTCCTTTCACATTAATATCCTTTTATTTCTCTCTCTTGTCCATTGCTCTGGCTAAGCCCTCAAGCACTGTATGCAGCAAAGTGGAGAGAAGAGGAATATTTTCGGCATGTCCCTTCCCAGTATAATGCTGGCAGTGGGTTTTGTAATAGCTCGAAGGCAGTTACACTCACAATGAAAGTAAATGTTGACAATAACACAGTCTGAACTGATAGACCACAGGATGAGAGCAGAACACCATAGAAGAAACCAGAGGCGCTGTGCTGTGGTGAAGGACATCTACTTATTTATAGACAGGGTTTCTCTGTGTAGCCTTGGCTGTCCTGGAAACACATACACTTTTTCAAAGTCTCATTGTGATGCCTGTTCTTGGCTGTCAACTTGACTACATTTGGAATTAGCTAACACCCCAAGGGGCTGGGCACACCTGTGAGGGATCTTAGCTAATAATTGGTTCATTTGCGGTTGGAAGGCTCACCTGAAATTTGGATCATTTGAGGAGATCTGGCCACACCTTCTCCTGGCAGCCTATGTAAAAGAAGAGAAAGAAAATTCTCCTCTTTGCATGCTTGCCCTTGCCAGCAAGGCTGCTCCTTCATTGTGGTTTTAGAGCCTGATTTCTTTTTTTTTTTTTT
>NC_034604.1:29658730-29669317 GCF_900095145.1 Mus pahari | reverse complement strand
ACACACACACACACACACACTTGGTTCTGTTCCTCTAGGAACCCTGACTGATTTGGCCAGTAAGATTCTTAACCTACAATTCTACCCTGAATGAAATTATGGATAAGGTGTAACAGTATAGCAAAGAGATTGTAGACCAGCGTTGACACTTCTCTCTCGCATTTTGAGAAAGGGTCTCATCTGGCTAGCCCACTGGCTTTCAGCCTTCCCGATGCTGCAGCTCTTTAAAAACTGCCTCATGTTGTGGTGACTCACAACCTTCAAATGATTTTGTTGAAGCTCCTTAACTGTAACCTTGTTAAGGTTTTGAGTTGTAATGTAAATATTTTTTGGAGATGGAGGTTCGCCAAAGGGTTCTCTACCCACAGGTTGAGAACCACTCTTCTAGGCTGACTTCCAGCTTGCTACATAGCTGACACTTTGTAAACCAGGTTGGATTGGAACTCAAAGAACACTTGCCTCTGCCTCTGCCTCCTGAGCGCTGGGATTAAAGGCATGAATCACCACACGGAGCCTGGCCTTGAAGCCTTGAGACTCCACCTGGATCCCAGGTACTGGGAATTCGGGTGTGTTCCCGAACACTTGCCTTTGTTCAGTTTCTCAAGAAGCAATTTAGCTAGGGGGAGAAGTGTGCAGGTGTGTCGGAGGCTAGCCATCTGTCTCACAGCTGGAATGAGAGGCTGCAGGCCATGCCTGCAGGGAAGTATTTCTTGCTTGAACCATAAGGTATTTGTGGACGTGTGACTAGTCAGTAAGGCTACAATGGCAGATAAAGAAGGCTGATTATGAAAGTCCAGATACTGGCGATCTGGGAGGACAGAGAGAGAGGATGGAGAGATGTCTCAGTGGCTCAGAACATATACTGCCCTTCTAAGGACCTAGCCTTGGTTCCCAGCATCTACACTCACTGAGTGGTTCACAACTTTCTGTAATTCCAGCCCCACAGGATCTGACCTTTGGGGCCTCATCTAGCCTCTTGCATCCAAGAACACAACCATTTATATCTGGTTCTTTTGTTTTTCTTTGTTTTTGTTTCTGTTTGGTTTTATTTTCCAAGACAGGGTTTCTTTGTGTAGCTCTAGCCATCCTGGAACTCACTATAGACCAGGTTGGCCTCGAACCCAGAGATCCACTGCCTCTGACACTTGAGTGCTGGGATTAAAGATATATGCCACTACCACCCAGCCACATATCTGAATCTTAAAAAATAAAGTTAAATTAAAAAGAGGTAGGGACTGTGACCAGGGTGCACTGTTTATTTTGTGATCTGATTTTGTTTTAAAATGCAGATATTTGCTTTATAATACCATGTAACTTCCCCTCTGGCCCTCACCTTTCCTCCCTCTCTTTCTCTCTACGTAAACATATATGTCATTTTCTGTGTCCTTTCTATCTTATTGTGTGTGTGTGTGTGTGTGTGTGTGTGTGTGTGTGTGTGTGTGGTGACAGATGATTGTGAGACATTCTGTGTGAGTGCTAAGAACCTAACAGGTCTCCTCTGCAGGAGTAAGTGTTCTTGCTCATGAACCGTGTCTCCAGCCCTTCTATTATTACCCTTTAAAATAAATTACTTAAAGACAGCAAGGTAGTCTACAGCTACACCCTGTAGGCTCCTGGTCTTGTCTACAGCCAGGTGTGGCGGTGACACCTGCATCCCCAAGGCTCAGCCAACAGGATTGCCATGAGTTTGAGGTGAGTGTGGCCTACCTAGTGAGAGACCCTACCTCAAAAGCAAGCACTAGAGGAGGGCATGGAACTTGGGGTGGGCAGAGGCAGGAAGATCACTTCAAACATGAGGTCAGCTAGGGCTATACAGTGTGACCCTGTCCCAAACGCACAGCAAAATAACAGCAAAAAGCATCCCCAAACCAGGAGCTGGAGGGATGGCTCAGTGGTTAAGAAACCACATGGTGCCGCACAACTGTCTGCAATTCTAGTTCCAGGGGACGCCAATGCCACCTACCAGGTGTGCATGTGGTGTTCAGAGTACACTCAGTCCATAAGCTTAAAAAAACCCTAAAACCCCCAAGTTAGCCAATAAACAACAAAAGCCACCCAAAAAGTGCCTCGCCCTCTGAGCCATCTTCCCGACCCCGTTGAGGTATTTCTTTTGGCCTCAAAACACAGCGGAAAATTCCCGAGACACTATGAGTTCTTTGAATAGAGAAAGTTTGGGAACTTCCAGTCTAGGAAAAAGTCCCTGGCACATCGAAGGTGCTCAATGAATGCTATAAACTACTAAGGAGGTTTGTACAAGGGAGTAGGCTCCTTCCATTGTATTTGTGGTTCTAGTGGAGGCCGTGTCTGAATAAACAACAATCTGACATAAACACCATGAACACAGCCACAGACACATGGGACATGTGAGCTGAATGAGCGAAGTGCTGAAGACAAAGAGTCTTCAAGACACCAGAACCTGACCCCCAAGGTGAGTAATATTCTTATAGCACATACCAGGCACAATTCAACGCAGAATGTGTTGTCTCAGAGGATTTTAGTGTCTAGTTCTGTTTTTACATTAGCAAATCATTCTGTTGTAGGATTTCTGCTTAATAATGTTCCACAGAACACCAACAGGTTTGGAAATGGTTGGTTATAGTCTGGGCTGAGTTGAAAACAGGCCTTGCTACATTATGGAAGGTGGGAGCTGCATTATAGAAAAAGCCAACCAGCCGTTGTTTTAACCGAGTTCACTAAGCGTTGCTGCTTTACAAATTGTTGTAGAACCAACAACAAAGACAAATGACAATCTTCCAATATCTTGGCATTTAAAGATTACAGAGGAGCTGGGGATGTGGCTCAGTTGGTCGAATGTAGGTCAAGCCAGTTTGGTGCATGGCACTTCATAAACAAGGCACGGAGGTACAGGAGGTACATTCCTGTTAGCCCGGCACTGGGCGAGTAGAGGAAGGAGGATCAAACTTTCGTGCTTGGCTGTGTGGTGAGTTTGAGATCAGCCTGGGATACAGTGACTAAGTTAATACATTAACTTAGGAGAAAGGATATAATTATGTTCCTTATGGTAATGGAGTCAGGCCTTCCTTCCTTAGTCAGCTCAGCATTTTCAGTGACTGTCAGTTTTGTTTCTTGTCTGTAGACTAGCTGTTAGGGAGGAGGTAATAGCTATTAAGAAGTATTGCGTTTTATTAATCTGTGTATGTGTATAGGTGTGTACTTGTACAGGTCAGTGTGTGCAAGTGGTGGTCAGGAGAACAGTCTGTGGGAGCGAGGTCTCTTCTTGGGGATCAAACTCAGGTTTGTCAGGCTTGGTGGCAAGGGCAATACCCAGCTGAGCCATCGAGCCAGCCCCTGGGTTAACAGCCTTAACACAGCAGAAAATATTAGTCTCCTCCACTGTGTCTCCCATCCTTAGTGGCTTTAATCACTAAGCAAAGCTTTTGGAGCAGGCACTCCTCTGTTCCTGGTCCCATCAAATACAAGATTTAATGACAGAGAGATGACAGACAGACAGGTATACCGGGTACAAGCTTTAATGACAGACAGATGTACTGAGTACCTGCCTCACCGTGGAATGTGAGCCATGGCCTTGGGCTTTTGTCTGGTCCTGGTTCCTTGCCTTTTGTCTGATCCTGGTTCCTTGCCTTTTTACAAATTGGGATGTTCTCTGGTAGGTTTCCTGAAAAAAATGGAAGATGCAGTTTATGAGGATAACTTTTAGAAAATTTGTAGTTAAAACAAAAAAAAACCAGGGCTGGAGAGATGGCTCAGCAGTTAAGAGTTTTGACTGCTCTTCCAAAGGTCCCAAGTTCAATTCCCAGAAACCACATGGTGGCTCACAACCATCTGTAAGTAACAGGATCTGATGCCCTCTTCTAGTGTGTCTTAAGACAGCGACAGCATACTAATCATATATATAATTTTGGTTTTTTGAGACAGGGTTTCTCTGTGTAGTCCTGGCTCTCCTGGAACTCACTCTGTAGACCAGGCTGGCCTCGAACTCAGACATCTGCCTGCCTCTGCCACCTGAGTACTGGGATTAAGAGGTGTGTGCCACCATGCCCAACTTAAGTTTTTGTTTGTTTGTTTTTTTTTTTTTTAAAAAAGCCAGAGGTGTTTAGACAGGATCTCCAAGGGCTGGGTGGAACACATCTTAATCCCAACACCCAGGAGGCAGAGGAAGGTGGATTTCTGTGAGCTCAAGGCCAGTTGGTCAAAATAGTGGTGAGGACCCTGCCTCAAAGAAGTGAGAAACTGGGCTAGGTGCAATGACCCAGCAGAGGCAGGAGGATCTCTGAGCTGTAGGCCAGCCTGGTCTACACAGTGAGCTCCAGGATAGCCAGGGCTACATAGAGAGACCCTGTGTCAAAAACAAACAAACTCAAAACAAACAAAGAATGGGAATGGAGAGATGGCTCGGTGGTTAAGATCACTCGTTCTTGCAGAAGACCCACATGGTGACTCATAACTGTACCCCCAGTTCCAGGGGATCTCATGCTTCCTGCTTGTGCAGCGACTGCATGTATTTGGTGCACAGACATTTATGCAGGCCAAATACTCATACACAAATAAAATAATAAAAATAAAACCCAGCAATAGACAGAGATCTGCCTGCCTCTGCCTCCCAAGAGCTGGAGCCACAAGGCCTGCATTCTTTCTCGGAATGTTTTGTTAATTCTTCTTGGTTTTGGTCCTGGCAATTCCACTGCAAAGTTAGAAAAAGATCTAAGAATGTGCTCACACCATCCCTTCCTACCTATCCCATATTTAACAATCGGTTGCAGATGGTTACCAAATAATTTGGGGGAGGATGGGAATACAGACCTCACAACTGCCTTTTAGTATTGTGGTATGCTTATTGTAAAGTGTGAGAGTAAGGTCTCTTGTTCCACCACTTACCCATTCTCCTGATTTGAAAACAAGAAGCAGTGTGGGAATAAGGAGTCTCATACATAGTGTTAAAGAGGGTTAAAGGCACGCTTTGCCCGTAGTATTCAGCCAATGGGGTCTCATCCTGATGAGGTAATGCTTTCAGCCCAAGCTTTATTAGGTTCTCACTACTTGGTGTTCTATGATATTCTGGGAAGGGATGTTTTCAGGAGCTTGCAACTTCTCTTGCAGCCTCTTGCTGGCTCTCTGCTGCCACCTTTGGTGGAAGTTGCTGGAAGCTGGTGACCTCTCAGTAGTGCATGTCATTGCGTCCCTTTAGGTAGCGACAAGGGTTCTCATGCTGGCAAATCCTTGTTATTGTTGTTGTTATTATTATTGTTATTATTGTGACTGTATATGTGGGCATGTGTGTACATGGATGGAAGTAAAACAAGGTCACTGCTAACATCTGCTCTAACTCCGACTTTAAGTCTCACAGAAGCTGAGAGTTGAAGAGAAGGAGGGTTTACTCCTGGGAAAATAGTTCTTTTTTTTCCTGTGGCTTGGTTTGACTTTTTTGAGGTAGGAAAATCATCCTGAGTTCAAAGAGGCCTTCTGATGTGGGTTCTTTCAGAGAGATGAAACCTTCCTCAGCTTTTGGTGAGCTCCAGCTAGAGAGCTAGGGTCCAGGATACCCAACATGCAGTCGCCCAGAGCCAATGACTTCTGAGTTCCCTGTCTCATACCCAAGAATAATAAGGAAAATGAATACACGGAGTGGGCAAAGTAAATATAGACTTATTAAGGAAAAGTGAGAACTCCCTGAGGAAGAAGGGCCGAGGGAGGAAGTCCACCCATTGCCTTCCTGCTGGGCTTTTTAGGTCTCTTGGTGGGAAGTGGATGGAGACTTAGGGTTTGCTGCTGCAAACAGACACTGTGGCCAGACAGACAACTCTTATAAAAAACAACATTTAAGTGGGGCTGCCTTACAGGTGCAGAGGTTCAGTCCAGTCTCATCAAGGTGGAAGCATGGCAGCATCCATGCAGGCATGGTACAGGAAGAACTGAGAGTTCTACATCTTCATGGAAGGCTGCTAGGAGAAGGCCATCTTTGTTGAGATTGCTTAGTTTTGATTGTATCTCAGGCTGAGACACTGAGGCAGTAAGGAGCCCACACACTTCAGGCATGCTTTCTCACCCCAGTGGGAGAATTACTCCCTCATTCAAGGGAGGGTCCTACGTGCCTTATGACTACATCATGATCTCCCATGAGCCCTGCTCTTACTGCCTTGGGAACTTACAACTTACCCTGAGCATATATCTGTTCTCTCTCTCTCTCCCTCTCTCTCTGATGGGGCATACATGTGTGTGCAGGTACATGTGCACAGATGGACATATGTGAGGAGGCCAGAGGTTTATGTTGGGTGTCTTCCTTGAGTGTTCTCTGCCTTATATGATGACACAGAGCACAGACTTGTACTCAAAGCTTGTTGATTGGCTAGTATAGCTAGCTCACTCCGGAGAGACCCTGTCTCCACTTCCTGTGTGCTGGATTTACAGGAGTGGCACTGTATCTGCTTGGCACTGATGTAGCTGCTGAGAATGACTCTGGTCTTCCCATTTGGGCAGCGAGTGTTTTACTGGCTAAGCCATCTCCCCACCCCCCATCCTAAGTTTCAAAAGGTTGGACTCTGCTAAGTGTGGAGACACATGTATGTAAACCCAGTTCAGGAGGTTGAGGAGGAGGATGTAGAGTTCCAGGCCAGCCAGTGCTACACAGCCAAGGCGAAACACTGTGCTACATAGCCACATCTAAATAACAACATGATACTATTACACAGACATAAACCCACATCTCAACAACATGGTACTACATGGCTATGTAAAAACAACAACTAGATAGTAATATATAACCATGTTTGAACAACAACATAGCATCCTGAAATCAATGCGTGTGCATATACCACACACACCACAATATACATATCACACATACACACACATACAGATATTCACCCACTACACATATAACACATACACATGCTACACATGTATTCATCCACACACGCACATACCATATACACATACTACTCACATACATATTCACCCCCTACACACGTACACATCACATACACATACCATGCATATATACACTATACACATATTCACCCCCTATATGCATACCACACACATACACACCAGACACACCAGACACACACATATTCACCCCCTGTACACATACCTGTACACACACACACACACACACACACACACACACACACACACACACTGCCTCTGCCATCCAGGTCTATTTTCAGTTCACCCCACTCCACCAACTGACAGAGACCTCATCCTTCTCAGATTAGATTAACACAGGAAAACAAAAGACCAGGAAGGAAGGAATGAAAAAGTCAGGAGGCTCCAGGAGCATTTTCTCAGGGGCTCCAGGCTGATTCACAGCCGTAGACCCATTTCCTGGAGGAGTCAGATAACACGCTTGTGAACGTGCCTGGAAGCTGGAACGTGGTCAGTGACGGTTGTCAGATATAAGGCTTGCCAGTGTCAATCCCGGGACCCGGCTCACTTTTATTTTATAATTATTAGAGGTCTTTACTCAGGTAGAAGTGGAAAGAGTAACTGTCATGGTTTGAATATGTTTGGCCCAGGAAGTGACACCATTTGGAGGTGTGGCCTTGTTGGAGTAGGTGTGTCACTGTGGGTGTGAGCTTTAAGACCCTTGTCCTAGCTGCCTGGAAGCTAGGCTTCTCCTAGTGGCCTTTCATGAAGACATAGAACTCTCAGCTCCTCCTGTACCATGCCTGCCTGGATGCTGCCATGCTCTGCCTTGATGATAATGGACTGAATCTCTGAACCTGTAAGCCAGCCCCAATTAAACGTTGTCCTTATAAGAATTGCCTTGGTCACGGTGTCTGCTCACAGCAGTAAAACCCTAACTAATATGGAAGCTTAATATGTTTTCATGTATTTATCCATAGTTTCAAGCTATTTTCAATTTATTACACAAGTATCGCTCAAATGTTGCTGGAGGAAGAGAATTTAGCGGTTTCTCAAATGTGAGTCACCTGAGCCTTCTTTCTGAAAGACAATAATTAATATGAGCATAGATAATGTGATGATTTGTATATTCTTGGACCAGGGAGTGGCACCATTTGGAGGTGTGGCCTGGTGGGAGTAGGTGTGTCACTGTGGGTGTGAGCTTAAGATCCTCACCCTAGTTGCCTGGAAGTCAGTCTTCCACTTGTAGCCTTTGGATGAAGATGTAGAACTCTCAGCTCTGCCTGTGCCATGCCTGCCTGGATACTGCCCTGCTCCCACCGTGATGATAATGTATTGACCCTCTGAACCTGTAAGCCAGCCCCAATTAAACGTTGTTTTTTATAAGACTTGCCTTGGTCATGGTGTCTGTTCACAGCAGTAAAACCCTGACTAAGACAAGTAATGAGAGAATAATTTCTTATATTTTATAGGTTACTCAGATTTTAAGAAACTATGGGGGTAGGGGATGGGGGTGGAAACAGCAAACAAACAAAAGAACCAAATAAGAAAACAAAACATGTTAATTTTTGCTCTGTTTTGTTTTCTGCTTAGAGACAGTTTTGCTATGTATTTCTGGCTGGTCTGGAACTATGTAGCCCAGGCTGACCTTGAACTCACATCAACCCTGACTCAGCATCCTGATTGCTAGGGTTACAGGTGTGAGCCACCAAGCCCAGGGAAGATAATTTTAGGAAGATCCTTTCATTGTGAGCTATTTAACTGAGAGGATTATAAAATTATTATTTTGATTACATAAAAGGAGGCTGAGACTGTCTATTTGCTATTTAGACTTGTGATTAAAAGTTCATCTACAGGCAGCTATGCACACCTTTATTCCCAGCACTCAGGAGGCAGAGGGAGGTGGATCTCTGAGTTTGAAGCAGGCCTGATCTACAGAGTGAGTTCCAGGACAGACAGGGCTACACACAGAAACCCTGACTCCAAAAACAAGCTATGTCTCCAAAGCTCAGTATGGCATTGTATTGTAATTCCAGCCTCTCTAGAGGTTGAAGTAGGAGGATTGGAAGTTCAAGGCCAACTAAGGCAATGTAGTGAGATCCTGTCTCAAATATAAAAATAAAAGGGAATCTAGGATAAAAGAGTAGAAACCCAGAAAGCCTCAACTCCTTGAAAAAAAACCTCAGTTGTCTAGGACTCTGTCTTAAGAACGTATACCACATTTGTGGGAGGAGTGTAGACATCTAGCAGCTTATTTGTTAAGCTCTGGGTTCCTGCTTTACTGTGGTGTGGACTGAATGGGGCCAAGGTCTCTATGTTTCTTGGTGTTCCCATTTTATTTATCTTTGACCCTTGTCCTGTGGGCTGGTCCTTTATCTCCTAAGGACAGAGATAATAGCGGGCCAAGTCGGCCTGAACGGCCTTTTGGGCAGCATTCCTCCTTGTTTCTGTGGAGAGGACTGGATGGTGAAAAGCTCTCCAGTGACTGAAATGAGTACCTTGGGCTGAGCCGGGTGAGTCCCTTCCCTCTGAGGCCTCCCTGTGAGTGAAAGGAAATGTTGGGAATGGCAAAGGAAGTGGCACTTTTAGAGTAAAATTGGCTAGGGCTTGATTAGGTTAGAGGTGGTGGTGTATGCCTGTGGTCTTAGCACTTGGAAGGCTGAGGCAGGAGGATTGCTGAATTCGAGTGCAGGCTGTGCTGCATTGCAAGACCCTGTTTTAAAAAATAAAAGCCCCATCTAATGTGGTAACTGGCTCACAGCCAAGTGCTCTATGTTTATGATCAATATGAAGAAATTGAATGCAGAAAAATAGGCAGCAGGGATGGATGGGAAACTCAGAGGTGACACTTGTGTCCTGAGGGCCGTTGTGCCCTCACCTGTTGTTACAGAAACTCAGGACAACCCTGGCAGAAAACACTGCTGCTCCTCAGCCTCATTAGACGTCAGGTGTGGCGACCTAGGCCAGCAATCCCAGCACTTGGGAGACTGGGGCAGGAGAATTGCTGTCAGTGTGATGCCAGCCTGGGGTACACAGTAAGTTCCAGGTCAGCCTGGCAGGTTGAGAGCCTGTCTCAAACAATAAAAAAGAAAGGAAATCATATACAGCATCCATTGTTGATCAAAGCTCAAGTGTTCATTTTTACTGTCTTGATTTGTTTTTTTCTTTTTTAACATTTACTTTATTTTGAAACAAAGTCTCCTTGGCTCTGGATGGCTTTAAACTTGCTATGTAGTTAAGCATGACCTTGAATTCCTGATCCTCCTGCCTCCGCCTCTGCAGTGTTGGAATTACAGGTGTGGGCCACCACACCCCAGCTAAGTGTCTTACTTTCCTACCTGGTTTTACTTGGTTGCTAAGAACATGTTCTCTACAAGCATGTGTGTGTGTGAATAAACAAGCATACCCCAGTCCCTTCTCATGGAAAAACGGAAACTCAGTACTGACTGGGCATATTTCTGTGGAATATTACATGTAAAAAGTAGGTGGATGCTCTGGTGATGGCACACACGTTTAATCCCAGCACTTCAGAGGCAAAGGCAGGGGGATCTTTGTAAGCTTGAGTACAATCTGTTTCTAGATCAGTCAGGGTTATGTACATATATACATACATACATACACATACACAAACATACACACATACACACATACATATACACATGCATACATACATACACACCTATTCATATATACATACACACATACACACACATTCATATACATACATACACATACATACATACA
>NC_034604.1:29648724-29658615 GCF_900095145.1 Mus pahari | reverse complement strand
TACACACGTACATTGTTCTGTTGCAGAGAACAAAATTCTCCCACAAAGTAGATGGAATATTAGGGAACACTTTTTAAAATTTTTTTAAAAAAAATATTTATTTATTTATTATATGTAAGTACACTGTAGCTGTCTTCAGACACTCCAGAAGAAGGCATCAGATCTTGTTAAGGATGGTTGTGAGCCACCATTTGGTTGCTGGGATTTGAACTCTGCACCTTTGGAAGAGCAGTTGGGTGCTCTTACCCGCTGAGCCATTTCACCAGCCCAGGAACACTTTTTTAAAATTTGATATAGGCATGACATAGGCATGATATAGGCATGTAAAAGTATACACTACACAACGTTTACTTTTGTAGGAAAGGGAGTAAAATTTAGAGATGGAAAAGACTTTTTTGGTTTCTAAAAATATTTAATTTTGTGAATATGCATAAGTGTATGTATGCATGTATGTATGTATGTATGCATGTATGTGTACAGGAGTCCATTAAAGTTACAGGTGGCTGTAGGCAGCCTTGTGAATGCTGGGGACTGAGCCTGGGTTCTCTGTATGGGCAGTCAGTAAGCACTCTTAACTGCTGAGCCGTCTCTTTCACTGTCTTATTTGTTTTTTTTTTTTTGTTTTTTTGTTTTTTTGTTTTTTGAGACAGGGTTTCATTCTCTAAGTAGGCTGACCTGGAGCTCACTATGTAGCATGTAGCTTAGACTGACCTCAAACCCATGGCAATTCTCCTGCCTCAGTCTTCCAAATGCAGTATTCCAGACATGAATTGTAATACAGGGCATCCTTATGTAGCCCAGGCTAGTCTGGAAATTACTATGCAGACCAGGCAGGCCTCAAACTTGCCTCCTACTTCTGCGTGTTGAGAGTATAGGTGTATGCCAATATTCTCTGCCATTGAGAATTTTTTTTCATATGTTGTTAGTGTGTGTGTGTGTGTGAACATTCATGCACACAACTGCACCCATGGGCAAGCTAAGTATTGTGAACCTAGGGCCTTACATCTGCTAGGCAAGTATTCACTATCATTGAGCTACATCCCATCCTTCATTGCCTACTTTTTATTGTTCTGAATTCTCAATGACTATAATATGGTCATTGTTTGTGCCTAAACCCAGGAATATGTATTACTTAAAACCATTTTGTTCATTTGTTCATTCATTCATTCACCTATTCACCTATTTTGTGCGTGTATGGAAGACTCTGCCACTGTGTTTGTATAGAGAACAGAGAACCACTTTTCTCCTACCATGTGGGTCCTGGGCTGTGTTGTCAGCTGTGGAGGCAGGTATTTTTACCTGCTGGGCCATCTTTCTGGGCCCATATATTCCTTTCCAACGTGTTAAAGTGATGAAGCCAAGTGTGGTGTCACTAGGGAGGCAAAGGCAGATAGATCTCTAAGATCAAGGCCAGCCTGGTCTACAGAGTGAGTTCCGTGGCTTACACAGAGAAACTTGTCTTTAAAAAAAAAAAAAAAAAAAAGTCAGGGGCTGGCGAGATGGCTCAGCGAGTAAGAGCGCTGACTGCTCTCCTGAAGGTACTGAGTTCAAATCCTAGCAACCACATGGTGGCTCACAACCACCTGTAATGAGATCTGACACCCTCTTCTGGTGCATCTGAAGTCAGCTACAGTGTACTTATGTATAATAATAAATCTTTGGGTCAGAGCAAGCAGGGACTGAGCGAGCGGGGCCCACCGGAGTGAGCAGAGGTCCTAAAAATTCAATTCCCAACAACCACATGAAGGCTCACAACCATCTGTACAGCTACAGTGTACCCACATACATAAAATAAATAAATCTTTAAAAAAAAGTCAGAGAAAATGAAGAGGAGGAGGAAGAAGAGGAAGAAGAAGAGGAAGAAGAGGCAGAGGAGAAAAAACAGTAATGGCACTCCCCAAGTCTCTCTAAGACCCTCTGTAAGTTCTTGCCATATCTAGCTTCCAGTCGGGTGGAGTTTGGTGATTCATTCAAGAAGCATGAGAAGAACTCGAATTTGAGAAAGAAAACATTAACAGGAAAGAACTAGATTAGAAAATAACTAGAAGGAGGAAGGAGAAGGGGGGGAAGCGGGGCACAGTGCATCGGCTTCCTGGCTCTTGGAAGGTAGAGACAGAAGGGTCAAAGTTCAAACTTGTCCAAGGCTGGCTTGAGGTAAATAGAAACCTGCCAATAACAAGGAAAGGAGAACTTCCATCCATTTCATGGTTGTTGGGATGGCCTGTCGGGGCCACTGAATTCAGGAGCCATGTTCTGAAGATGGCTTATTTGCCTCTGGGCTCCCAAGGAATCCATGGAAAGGAGCCCTGGCCCCATGAATTCCACCCTAACGAAGGACGAGGCATCCTTCCTTCCCTCTTCCGGTTTGGGCACTAAGTCACCCGGCCCCTGTTTGCCTGTAAGAGGCATGCTGGTCCTTCTCTAGGCTCTAGAAGGAGGTTGCAGCTGCCTGAACCCTGGGGTGTCTCAGTCCCCTGAGCACAGTCACTACTGCTCATATTCCGACTTTCTTCCTCAGAGTCATGGTTACTATAAAGCTTTTGAGCAATCTTCAATAACTGGGACCTATTGATACCCTCAAACCCTTCTTCTGAAGTTTCTTTCTAGTATCTTAGAAGACTGCATAACAAAAGAAATAGTTGGTTGCTTG
Organism: Mus pahari; assembly: GCF_900095145.1. Taxonomy (NCBI): domain Eukaryota; kingdom Metazoa; phylum Chordata; class Mammalia; order Rodentia; family Muridae; genus Mus; species Mus pahari. The sequence continues at coordinate 29,655,965 of NC_034604.1, read as the reverse complement.
CTGGCTTTGGGGCACATCTGAAAGTCTCCTAGATGCTCTCGGGACCCCCAGACAATTCTAGAGGCTCTTGTACTACCTCGCCTACCTTAGACAGACTGCCTTACTTCTCCTCAGAGGGCCCGTTGAAGGTTCCCGCCCTGCCTCCTTGCCTTGGTCAGTGCTGGGGTCCTGGTCAGGTTGGGCAGAGGAGAAAACCCCCTCTATCTGGATGTACTGTCCAAGAGCGATTCCCAGCCCAACCTGTCTGCTCCTCAGGCCGGCGAGTAACAGGCTAATGAGATCCTGAGGTTTTTTTTTTTTTTAGAACGGTGGATTCTAAGTTTTCCAGTTGTATAGATCACTGATTGAAAAGGGGATATAAACTATGAAAAGGGAGACACAGACCGTCCAGGGGTTGGGCCCACAAGGGAGGGGGCTCATCTCCCTTAAAGGGAGAATGGGGAGGGTACCTCTGCCCCAGGGAAACTTCTCCCAGAGCTCTCATAGCCACAGTCACTCTTGTGTGTGTGGAGGGGAGAGAGGACCCAAGATAGAATATACAACCCACCACAGCCAGGGGATTTCCTTCTTGCGGTGGGATGGGATGGTACTGGGCACACAGAAGGGAAAAGTCAGCTCCCTCCTGTGGGGCTGAGAGAACAGGCAGAGGTTTGGGGGTTCTGATTAACCTGGCCAAACCAAAAGGATTCAGGTTCCCAAGGAGAGGGCACGGGTCTTAAGTCACGCAAGTGGACCTTGCACCAGAGAAAGCCATTGGTCAATGTAGGGAAATTGGTCAGGTTGGCCTGACAACCTGAACTGCTTAGGGGTCTAGAGATCTGACACTGGGCCATCCAGCTGCAACAGAGAGCTACTCTGTTTCACAGAAGGTCTGGGGTTTCCCAGGTGAGATACAGACACCCTAACATTGTCTTGGGACTGCTCACCCCACCTCCTGTCACAGCTTTAATCCTTGTAGCCAACAGAATTGACCAGAAAACCAGAGGGACACAGACAGGCAGCAGTGAAGACAACCAGGAGTGGCCACTACACAGACTTAAACCAGGAGTTCCGGTGACATCTCACACAGATTCAGTCTTTCCTAAGTGCACTTCCCAGAAGGGGCCATAGACAGACTCACCTGTGCAGGAGACAGATCCAGGAAATGTTCTGTAAATTCCCATCAAGGGTGGAGGCTCAGGAGCCTGTAGGGCAGCAGGAGCAGAGACAGGTGAAGGTCCTAGGCCCTAGGAAGTCTCGGGGTATGCACTTCTAGGAGCTGCCCTTTCTCTGTGCTGTTGTCCCAGAGGTAGTCCAAGACTCCCAGTGTCTTGGTGTCTCAGCCTTTAGAGATTTTGCTGATGCCTCAAAAATGTTGTGGTAATTCCATTAGAGGATGCAGAGAAACTGTTTGTTTGCTTGTTTTTGTTTTGTTTTTTTTGAGACAGGGTTTCTCTGTGTAGCCCTGGCTGTCCTGGAACTCACTTTGTAGATCAGGCTGGCCTCAAACTTAGAAATCCACCTGCCTCTGCCTCCCAAGTGCTGGGATTAAAGGTGTGCACCACCACCTGGTGCAGAGAAACTCTTAATGCTAAATACAAAGTCTTTATTACTGCCTAGGGGAGCTTGCCCAAACCATGAAGCCCTGACCCTCACAAAAGTCATTTATGTACAAAAATCATATCCTGGCTGACATACTTCAGTTAGCCACAATGATTAGAATGACAGAAGCCAAAAACCAAGGTTAGTACAGTTGGAGGTTTCCCTGGAGCCTGGAACTATAATCAAAGACTAGGTCTTTGATTGATTAGGTCTTTAGTTCTATTTTGGTACACGTTGGAGCCTATGTGCTGGATTTAAGGTCAGCATGACACCTCCAACCTGGTGTCAGCTGTTCTGAGGTCTGAAGGCCTGTTACAAGTTCACACAACTATAAGGTACCAGGACATTCTGCCCCTTGGTGAGGGCATCTTTTACTGCAGGTTATACTTCAGCATCCCAGCATCTGCTTAGCAAACAGGGATGGTGGCAGAGTGAAGAAGCGCTAGTTTCTTGTTTGTGAGCAGCTCCTCTATGAAACCACTGGAGTGGGATTCTGGGTGACACATCTTTCAAGTCAGAACAAAGAAAGCACTTTCCCCGATTTCCGTGGTTCCCTTGGAAGCTCCTGGGAAAGTGTGTAATAAGTATAGGGAAATATATTCTGATCTTCAGTACAGATGAGCAGGTAAGGTTAGAGAGGTGATCGTGTAGGAACATAAAGCCAGCTCTGGAAGATTCCAGGTGAGTGTAGGTTACTGAGGGGGAAGTGAAAATCTTGGGCATGATCACAGTGCATTTCCGACGGTAAGAACCATGTCCTGAAGGCTAGAGGACAAACGCAGAGATTACTCAGATGTTCCCAGCACTGAGCACCAGGCCTGACCTCAGTGAGTACTATTTACTGAATGGGTAGATACTCCAGGAGAAAGAAACACACACAGAAAATAAGACACAAACAGCAAAACCTTACCATAAAGGCCCAGCTGGTGGCGTACCTGCCCATTTCATCCTAGAACTCTGGTAGGAGAGAGTAGAGGCAAGTGGAGTTCTGGGCCAGCCAGGGCTACATACTGAGATCCTGTCTTAAACACACACACACACACACACACACTCTCTAAATAAATATAAAGATATTAATACCTCCTTACTGTGAAGCAATGCATTTGGTTAAACTATGGGTACACTCTCTTCCTTTATTTTTTATTTTGTTGTTGTTGTTATTGTTTTGCTTGTGGTGGAGTCTAATGTAGCCTAGGTTGGCTTTGAACTTGCTATGTATTAAAAAGTCTGTCCTTGAACTCCTGATTCTCTTTGCTCTACTCTCAAATGCTGGTATTACAGGCTTGGGACACTACACTAGACTTTCTCTGAGACAGGTCTCACCATATAGATTTAGCTGGCTTAGAATTCACTATGTAGATCAGGTTAGCTTTGAACTCACAGACATCCACTTGCTCTGTCTCCACAGTGCTGAGATTAAAATCAAGTGCCAGGCTAATGCTCCTATTCTCTCAGTGAGTACTTTTACACTAGTTAGCTCCTGTTACACCCTCTCGGTAAGACTTAGTAGACTAAGCATTTGAACTATCAGTCTGCCACAGACAGGCTCCAATGAGAGATGGATGAAAAGGAGTCTGGATGTCCAGGCTGGCCAGACCCTCAGGGCCTCTGAGGTCGAGGTGGGCTCTGTGGAACGGTAAGACCATGTCAGGCTGAGAAGCAGACAAGGGTTCATTGTTCTGTGAAGGTCACCATCGGAGGCCTGTAAACTTTGTTTCCCAATATGAATACAAGGAGAGGGAGAAAAAGAAAGCAATATCTTCTCATTGGTGTTTATTTAACTTCTTTATTTCTAAAAATATTGTTCAATTGTAGAAAAGAGATGATTGTAGGCACTTCATCAAGAAGCCAAAACAAATTTTTCTACAGCAAATGTTCGCATTATTGTCATACAAAGAATTCCAAATTATTAGGCCAAAAAATGTGGACTTGGCAAAAACGAGCATTACTGTCAATTGTCCTAGCTCCTCAAACTCGATGTGGCTGGCACTAGGGTCTCTGGGAGTGAATATAGCAACGGAAATCTGCATTGTGTTGACTTTGGTCCTATTCCAAAGCCATTCTATTTCAGAGGGATATATGATGAAGCCTTTCCAGGGCAGAGATCATTAATTCTCCAGCACATAATAGTTGCTCAGGAAGTATGTATTAAGAAAATAAATGAGCCGGGCGGTGGTGGCACACGCCTTTAATCCCAGCACTTGGGAGGCAGAGGCAGGTGTATTTCTGAGTTTGAGGCTGGCCTGGTCTACACAGAGAAACCCTGTCTCCAAAAACCAAAAACCAAAAACCGAAAAAGAAAAAGAAAAAAAATGACACAAACATTACTTTGGGTTGCTAAGGGCAGAACAGTATCTGCCATTATTTTGGATGCTGGCGTGGGATTTGTACTCTCTGGAACAGCCTCTTCTCTTTGTAGCTAGGAATTTTTTGTTGTTGTTCATGAAGAACATACATTCTTGCCGGGGTACAATAGTCCTGCGCAAATGGCTCAGGCAGACTTCTTGTGCATCCCTCAGAAGAGGCAGCAGTGCCACGCTCTAACGGTGAGTTGCTTCTCCTTTATCAGAAGACTGTAGTTTTGGTGGATTCTGAGTCCTTCCTCTCTTCACAAGACAAGAGAGGCAAGAACTTTGAGGAAGGGAAATTAATGAGCTAAGTTTGACTGACTGGGAGAGCACTGCACAGTGCAAGGCTCTTTGAGAATCTAAGTTGACAATCTCTCTCTATTTGGCAACGCCTCATCTTTACCTCAAATAGCCTGTTTTCTCATCCATATCTAGAGGCATGGCTTATCTTACAAGCAGACAACATAACCATTCTTCTAATTAGGTAAGAGAGTCTCTTTTCTTTTTCCCTTCTCTTGTCTTCTCCTCCCTTCCCTTCTCTTCCCCTCCCTCCCCATTCTCCTTCTCCAGCTCTGAGACAGGCTCTTTCTAGATACTAAGGCTAGGTTTGAACTCACTATGTAGCCCAGGCTTGCACTGGGATTGCAGGCATATATCACCATACCTGGCAGGAAAATATGTCCTGTAGAAGACATGGTCAGTAGATCTTAAAAATAGCACCAAGAAGCCAGGTCATTGTCTGTCTTTCTTTCTTTCTTTCTTTCTTTCTTTCTTTCTTTCTTTCTTTCTTTCTTTCTTTCTTTCTTTCTTTCTTTCTTTTCTCTTTCTTTTCCTCCTCCTNTTCTTTCTTTCTTTCTTTCTTTCTTTCTTCTTCTTCTTCTTCTTCTTCTTCTTCTTCTTCTTCTTCTTCTTCTTCTTCTTCTTCTTCTTCTTCTTCCTCCTTTTCCTTCTTAGTTTCTGGTTTTCATCTGAACGCATATTGACCAGGGACAGGATGTCTAGCACAAGGTTCTGGGTTTGATCCTTCCTGAGTTCAAGGCTAGCTTGGTCTTCCTCCTCCTCCTCTTCCTCCTCCTCCTCTTCCTCTTCCTTCTCTTCCTCCTCTTCTTTCTTTCTTTTGTGACAGGCTTTCTCTGTGTAGCTCTGGCTGTCCTGGAACTAGCTCTGTAGACCAGGATGGCCTCAAGCTCACATTAGTTTTTCTCCCAGGTACTTGACCAGAGGGGCAAGGCTAGCAACAGAGTCTACACCTCAAATGGAAGCTTTCTTATTCTAAGCTCAGTATGAATATGTACTAAATGGCTGTGCGTTTAACTCTGTAAGGTAGAACTGGGGATATTGTGCTTGTTTACCTCTGCGGCTCATTACTCATTAACATTGCATCAAAGATATAATGGCAATCTTGACTGAGCAAACCTCCAGCACTCAGATAACTTTGGGGGTGGGTGAGATGAGTAAGGACTGGGACACTGGGTTTCTCCTCATCAGGCAGAAGAGACGGGCTTAGAAGCCTTACCCCGAGAAGAGCTCAGGTCTACCAAGTGAATGTAAAGGGAGAGCCGGGAAGTCTGTTCTCATTCTCTTGTAAGGAGACACGGTTGTAAGGTGACAAGAGACTCAGAGTTATGCCCTGACATAAGCCTCATCCCAGGGGACTCATGATCCTTAGAAGGCAGACAAGCTAGGCATGCAGGGCGTGCTCGGCCTTACCTCTGAGATATGTAGTGCCTGAGTTCAGGGAAGGATATAATACTGTTTTACTGTGCTAAAAAGTCATCTCAAACAGAAAAGATGAAAGGTCTCCCATTTCCCTCACCTGGATTAACTTTAGGGGTTCTTAGAAACACGTAGGTTTTGTCACTTTTCATCCTGGCTAAATAGCTGTAGTTTCAACACTAGAAATATATAAAAGTATGAGGTCTAGCCCAGCGTGATGACATACACCTGTAATCCCAACACTCAGGAGGTAGTGAAGCAGAAATATCAGGAGTTCAAGGCCAGCCTGGTCTACATGAGACTGTCTTAGAAATGAAAGAAAAGGGCTGGTGAGATGGCTCAGCAGATAAGAGCATTGACTGCTCTTCCAAAGGTCCTGGGTTCAAATTCCAGCTACCACATGGTGGCTCACAACCATCTGTACAGCTACAGGATACTCATACATAAAATAAATAAATCTTAAAAAAAAAAAAAAAAGAAAAGAAAGAAAAACAAAACCCAAACTAAAACAAAACATGACTTCTATGCCTATAGGTAAAGCATTTATAAGGAAAAAAAGAAAATCTATGTAATTTGGGAGATGACTGACAAATTTATAGAACTGTTATATTATACCAGAAGTTATATTCTCAGCCAAGGGAAATGCTTAGCTGGCAAAACTACTTGGAGCCACGCTTGATGAATCCCAGGACCCATGTTTTGGAAGGAAAGAACTGAGTCCTGCAAGTTGTCTCTGACCTCTACACAACTGTGTGCTCCCCTCCCCACAAGTAAATCAATGTAAAATAAGTCCCCATCTTCACTGTGGAGCATCTTGTGCCATGTGAGAGACTCAGCAGCAGCCTTGGGCTGACTTCTGGGTCTGTCCACATTTATCTACCAACAACATATCTATGCAGTGGCCCCAAAGGGAAGTTTTTTTTTTTTTTTTTTAATTAAAGCACTTATTATGCATGTGTTTGGGGTGGGGCTTGGGCAGTGTGCTGCAGCACAAATGTGGAGGTCAGAGGACATCTAAAGTCAGTTCTTGCCTGCCGCCTTTACTCCGGTTCTGGGGGACTGAACTCAGGTCATAAGGCTTGCATCGAGCTATCTTGACTGCCGGTGAACTGCTGTTTTAATGGAAGTACCAAGAGTGATCTTTGAGGTGCACCCTTTTAGAAATTCTAGACAACAGTGGGACAATGACACTAAATATAGTCAGTTGTCAAAGGTGATATAGCTGTGGAGGGGTCCTCTGGGGAGTGCAGCTGTACGCTGCCATCTTACCAGAGGCAGGCTCCTATCTGCCCCTTACCTCAAGCAGGTGACAGGGCCCCTCTGTGCAACCACCCAGCACTTGCCATGTTTTTCTTGCAGTTAGAAGACCTTGTAGTGGCTTTGTGCCTGACTCCCAGGGCTGACGGCTATTTGGGCAGCAGAGCAGAGGAATGCTGAGTCCAAACTGAGATGGGGCTGACCTCCCAAGTTTGCGCAAATTGATGTGAGCTTTCTGTGGTCCTGTGAAGACTGTACAGTACTTCCACTGAACAGACACAGATGCAACAATAGCAAGCTCTTCCAGATACTTCCAGATACTTCTCACACACACACACA
>NC_034604.1:29637363-29648189 GCF_900095145.1 Mus pahari | reverse complement strand
CGAGGTCAGCCTGGTCTACAAAGTGAGTTCCAGGACAGCCAGGGCTACACAGAGAAACCCTGTCTCGAAAAACCAAAAAAAAAAAAAAAAAAAAAATCCCTTTCTGTCCCTTTCCTTCCTCTCTTCCCCGAGGCTCTCACTAGCAAAGTGGGGGAGGAGAAGAGGGAGCTGGTAGTGTCCCCCTGGAGAAGAGGGAAAAGGTTCACTTTCTTGTGATTTGGCCATCACAGGACTTTCTATTCCTAAGGGGAATTGTAAGACTCGTGGAACTTTCTTGGCTTCTCAATTAGGTCATGATGATTCCCACTGTACAAATTCAAAGGGAGGGCAGAAGGTTTTCTTAAATCGAAAGCAAACTCCCTGTGTGTGCACGTGATTAGGTCAGAGAGCAATGCTGGGGGCGGGGTCAGCTCTTTCCTCCCACCTTGCTGAGGCAGGGGCTCTCATTTCTGCTGCTCTGCTACACTGGGTTAGCTGACCCCCAATCTTCCAGGCAACTCTGTCTCCATCCCTCACCTTGATAAAGGAGTGTTGGGATTACAGATGGATCCAGCTTTTTGGGGGTTCTGGGAGTGAGCCCAGGTGTGCAGGCTTGCAGCTTGTGCTTTTACCTGCAGGGCCATCCCAGCTGCTGGTCTTTGTTTGTTTGGTTTGTGAGAAAGGTTCTCTGGGTAGTTCTGGCTGGCCTGAGCTCACAGCAGCCTCAAGTCTTTGCTTCCCAATGGGACCTTAGGTCTGTGCCACTGCTTCTGACCAGATTCTGTTTTTATTTTAGAAATTATATCCCATGGGCTCTGCATACTGAATACTCTAATTATTAAGATCCAGAATTTGTTTTCTAAGACACGTCCTTGAACATCCCAGGGGGAAGATGTTCAGTGAATCAAGTCACTAGTTTTTTGAAAATCTGGACTTTAATACTAGGTCCCTACCTAGGGGCAAGCGTGGAGCTGGCATCTTGGGCTTCATACAAAGTACCTACTATAGCCAGTTGTGGCCACCAGGGCCGTGTAGGTGGGGACCAGGCAGCCTCTGTGCCCCCTCAGGCTCTTCTCATGACTTCCACTGCTTGTGATTAAGCTTTTGAAGCACCAAGCTGCCCTGTTTTCCAACCATGGGCTTGCAGGTAAACACTTTATTCAAAATGTTTAGCTTGGTGGAATTTTTTTCTCTTAAAAACATTTTAACATTTATTAATTTATTTACTTGCTTAATATGTGTCTGCGACACAGCATGGGCAGAGATCAGAGGACGGCCTGTGGTGGTTTTCTCTCTCCTGTGTAGCTCCGTGTCTCAGACTCAGGTCGTCAGGCTTGGAGGCGGATGCCTTTACCTGCTGGGTCATCTCTCTAGCCCTGAAGTGGTGGGATTTTCAGTTGTAACAGACTTTCATACTTTTGTGAAAATTTCCAGTGTTTTAAAAAATCCTTCAAGAATTTGGAAATTTCTGACAGAAATTAATATGGGTGTGTTCTGAAAATTCATTATTTGAAGAAAATGTTGTAAAAACTGAAAATATATTCCCTTTACCAATGATTCTTTAAAAAAAAACAACCAGTTCCTTGGGAATTCCACACAATGTACTTTGATCATATTTATCCTTTGCCTTCACTCTGTCCAGACCCTCACTCCTTCCTTGCCGACCTAACCTTACCACTTTTTTTTTTTTTAAAGATTTATTTATTATATGTAAGTACACTGTAGCTGTCTTCAGACACTCCAGAAGAGGGAGTCAAATTTCCTTACAGATGGTTTGTGAGCCACCATGTGGTTGCTGGGATTTGAACTCAGAGCAGTCAGTGCTCTTACCAGCTGAGCCATCTCACCAGCCCCCACCTTTCTTTTAAAATTAAATTTTTTTGAGATAGGGTCTCTTTCTCTAGCCCTGGCTGGCTTGGAACTCAGAGATGCACCTGCCCAGTGTTGGAATTAAAGGCCCTGTGCCATCACACCAGTGTAGCCTTGACTGTCCTAGAACTCTGTAGACCAGGCTGGCCTCCAGAGATCTGCCTGCCTTTGCCTTCCAAGTGCTGGGATGGAAGGCTTTTGCCATCACCTCCCAGAAAAGCCTACAGTGCCCTGAATTCCAAAGCAGTCTCCATCCAAGTACTAACCAGGTTGAGCCTGCTTAGACTCTGAGATGGGGTGAGATCCGTCAATTTCAGGGAAGGAGAGTCACAGACTTGTTTTCCTTTTGTGGTTCTGGGTCTCCTGTTGTCCGGGCTTGCCTCAAATTGTAATATAGTTAAGGATGATCTTGAACTTCTGATCTTCCTTCCTCTACCTCGGAGTGCTGGCACTACAGGACTGAGCCATTATGTGTGAGCAACAGGTAGTGTTCCTCTCAAGTCAGTTAATATTGTTTTCCTCATTTCCAAAGCAAAACAAACATTTAAAGCAAGATATAAGGTTAAATGCAAACTGCATCTTGATTGAGCTGCTATGAAACAGGCTTTGGTCATTGGTTTGGCAGAATTTTTTTTACATTTGTGGTGTGTTGTGTGTGTGTGTGTATATGCGCGCGCGCAAGCGCGTGTACATGTGTGAATGTGCATGCACATGCGTGCACAGAAGCACATGTGTGGAAGTCAGAGAACAATTTGTGGAAGTCCCTTTTGTCTGTCTATCTAGGTCCCAAAAACCAGGTTGTCAGACTTGGCAGCAGCACCCTTACCTGCTAAACTATCTTTGTCGGCCTAGTTTGGCAGATGTGGAAACCTAAATTTCACTTGCTCAGATTTAATTAGGCTTTGAGGAACTAATTTGGATAGGACAACCTCAAAATTCAACCTAGTGGATGGAACCTAATTTATCAATTATGCTGAGAATGGGCTGAGACTGTAAAGCTAGCCAGCTGTCATTTGTGTGCCCTGAACTATTTTATTGCATGTTTTGGGAGATCTTTTGAGTGATGGAAAGGCTATTTGCTGAGTTTGACATTGGAGCATGGGGCTTTGTGTTTATCAAGGGTATACAGAATTTAATTTTGCTAGGATATAAACCCCCAGAGGGGAGGATTTTACTTGCTATATGTTCAAAGAGGCTGGAGCATAGCTATTTGTTCAATAAGTATTAATTAAATGTCTGTATGAGGATTAAGGGGTTTCCCCCCCCTTGAGCCTCAAATGCTGCTCATGACTGTAATCCCAGCCTGGGATGCTGAGACAGGCAGTTTCAGGAGTTCCAGGTCAGCCTGGGCTACAGAATGGACAGTCTGCCCCACAAACCAGTTTTGGGGTGAGAGTGGGTACTGGGGATGAAGGTGCTGAGGTGTTTATTCACTGACCTATCCCTCAGAGCTTTGAATTAGGGTTTTTGCCCTGATATTGGTATATGATCCTGATCATCAGAGCCAGTTATCTTTCTTCTGGACAGAATGGGAATATATATATATATATATATATATATATATATATATATATATATATATCTCACAGATACTTTAAGGATTTTATTTTATTTTATTTTTTTAAGATTTATTTATTTATTATATGTAAGTACATTGTAGCTATCTTCAGATACTCCAGAAGAGGGCGTCAGATCTTGTTACGGATGGTTATGAGCCACCATGTGGTTGCTGGGATTTGATCTCCAGACCTTTGGAAGAGCAGTCGGGTGCTCTTACCCACTGAGCCATCTCACCAGCCCAAGGATTTTATTTTTAATTATCTGTGTGTCTGTACATGTGAGTGTAGATGCCTAAGAACCCACGTTAGTATGTCAGAACCATGATGCATCCCTTGGACCTAGAGTTCCAGGCAGACTGAGCTGCCTAACTCGAGTGCTGTGAATCAAACTCAGTTTTTGTAGAAGAGGAGGAGACACTCTAGAGCCATGTCTGTCTCCAGCTCCTACAGTACATTCTTACTCAGATGCTATGGTTCTAGGCTTCTTGTGGACCACACCCTTCAGTTATGACAGCATCACCTGGGCATGTGACCCTTAGGTTACGGGTATTTTTAGTTTCTGATGATGCCTGGGAGCCACTTTGGTCTCTATAACACTTACTGATAGATCATTGCATAGGGTGACTTTTTAATAATTTATTTTTATTTTATGAACATTAGTGTTTTGCCTACAAGTATGTTTGTGTGAGGGTGTTGGATCCCCTGGAACTGGAGTTACAGACAGGTGTGAGCTGCTGTGTGGGTGCTGGGAATTGAACCTGTGTCCTCTGGAAGAGAAGTCAATGTTCTTAACTGCTGCGCCATCTCTCTAGCCTTCTATGACTTTTTATTTTTTATAAATCTTTGTGGGTTTTTGAGACAAGGTAGTCCAGGTTACCTTAAACTCATTATGTAGTCTAGGTTGGCCTTGAACTTCTAATCCTCCTGCCCTTACCCCACAAATGTTGGGATTGCAGACATGGGGTATCAACACCTGGCTGATCACTTTTCATAAATCTTAAGTCAAGGTCTGTGAGGTTGTTTGTTTTGTTTTGACATTTTCCAGGTTACTAACTTCTGACAAAGGCAGGCAGGGAACTGTGGTGGTTATTATTTTTGTTGTCTTTTGAGGCAGCTTAGGATGGTTTCCGACTTGTTATACTGTCTAGGTTGGCCTCCAATTGGAAGTGATCCTCCTGCCTCAGCTTCCAGAGTGCTGAGATTACAGAGGGATGCCTCCACACCCCTGTAGTGGTTTATATTTTTTAGAGACTGCGTTTTGTTTTGTTTTGTTTTTTTCTCAAAGCCACTAACAGAAGAGATGATGTAATCATATTATTGAGGACGTGAGGGAGCTGCAAGGTTGGTCTACGTAGTCACCTAGGCAAGGTCATAATCCTAGGCTCACACACAACTCCTCTCTTCCTGACCTATAGCTCTGGTTTTAGTACCAGAAGTTCTCTGCGAGCAAGTAGTCTATTATCGGCCATATTCCGATCCCTCCGGGAGCCACGGCTCGTTAATCTCTCTGAAGTCTAGGTCAGGTACTTAGGGAGAGCGGGGTGGGGGTGGGAAAGGGAGAAAGGGGCGAGTCAGAGCCCCAGGAATCCCTCCTCTGACCCACATCGCCGGCAGTGAGAAAATGGTTAACACTTCGCAGCTTCTCGGAAGGTTTATGAAATTCTCGGTTAAGAGATCCCTGGACCTTCTGCGGGGCCCGGGGCACAGCTTGACAGTGACCAGACGCTCCTCAGTTTCCCCTTCATCCCTCCCGAGTCCTCCCCCGTCCCTACGTCCCTCGGCTCGCTCCCGGCACAGGACCTCAGCTCCCACAAGTGGGCGGGCCGGAGCCGCCGCAGTCCAGCGCCGAATCCGGGTTGACCCGGGGCGCCGCGCGCTCGCCCCGCCTCCCGCGTCACTTCCGGCCCGTCCGCCCGTCCTCCGCCCTGTTCCCCTCCCGCTCGCCGTTAGGGAGGCTCTGCGCCTCAGCCGCCACCGCCTCCGCCGCTCCCGCCCACTTCTCCGCGTCTGCCGCCGCCGCTGCCCGGGGTCTCCGGGGGGTCGCTACCGGGCTGGCCCCGCGCCACTGCAGTCGCTTCAGCCTCGCGCTAGAGGCCGCTTCGGGAGGAGACCCGCCGGCCGCCGTGCCACTTAGGGCCTCGGTTCTCGCCTCGTCGACGTCGCCAAGGGTTCTGGAGAAGCGGCCAAGGCCGGGGAACGGGGCTTCGCGGTTCCAACGGTGGGTAAACGGGCGGGGGCCCGGCGCTGCGCATGCGCAGCGGCTCGCCGCGGCGGCCCTTCCCCCCACCCGGGACTCTGCGGCTGCTGGGCAGCCCGGGGTCCCACCCGCGGCGGGCCGCTGGGCGATGCCGTTCGGGGTCTGGGAGATGCACGGGACAGCCCCGGTGGGCGTTCGGTTGAGGGGGCTTCTTGTCTGCTGGGAAGAGGAAGCACAGGCGGTGGCCCTGGCTGTCGGGGGGTGTGGCAGCCTTGGGTTTCCAGCTGCTGCAGTGCGCGCAAACGGGCGTGTGCCTCACCACCTCTCAGCCTCGCCTGCCCACCGGTTCTCTGCCACCTCTGCTCCCCCTTCCTTCAAGCTGGGCAGAGGAGTAGATGCAGGCCAAAAAAAAAAAAAAAAAAAGTGGTTTATTCCGGGCTCAGCTGCGTCCCTTTTTTACGGTCACGTGAGATGAGTGGCTGCTGACTTCCTTAAGTCCCTCGGAGAATATAGCCAAAATTGGGCTGTTGGTGCACTGGGACCTCATTTAGAAGGCACACAGCCAGAGCCAGGCCAGAGGGGTCCCTATGTAGGGCGTCGAGTTTCAGATGGGGCTAGATTATAGGAAGTGGAATCAGTTGGCACACCCGCCTAGTGGGAACTGCTAAACTCGTCTTTGTTTGTAATCAATTAAACCCAAACTGACTTAGAAAAGCTGTTGCATCATTTCATCCGGTTCCCTGGTAGGCCTTCTAATCAGCTTGGAGGAAGCCAAACTGAAAATGGCAACCACAATTGCAGTATATTTGGCTAGTTAACATTAAATAGCCGTGGCATGCAAGTTTGTAGAAGATATTAAAGGATAATTTGGAGTATTAACTTTCTGTTCTTGGGTTAGTGTGAATTTGTACCTTTAACTCCTGCTTTTGTAACCTGAAGTGCAGTTTGGCTTGGGTTTTCAAAGGCACTGTGTTCTTAGTAAATACTTGTTGAATGACCCGGTCATTTGTCTTTTAGTGCCTCCTCTTTATCCTTTATCCTTTAAAATTAGGATAAAGTCTCACAGTTTTACCAGTGAGGTATCTGTAACATTGTTGCAGTCCTTGCAGTATGTAGTGTACCTCAGTGACATTATAATCTATTGGATAAAATTAAAGTGACTGAATTAAAGAGTGATTTACCAGTATTTCCCCAACAATAAAACGACAGTTTTATTTTGAGACATGGTCTCATGGAAGTCTGTCTTATGCAGCTGAGGAAGAATGATCTCCAACTCCTGATCCTCCTGCCCCCCTCCCAAGTGCTAGGATCAAAAGCATGCACCATCACACTAAGATTCAAATCCTTTTTTTTTTTCTTTCTATTTATTTATTTATTTATTTTATGTGTGTGTACACTGTTGCTGACTTCAGACACTCTGTAAGAGGGCATCAGATTCGTTATGGATGATTGTGAGCCACCATGTGGTTGCTGGGATTTGAACTCAGGACCTTTGGAAGAGCAGTCGGTGCTCTTAACCACTGAGCCATCTCACCAGCCCTCAAATCCTTTTTTTAAAAAAATGCTTTTAATTGTTTATTTGTGTGTGTGTGTGTGTGTTTTTAAAGATTTATTTATTTATTATATGTAAGTACACTGTAGCTGTCTTCAGACACTCCAGAAGAGGGAGTCAGATCTTGTTACGGATGGTTGTGAGCCACCATGTGGTTGCTGGGATTTGAACTCCGAACCTTCGGAAGAGCAGTCGGGTGCTCTTACCCACTGAGCCATCTCACCAGCCCTATTTGTGTTCTTGTTCCACGGCAAACCTTGCAGGTCAGGATAACCCTCAGGATTCTGTCCATGCCATGGCTTCTGGGGTAGAGCTCAGGTCATCAGACTTGGTGGCAAGTGCTTTTACTCCTTATGTCTTCTCTCCAATCTTCAAATTACATACATAAAATTTACCATCTCACAGTTGACATACAATTTTAATTTTGAGGTGTTCTCTCTATCCCTGGCTGGCCCCACTGTATGGAGGCTGCCTGAGTGCTGGGATTACATTACAGGTGGGCACCGCCGTCCCGCTGTAACAGCCCTAGGTTCTGCCCAGAGGGTGTATCTGTTCCAATCTCCCTGCCTACCCACAGTCGAGTCTAGGTATTCTTCCTAACCTTGAACTTTGAGTCCTCTTCCTTCAGTGTTGAGGTTACAAGCTTGCCATGGCGGCTTGTGTGGTGTTGGGGACTGATGAGGGCTTTGTGTGTCTGAGGCAAGCACTCTTGCTTACTGAGTCATGGTTTTAGCCTCTCCTGTGCCTTTTATTTTTTATGTCTCTAGAGACTGGTAATAGGCAGGCAACTTCAGAAAGTTTTTCACCTGTGTGTAGGTGCAGGTTTTTGTGTCATAGGTCATAGGACAACTTTGTGGAGTTGGTTTGTTCCTTCCACTTTTTAAAACTTTTTTTCTGTTTATGGATGTTTGTCTGCACCATGTGCATGCCTGGTGTCCCTGGAGGCCAAAACTCCTAGAGCTGGAGTTTCAGGTTTAAACAGCTTGTGTGGGTGCTCGAACCTGGGTCCTCTGGAAGAGCTGCTAGTGCTCTATCCCTTGAGCTCTCTGAAGCTCTCCTTTCCCCTTTTTGCTGGTTCTGGGGATTGAACTCAGATTGCCAGGCTTGGGGGCAGCAAGTAAGGGCTTTATATATATATACTTTATATAATATTTTATATGTATACTTGAGCTACCTCTCTGGCCCCAGGATAGCTTTTCTATGCTTACTGCCCTAGTTAGGTTTCTCTTGCTGGGATAAAACATCATTACCAGCAGCTTGGGCAGGAAAGGGTTTGTTTTGCTGAGGGAAGTCAGGGCAGAATCTTGAGGCAGAACTGCAGCAGAGGCCATGGGAGAATGCTGCTTATTGTTGCTCCTGGCATGCTCAGGCTGCTTTCTTATACAACCCAGGACCACCTTTTGAGATGGCACTTAACCTTAGTGGATGAAACTCTCCCACATCAATCATTAATCAAGAAAGTGCTCCACAGACTTGTTCACAGGCCAGTCTGGGTTCCGCCTTCCCTGATGACCCTGGCCTCTGTCAAGTTGACAAAGAACAAACAACTAGCACACTTACCATTTGATATTTTTGGAGAAACATTTATCTCAAATCTATACCCATTTTTAACTTAGTTGTTTCCTTGTTGAGTTGTAGGTGTGGTCTTTTTATTTTCTATATGGGTTAAATCTTTTTTTTAAAAACCTAACATTTCTGAAAATGAATTACTGAAAATTAATTTTATATAGCATCCTGTTTTATATAGCATCTGTTTTACAGATAAACATCAAGCTGATTTTATGTCTTTATATTTATTTATTTTGTTTTTTTGAGATGGATCTCTCTGTAGCTCTTGCTGTCCTAGAACTCGCTCTGTAGACCAGGCTAACCTCAAATTCAATGATCTGCCTGCCTCTGCCTCCTGAGTGCTGGGATTAAAAGACGTGCACTACCACCTCCCAGCTTGATTTTATATTTGGAAAAGGGTCTCAGCCTAAATTTAGACTAGATATATCAATACCAACAGTCTGTTTCTGTCACGTCCCTGTGAGAAAGGCATGCCTGGCATCCCCTTTCCTCCCAGGCAGCCGGGGAGATCCAGGTGAGTCTCGTTTATGGTCGGTTTCTAGGCTAGGCAGGGGTGTAGAGTGAGACACTCAGTATCAGGAAAACAATACCCGTCAATCAATGAATAAGTATTTTTCAGATATATCTTTGTTAATAAAGTATTTTTGTAGCATGCCAAGAACGTGGGAGGAGTTGACAGTCTAGAAAAAGGAAGTATGGGATGTATAGATTAATTGCCTACAATTTGTGTTCCCTAAACTTTAGTGCATTGGAACTTCTCCAAGAGAGAACAGAAGGTTCATTTGTGAGTAGCTGATTTTAACTAGAAATGGGAACAGTGAAGGATTTGGAATAGAGTGTAATGCATGCTACTTTAATGCAACAACTTGTTTCATATGATACATTAAACAAATGGGAAGCATGCTGTGGCATCGTACATTTTAAGGAAAATTGGAGCAGCAGTTTTAGTGGGATCTATATTTGTTAACTAGAAAAGGGCACCCACTTCAAAGTCAGTTGCAGCTTTCGTCACAAGCTCTGGAAGTTGACCAGTTTCTTTTTTTCCTCCTTACCTCACCAGATTGTTGAAGGATTCTGATAGGTAGTGAACTGGAAAATACTGGAAATGATAGCATCAGTTCAAATACTTGGATTCTACTGTTGGTTAGTTTAGAAGTGGAAACAAAAAATGAAGTCTTTGTTGTTGAGATTTGCTCAAAGTTCACAAAACAAAAAAGTATAGCCCCTACCTTTTTTCATTTTGTGGACTTTAGGATCAAACCCATGGCCTTATGCATGTTAGGTCAGTGCTGCTTTTGTTCGTGTGCCTATCTCGTGTGTATGGTTGTATGTACTTACGTGTACATGTGGGTGTAGATGCTGGTTAGTGTTTCCGTGTGACTGAGTTTTCATTTGAAGGCCAAGACAAATTGGAATATTGTTTCTCAGGAGCCATCCACTTTGTCTTTTGAGCTAGTCTCTCACTGGGAGCTGGGGCTTGCAGGTTATGCTAGTCTAGTTTATCTGCTGTGGAGCCCAGGGTCTGTCTGCCTCCCCAGCACTGTGATTCCACGGGCATACCAGCATTCCTGGCTTTTTATACGAGTCTGGGGAGGAAATGCAGGTCTTCTTTCTTGTGGGTTGAGCTCTCTTCTAAGTCTCGGTCTTATCTTTATCTTTCCCCACCCCCAGAGGAACTTTTTGCCAGCTGTGTAAAATGAGAAATGTTTCCCTCTTTGGAAATTAGTTTGTTTAGAGCAAGTTATAGAATTCCTCTAATACCTTTTTCTGATGAAAACACATGCATTGTAGTTTTATTTTTAAAAAAAATTAAAAATAAGTTATCCAAGTATGGTTTTCACAGTAATCAGGAGGCTGATGCAGGGGGATCTTGAGTTTTAGGCCAGTCTTGACTACATAGGACTCTGTCTTTAGGAAGAAAGAAACAAAAAAGATGGGTTGGAGAGATGGTTCAGTGGTTAAGAGGACTTGCAGCTCTTGTAGAACCTAAATTAGGTTCCCAGAATCCGCACCGGTGGTTCACAACTGCTTGAAACTCCACCTCCAGGGGAGCCAGTGTCTTCTGGTATCTGCAGCCTCACACAGATACATTCATATCCTC
>NC_034604.1:29616103-29636418 GCF_900095145.1 Mus pahari | reverse complement strand
TTGTGAGCCACCATGTGGTTGCTGGGATTTGAACTCTGCACCTTTGGAAGAGCAGTCGGGTGCTCTTACCCACTGAGCCATCTCACCAGCCCCTGCTCTAGGCTTTTAAGTTTCTTAATGTAGTATATCTATGTACGTTGTATATTAGTGTATCATTATTCTGCTTTAGAAATACAAGATACATATAGTTATGTGCTCTTAATCCCTACACCCCAGAAATACAGAGCTTTGGGTAGTGGAAGACAGTAGAGAAGTTTTGTGCACCTCGATGATTAGATTGGCTGGGCGGCAGAGGTGGGATGATCTCTGTGACCTTGAGGCCACCCAGGGCTATGTAGTGAGACCCTGGGTTTTTTTGTTTGTTTTGTTTTTAAAGGTATTTTTTCAGCATCTATCTAGAAATAGTTGCTAGATCCTGAAATCCCAGGTGTTTCCTGGGAGTTCATTGACTGGTTAGTCTACCTGAACTGGTAAGCTTCAGATTCAGTGAGAGAGTCTTCTAAAAAATAAGACTAGAAGACCACACACAAACACACGTAAAGATATGGGAATTGAAGCAATTGTTTTCTCTCTTTTTATAGATTAAGTGCTGAAGTACTGATCGAGTTCTGCGTTTCTTCAATGAGGAACTACAGGCTGATCTTCTGCCATAATCTCAAACAGCCATAAATGACAGAACGATGCTTGCTCAGTGAGGGAAGCTGGTGCAGAAGCCGTGTTTTAAACTTAGGTGTTTAAGTACTCAAAGGTAAGCTTTCTTATTGGTAATGTTCTATAAACCCACAAAGACTTTTAGAGTTTGCTTTTTATAGCTGCTACTCATTTTTTTCTTCCATTTATTTTTATTTTTATTTTGCTGTCAATGATTCATGTAGTTAGCTGCTGTTTGGTTAACTTTGAGGTTTTGTATTAATTAGCTGATACTAAGTATATCAAAGAATAGATGTTCTTTTCCTAAGACTCTGAATTCATGATATTTTCTTGTTCCTATCTCAATTTCTATCATTCCTGAAAATTGGTTGGATTGTTTCCTGGTCATGCTATGGTGCCTTTGATCTAGCTAATACAGTTGATTCAATCTTAATTTTTTAAACTTTAGAATCTTGGAGTTCACCTTTGGTCTGAAGTATCCGTATTTGGATTTTTTTTTCTTTTAAAGATAATTCTCCTTTTGTTTAAAGAATGGATTTTTACTGGAATTAGTTAATTTTTTGGTCTACTTGTTAGTTAATGCTTAGATACTGGAGACAGTTATTTCTTTTCTTTACTGATCTTTATCCTACAAAATTAAGATAACCATAGACCATTTCTTCTGGACTAGCTTGAGGATCTGGAATTTTTTTCCTCACTAAAGTTGAAGTGTGGTGATGCACTTGGGAGGCAGAGGCAAGTGGTTCTCTGGGTTTGAGGCTACCCTGGTCTACAAAGGGAGTCCAGGATAGCCAAGGCTTGTTACTCAGAGAAACCCTGTCTTGAAAAACAACAACAACAACAACAATGATTATTCTTACCAGGTAGTGGTGGCTCATGCCTTTAATCCCAGCACTTAGGAGGCAGGAGCAGGTGGATTTCTGAGTTCGAGGCCAGTCTGGTCTACAGAGTGAGTTCCAGGACAGCCAAGGCTACTCAGAGAAACCCTGTCTTGAAAAACAACAACAACAACAACAATGATTATTCTTACCAGGTAGTGGTGGCTCATGCCTTTAATCCCAGCACTTAGGAGGCAGGAGCAGGTGGATTTCTGAGTTCGAGGCCAGTCTGGTCTACAGAGTGAGTTCCAGGACAGCCAGGGCTACACAGAGAAACCCTGTCTCGAAAAAACAAACAAAAAACCCAAAAAACAAACAAAACCCAATGATTATTCTTGTTCCTATCAGACCTTTGTTTATAAAAAAAATGATTGTTAGTGAGGAATGTTCCATATGGAGTTAGGAGGCTTAGCAGTTAGGAGGCTGAGGCAGCAGGATCTGAGGTTAAGGCCATTCCCAAGCTTGAGACCATGACTCAAATAAGCCTATCAGTTTATCAAAGGAGATTCTTTTCCTGATTACCCAATTTGTGAATGGAGGGTTCATATTGCAGGGTTCAGAGTTGGTTTGGGTTTGCTTCTAAAAATTTCATTGTCACTGTACTCTCCGAGTGAAAGTCTTGGTGCCACATTTGACCCTAATTGTCTTGGGATCTTAATGTCACTTTTCCCAAAAGTTTTAGATGACTTGTTTGATGCTGATAAAGTGTTCAGACTTCACAGAGCTTTGTATAGTAGAGAAAAACTTAGGTGATTACACTGAGATGTATTTGTAGGCTGTATCATGGGCCTGATACCTGGGACATATTTAAATAGACGAGTGCACATTCAGGTGTAAAAGCATTTTTTTCTTTAATGTATTTACTCATATTGCCACCTGTTAATTATTATAGTCTTTTTTCCCTTTTTCTATTTTCTTTTTTGTCTTTCATTTGGCAGAAAAGACAGCTTTGATTTCTGGCTGCAAAAAAGCTATGAGGAAGAGCTCCTCCCCTTCCTTGAGTAACTGCAACTCCGATCTTGCTAGCAAAATATTTGGAATTCCACTTGATGAGCTGCAGCAGGGAGGACATCCAGACAATGAGGTTCCGTTCATAGTCCGCCACGTTGTGGACTATATTGAGGAACATGGTATACATTTCCTTATTTTGAGGGCTAGCTTTTGTTGTAATGAACAAATTTACCCCTTTTTGATTTTGGATTTAATTTTTTCTTAAAATAGTGCAAAGCATGGAGAACAATATAAACACTAAGAAACAGTAAAAAGATATTTTTACTTAAATTGATTTACCCTAGAAATGGCAGTTGCCCAGCTGAGAACATTTTCAGCAGGGGTAATAGGAAAATTTAAAATAAATATAAAGGGTGGGATGAAATAGAATATCCCTCAGAGATACTATGTGTTAGATGATCAATTTGTTTTTTAATTAAATCTGGGGAGCCCAGAAAGGGTTTCCAAAAGTGTGAGCATTTTAAGTTGAGAATGAATATGAATATGTATATGTGGCTAGACACTTGAAGGTGCAGCTTAATTCTTGCCTTAAACTAACATAGGCGGTCTGGAGCAACAAGGGCTGTTTCAAGTCAATGGGAATGCTGAGACAGTGGAGTGGCTTCGGCAGAGATACGACAGTGGAGAAGAGGTGGATTTGGTTAAGGAAGCGGACGTCCCCTCAGCCATTAGTCTCCTTAGGTTTTTCCTGCAGGAGCTCCCTGAGCCCGTCATACCTGGCAGCTTGCATATTCACTTGCTGCAGCTTTCTCAAGGTAACAGTTGGATTTTTATCAGTCATGTATTACTAGTTTTAGAGTCCTTACCTTTTAGAAATCTGATATGTGGTTAGTTTAGTATATGTATTTCAGAGATTAATTTTTTATTTCCTTGTTTGTCCTCTGGGTATATAGGTAAGGGAGTGGCAATTTTCTTGGATCTTTGTAGTACTTATTAAAAAAATTAAGTATGTATTTTTGTGTATATGATATATGTGCTTTATGTGAGCGTGCATGTGTCCCACTGTGTGAGTGTGGGCATCAGGACAGCCTTGAGTGCTGTTCCTCCACTTTCTACCTTTCCATGGATTCTGGAGATCCAAAAGGAAAAAGAATTGAACTTAGGGTTCCAGACTTTGTGGCAAGTGCCTCTACATGCTGAGCTAGTCCTCTGGCCTGAGCTAAAGCTTACAGGTATATATAGAGAAATAGATGATAAATACAAAATAAACAGGACAAATTGGAGATGGTAGGTATAATTAGTGTTAATTGAATTTTGCTTTTAGTTTTTATAAGTGACTTAAAAGATTATTTTTTTAAAATTATGTATGTATGTGTGTCTGTGTGAGTGAAGGTTCCTGAAGAGTCCCAAGAGAGTGTCAGATCTTCTTGTGCTAAGGAACTGAACTAAGAATCTCTGCAAGAGCAGCGCACACTGAACCGCTAAGCTGTCTGTCTGTCTGTCTGTCTGTCTGTCTGTCTCTCTGTCTGGAAGCTCTTCACAGAAGTCAACAAATACTTATTTAGTCTGCCTATGTGGCTTTTTTTTTTTTTGGTTTTGTGTGGCAGGGTGTCTCTGTAGTCTTGGCTGTCCTAGAGCTTACTGTGTAGCTTCTGGAGTGCTGGTATTAGTGTGCACAACCACACCCAGTTACAGTTAATTTTCCACTAATTACAGGCATGATGTCTTAAAAACATTAAATTATTAAAATATTAAATATGTGGTAGTTATGCCTATAATCTTAGGCATGTTTGATTCAGTTGTGAGATCAGAGTACTGGTATATTTATTTGAATGTACAGTTGCTAATATCATAAAGTATAGGAAAGTCGTTGCATTTAAAAAAATCTTAAGTAAATTATGTGACTATACCTCTTCCTGATACACTTGGAGTGTATGTGTGTGTGTGTGTGTGTGTGTGTGTGTGTGTGTATGGAGACAAGAGGTTGATGTTGGTCTAGTCATTCTCTGCTTTATTTTTTGAGAAAGAGTCTCTTCCTGAATTTAGAGTTCTGAGTCATCTAGACTGGCTGGCCAGCAAGCTCCAGGGTTCCTCATGACTCTGCCTCTCTGGTCCTGGGATTACAGGGATGTGTCTTCTTATGGGATGTTGGGGATGCTTGTGCAGCAAGAATTTTACTGACTTAGGCTGTCTCCCCAGCCCTGATAAACTATTTATACGTCTGTTGTCTTGCAGAAATGGCCAATATTATTATGGCCCTAAATAACCTTTTACCACTTTCTCCCTATGAGTTAATTTTAAGAAACCTGCAGGAAAAAGAAAATGAAAGTAATAAATTTATTTTGAAGTACCTCTGAGAAATTCTCCAAAAGTAAACCATTATCCACTAATGGGGTGTCTAAAACTCTAGTTTCTGTTAGGTAAAAACTTATTACTATAACAAACATAAGGCCTAATAGCTTCTGTGATCACATCCACTTGGTTAAAAAAAGAAACCAGAGCCAGGTATGGTGGTTTATGCCTATAACCCCAGCACAGGAGGATTGCCTATGAGTTTTAGGCTAGCCTGGGCCTGTCAGTCTAAGCTACCAAGTGAGACTATCTCAAAAACAAACCCAAAAAATTTAGAGGAGAAAACCAAATGATAAACAGAAAACCTTTCAGTTTAGTTGGACCATATTACTGATGTTTAATAATTCTTTCTGAGTGCCAAGAGAGAAGAAAATCTTCTCGTCACCCTGTTCATTTCTTATTTTCTTATTTGTCCATGATGAAGAGAATTGTCATTCATAATTGCTTGTCTATGGCTCCTTAGTTTTTGTTGATTGGAGGTTAGTGTATTTTGACTTCTTCGAGTTGAATTTGTTTGGAGACTCAGGTATAGTCCTGCAGGAGACAGCATGAGGAAGAATTAGAGACTTGAGGCACATGAGTAACAGGTGGGGAAGACATCCTACAGTAATTGAGGGGCTGAGTCCTTTATCTCCACCTCCCCTTTAAACTCTTCTTTCACTTAATAAGGGAAATGCAAAGCCCTTAAGGTGTTTGGCCTCTCCAGAGGAAGTGAAGAGGCTTGAATTGTTATAGTAAAAAAAGGATGTGGGTGGAGTAATGTGAGCCTGGCAAAATATCTGAGCTTTACTTTTTTACTTCATTCAGAAAACCTGTCATTATGTTTTATAGATTATAATAATGAAGATGAATTTGGAAGAAAGTTGAGGTTCCTCTTGCAACAGCTTCCACCTGTTAATTACAGTTTGTTAAAGTTTCTGTGTAGGTTTTTAGCCAATGTAGCATCACATCATGAAGAAATTTGGTCTGCAAATTCTTTGGCTGCTGTTTTTGGTCCAGATGTCTTCCAGTAAGTTATTTCACAACTTTTGTTTAAGTTTTTAAAAATTGGGTTTGTGGAATGGAATCATTATATTGTCTTTCCAAGGATCACAGGATGCTTGGTGAACCATTATTTTTTATAGTATATCTGATGAATTCTCAGAGCATTGCAGTGTTCAGGGTACAAATTAGGTTTTACGGATGGGAAAACTGAGGCACAGGATAACATAAATTGCTTAGTTTCATAAAGTGACTCACTGGTGGTTTTCTCATTTTACCTGTAATTAATTTAAGAACTCAGCTCAATTTAAGCTTTTATTCTTAGCATTTACACGGATGTGGAAGATATGAAAGAGCAGGAAATTGTGAGCAGGATAATGGCAGGACTTCTGGAAAATTATTACGAGTTTTTTGAGAATGAAGAGGAAGATTTTTCATCAAATGATTTGAGTTCAATTACTGAGCAGGTGAGCATATTTAATATTCTATTTCTTAGAAAATATAAGCTTGACATGAACTTACATAGAATTTACTTTCTAAACTAGAGGTGGTTCTCTGATTGTTTTATATGATTGGATTTCATACCCTTACCCCTAATTTCTGATATCAGTTTAGGTACTAAGCAAAAGGCATTTATCACATATTAATTTATAGTGCTGGGGATTGGACCCAGGGCTGTGAACATGATAGGTAAATCGTTCTATCATTGAGATAAATGTTCAGCTAGGAAAAAGTCAAGGGTACATGGTAGAAAGTGTTTGTACTTCATTCCCCAACCCCACTATTAACCTAGAAATTGTTGATTTTGTGTAGCCCAGATTGCCCTTGAAATCTGGATAGCTTTTTCTTTCTTTCTTTCTTTTTTTTTTTTTTTTTTTTTTTTTTTTGTTTTTCGAGACAGGGTTTCTCTGTGTAGCCCTGGCTGTCCTGGAACTCACTCTGTAGACCAGGCTGGCCTCGAACTCAGAAATTCGCCTGCCTCTGCCCCCCCCCCCCCCCCCAGTACTGGGATTAAAGGCGTGCGCCACCACGCCCGGCTGGATAGCTTTTTCTTGAGTGTTGAGATTTCAGATATACCAACACACCTGGCTATTGGATAATTTTAACTTCTGTGACTTTAATAAATTATTCAAATCCATAATTTATGTATTGATTTTTGGCTTGTTTGATTTGATTTTTGGCTTTTACTGTTTGTGTGAGGATAGGGTCTTGGTTTAGCCTAGTCTGGCTTGACCTTAGTAGGTAGCCTAGGCTAATCTTAAATTGTATTAGCTTTCCCAGCACTGGGATTAGTGTCCATGCCTGGCTTTTAAAATCCATTGTTTACGCTACATTATGTTTTCTATTTTCTTTTGTGGAGGGAGTTCTTCCTGTAGCTCAGGCTGGCTTCAGACTTGCTATACAGGCAAGAATGACCTTGAGCCTCTGATCTTCCTGCCTCTACCTCCCTGGTAGAATTTTAGGCATTCACTACCACACTTGGTTTTATGAAGTACTATTTACACTCTGCCTGAGTTATATCCTTAGTTCCTACATTCTTACATTTTTCTTTTTCCTTTATGAATTAGGAATTTCAGAGTCTGAATAATTGCAATTTTTTTGGTAAAGCCATTATTAATTTAGATTCCTCAGGTTTAAGTTAGAGATCTTCTACAATTCAAGTGGTTTGTCACAAGAATTTTTTTTTTTTCTTTTTTTTGAGACAGAGTCTCATTGTATATTTCTATCTGGCCTGGAACTAACTGCAGATCACAGACTGGCCCACAGATCTGTTTGCCGCCGCTGCCTGGGTGCTGGGATTAAAGACATGAGCCACCACACCTGGATAGCTTATTGATGTAGGGTCTTCTGTAGTACATAGTCTGGCCTGACCTGGTTGTGTAGCATAGATTGGCCTTGAATCACTGATGCCCTTAGCTCGGGTTTCTTAGTGCTGGGATTATTGGCATGTGCCTCCACACTTAGCTTCAGATGATTGTTGCTTGAGAATAAATAGCAAGAGGACAGATCAGTAGCTGTCATAAAGGTTGTTTTATTTTGTGACTGGTCTCACAGAATCTAAGCTGACCTGGAACTCCTTACATAGCCAAGACTTGCCTTGGGCTTCTAATTCTGTGGCCTTTCCTTTCCAGTGTTGGGATTACAGGCATGTATGACTATGCCTGGCTAATACTTAAACTTTAATGTCTTGATAGTTATAAATCTATCTGTTGAGGAATTCTGTATATTATTCTTTTTTAAATTACATTTTAATCCAATAGCTCTTTTAGAATTAAGATTAATAGCTGTTTAAAAATAAAATGGCAGTATATGTGTTTATATCATTGATTTTTCTGTTCTCAAGATTTTTTTTATAGATGCCTAAAATTTGCAGTAAATGCCTTGGTTGTGCTTTATATTGTGATAAATTTTGTGTTTTCTTTTTCTTATAATTTCCTTATATGTCTATATGTATTATGTCAGTATTTTTATATTTTTTCAAGCATTAGAAAAATTGATTTTAAAATATATTGTGCTTTACTTTACAAAGGATAATACTTAAGCAAGACTGAGAAAAAAATGTTGAAATTCTTTGCCCATGGATGGAAAAGATATTAGTAAGGCTGGTATGGTTGTACATGTCTTTGATCCCAGCACTCAGGAGGATTCTGAGTTTGAGGACAGGCTGGTCTACAGAGCAAGTTTCAGGACAGCCAGGACTGCACATATAAGCCCAGTATTGAAAAAATAAAAATAAAAATAAAAAAGGAAAAGATAATAGTATATTGAGCAAAATAGCTCCAAGACATAGAGGTAGTGAGGTGAGTTTTGAGGTAGGGATGTATGTTTAATTATCAGTTGTTAATTACTAGGTTCTCTTTTCTTTAAAAAAAAATTAATTTTATGTTTATGTGTATGGGTATATGTCTGTGCACCATGTGCATGCCTACTGCCCTCATAGGCCAGAAAAAGGTGTTGGATCTTCTCTGGGTCTGAAGTTACATATGCTTGGAATTGAACCTTGGTACCGGAAGAGCAGCCGGTGCTTTTAGCCATTGAACCATCTCTCCGGTCCCTGGGGTGTATTTTCTTACACATTAAAAATTAAACTTTTTTTTTTTTTGAGCAGTTTTGATTCGTTAGTAGAATTGATGAGATATTTGAGTGAAAGTAAGATAGTCTTAAACTCTGAGCAGTTGTGTACGTACTTTAAAATGCCTATAAGTATAGCTATCTGGCAGAACTTTGCTTTTTATTTTAATTTTTATATCTGAAGGAAGCCGTTTGTTCAGTATTGTTTGGGAGTTTCGTTCCATTAGCCCAGATATTTAGTTGTTAAGCTCTCCTGTAGGTAGTAGGTAGTCTTTGTCATTCATTGTATGTGTTGGAATGATGAGTAGGGAATGTTTGAGAAATGACTCGATAAAGTCAAGTGGACTTTGAATGGGCTTTGTAAATAATGAAAACCCAGTAAGGTGGTTTGAAGATGGAAGTGATAATTATGTTTCTTTATACATTTGAGAAGGCAGGTAGCAGCATTCTCCACAGTCTGGAGTCTGGAGAGCAGGCATTTCACGAGGCCCTAGAGAAGGGAATTACAGCAGTCAAGGAAAGAAGAGATGTAAGTATGGGTGAAGCTTTTCCTTAAGTGAAGTCGAGGCAGCTACATAGGGCAAGTTCAAGTTAACTTATGAATAAAGAATTGTTGAGCAGACGGTCAAGTGGACAAAGGAGAGATGAAGACCTTTTGGAGGATTAATTTGGGATGAAAGAGGACATTTTACTGTATGTATCCTTTATGTCCTCTCTTGCTCTAAGTAATTGGATTGGTTATTACTGGAGGAAGTTCCATGGATTGTACTAGGAATTGGAATTGAGAAAAAAACCTACAGGTTATATTTTTAGTTGTTTATAATAGTGCTGATGAAAATATTGCCAGTTATGTAAGGTTTATTGACTTGAATGTGATACATTCAGTATGAAGTAACAGAAGGCTTTCATAGTTCCGCTTTCTAAAAATAATTTTTTACATTTTTAAAAAAAATTTTTGAGAGTGTGGTGTATGTGTATTTGTAGGCTAGAGGACAATATGTGTGTCCTCCACTGTTGCTCTCTGCCTTATGACATGGGGGGCTTACTGAATCAGGTACTCACAAATTGGTCTACATCACCTGGTCAGTGTGTGCTGGCATCTCCTGACTCTGTCCCCAGTACTAAATTTACAGATGTACATGACCATGTCCGGCATTTATATGGCATCTGTGGATCCAGATGGCGGTCCTAATGCTTGTGTGGCATGTTGTTTGAGCCACTGAGGAATCTAACTTACCTTAGCTTGTATGTATATCTGTTTGTGATGCATATGTGTTTGTATGTACATGGGCACACTTGTGCAAACATGCATGTACATGTGTGGAGGCCAGAGGTTAATATTGGTGTCTTCTTTGATTACTTTTCACTTTGTTTACTGTGGTAGGGTCTCACGTATACCCAGACTTCACTGACTTGGACTAGTCTAGCTAGCTTGCTTTGGGGACCCTGACTCTGCATCTTGGCCATCATTCTTACCTGGCTTTATACATGGCTCTGGGAATCTGAGCTCTAATCTCATACTTGCATGTTCTGTACTTTACGTTCTGAGCCATCTCCTTAGTCCCCAAAATGATTTGTAAAAGTGATACATGTTAAAATAGTACCTTTTAACCAAAAATAGGTGAATTAGTATTTATTCTGTTTAAGTAAAAATTAGTTCTAAATCTACTGTGTATGTGGGTGATGTGGATGTCATGGTTCCTTGTGGAGGTTAGAGGACAACTTGGGGAAGTTGTTTCCTTTTCCTTGGTATATAAGTTCTGGGAACAGTCTTAAGGACAATCTAGGCAGGCTTAACAGCAAGTGCCTCTATCTGCTGGTATGGGGTAGATGAGGCATTGCATTTATAAGCACAACAAATTAAATGGAGTCTGTCATGTATTTATAAATTGAAGCCATTGACTTTTGTTGTTGTTGTTTTGAGGTACCATAGGTTATACCCATAGTCTTGGGTATGCAATGCAAGCAGCGAATCACTGAGCTGTGTCCTGCAGCCACTGGCTGTTGTTGAATTTTCATCTGACAGATGATATAGTTATTGCCGAGAAGCTCCCACCTGGGTTTATACAGTGTTGTGTAGGCAGCCGTGTTGATAAGACTTCATGGGTGTAGTGTTTGACATTTCTAGGAGACACAGTCTCACAGCAAATTTTCTGTCCCTCTGGCTTTTACAAATCTCCTTGCCCTCTCTATCCATGGTCCCTGAGCTTTAGGTGCAGGCGTTCCTGTTAATCTGTCAGTTGGGGCTGGCGCCCACAGTCAGCTTGTCCTCTGCGTTTTGATCACCTGTGGTTGTCTGGCTAGTTTGACTGGGCTCTGGCACAGATGTGCTGCTCAGGATTTTAATGACTGGTATTAGCTTATAAAAGCTATTAGGTATTTATAGATCGTTTCTTCTTAGGGATAATTTATTTTTGAGACAGGGTCTTGCTGAGGGGGCTCATGTTGGCCTAAAAGTCACTTGGAGCCCAGGCAGGTTTGTGCCACCACATCTAACTGCTTCTTTTAGACAGCCTTAAAATATATTTCACTTAAAAGTGGTTTATTAACTTTTCTTTAGTATTTTAATGGTCTTTGTTATTTGTTTTTGTTAGTGATTACTTAATATAGTTGGTTTGATGGTAGAGACATTTTATACATCCTACTAGAATAATTACAACTTTGTGCTTAATAGTTAAAATGTGGGGCTGGAGAAATGGCTCAGTGATTAAGAACACTGACTGCTCTTCCAGAGAACCTGGGTTCACTTCCCAGCACCCACATGACAGCTCACAACTTTCTGTAACTCCAGCATCTGCTACCCTTATACAGATATAGATGCATCAGTGCACATAAAATAAAAGTAAATTACTTAAAAAATAGTTAAAATCTAAGTTCTTTGTTTCAGAATTTTATTTTTTTATTTTATTTTATTTATTTTTTAGACAATGATGGAGACTGAACTCATCATTGTAAATGCTAGGCAACTGTTCTATTACAGAGTTATGTCACTAGTTAGAGTTCCATTTCTTCATGAAAAAAAAAAATGTGATCAGAAGTTAACTGACCTTTTCTGAAACATAGCTAACACCTAAAGCATCTCACCCCTCTTTTTGTCCTTGGTAGGGCTTCATCGTGTCTTTGGCTTCCCTAGAATATTCTGTGCAGACCCGAATATTCTGGCCTGGAGCTTACAGAAATCTGCCTGCCTCTGCCTCCTGAGTACTGTGACTAAAGACAAGTGTGCCAACTGAGCTGAAATCAACACTTATCTCCCCCCTATATATCCTAAGCTGGCCTCTAACTTGCTGTGTAAGATGACTTTGAACTTTTAATAATTCTGCCTCTGTCTCCCAATTTCTGGGTTTACAGATATGTTCCAAGTCAATATTTTTGTGCCCTCTTTTTATACTTAATATTAAGTGGCTATTTAATATACCTAGAAAATGGAGAAAGGAATTATATATCTTTCATATTAAATTTATAAAAGTAGTTAGAAAATGAAGCTTTAAAATTTTTTTTGAGACAGGTTTTAATGTATAGTCCTGGCCAATTGGAACTTTCAGTGATCTCCTGCCCTGGTTTCCCCAGTGTTGGAATTGCCTGTGCTGCCATGCCTAGCAAAAATGAAACATTGTTACTGCTACTTGCAAGCTTTTTTTTAGATTGTAATATTATTCTTATTTGTCCTGCATCAAAATGCTGTTTGACATAAAACAAAATTAAGAAGTTATATTTGTCTTGTTTTTATACTTGTTTATTGTTATTTATTTAGTTTTGCAGTGTTTGGGATTGAATCTGGGGCCTTGAGAGTGTTAGGTAAATGTTTTCCCTGTTCTACAATTTCATTTTGATATAAGAAAGTTGGCACTTTATAGGAGAGATTGGATTAGGAAATTTAAAAATGAGTTATTTGCCTTTATACTTTTTTTTTTAGAATAGTGTATTTCGATAGGTTTTATTAAATTTAATCCAGAAATTCCTTTGTATGTAGGTTAATGAACTTTCTGAGGAAGAAGAGGAAGATGAAAAGCTGGAACATATAGAAGAACTTCCAGAAGAAGGTGTAGAAAAGTCAGCTGGCATGCCAGAGGTGTTACAGTTAAGGATGACTGAAAACCTCCTGGAATCAGACAGTGTTACAGCATCAACAAGGTAAAGATTTCAGTTGAGCCAACTTTCACTGTAGACTCAGGCACCAAGAGATGTGCTTATGACGCTGAGCTGTGGGTGTAGCTAGTGTTGGAGAGTTTGTCTAGCATGTGTAGGACCCTGGGTACTGAAAAGGAAGAAAAGGAAATAATTTTGGCTGTATCTGGTGGCATATTCCTGTAATCCCAGCGTTTGGGAGGCAGAGGTAAGAGGATCTCTTTAAGCAGGAGGCCAGGTCATGCAGGCTATGTACACTAAGACCTTGTCTCAGAAAAATAGAAGACTTTGAGTATAAAATAGAGCAAAAAGAAAACTAAAATCCATTAAGGATCTTTCATTTGCTGCTGTCACACTTTTCTTCAGAAATAAAGCCTTGTGTATACTTTTCTTAAAATTTGTTTTCATATTAGCTAGTTTTTTGGGTTGGGTAAGATTTTATAACCTCTGAATTAGAATTTCTGTGCTGTGACAGAACACCATGACCAAGATAGCTTTGGAAAGAAATCATCTAACTGGGCTTATGATTGAGGAAGGTAGAGTAGATGATGATGAAGCAAAGCTTGGCAGGAACAGCTGAGAACAACTCACATCTTGATTCAGAAGCAGGAGGTGGGGGAATGGGAACAGGGGGTGTGTGGGGGGAGGGAGGGAGAGACAGAGAGAGACAGCATGAACACGTTGGGAGTGGCTCTAGTCTTTTGAAGCCAGCTGCAGTGACATGTCTCTTTTCTTTTTTCTTTTCTTTTTTTTTTTTTTTAAAGATTTATTTATTTTATATATATGAGTACACTGTCGCTCTCTTCAGACACAGCAGAAGAGGGCATCTGATCTCATTACAGATGGTTGTGAGCCACCATGTGGTTTGCGGGAATTGAACTCAGGTCCTCTGGAAGAGCAGCCGGTGCTCTTAACCACTGAGCCATCTCTCCAGCCTGACACACCTCTTTCGCTTTCACACTTTACTGTTCTTTTCAAACAGTTCACCAGTTGGGGACCAAGTATTTAAACATACGAACTTATAGGGACTATTCTCATCCAAATTACCACAGTAACTTTTAAAATATTTTGTTTTCAATTATGTGTGTCTGTGTGGGGTGTGTGTACAGGAGCGCAGTGTTAATGGAGGACAGAGAGGCTAGCAGGAGTTTCAGGCTTTTGTCACCTTCCTGACCTGAGTGCTAGGAACCCATGGTTGTGAGCCACCATGTGGGTGCTGGGAATGAACCCACTTCGTCTGGAAGATCAGCCAGTGCTTTTAACCCCTAAGGCAACTTTCAAGCCCTGAAAATAAATCTTAAAAACAAAACCCCAGCCTGGCGTGGTAGCGTACGCTTTTAATCCCAGCACTTGGGAGGCAGAGGCAGGCGAATTTCTGAGTTTGAGGCCAGCCTGGTCTACAGAGTGAGTTCCAGGACAGCCAGGGCTACACAGAGAAATCTTGTCTCGAAAAAAACAAAAACAAAAAACAAAACAAAAAAACCCCAAAAACCCACAGATCATTTTATTAGCTCTCTTCAGTATCATCCTATTTTATTTGTAATAATAAACAGAATTCTCAAATGAACTATAGAGTCATGTAACTAATCTGCACACACACACACACACACACACACACACACACACACACACACCCCACTGGCAACTGCCCCACCTTTTTTTACTTTGACTCTTGGATAATATGCCTTTGGTCATTCTCTTCTGGCTATAGCAGAATTTCTCAAATGTGCTAAGTCATATTCTCCCCTTGAGCCTTTGCAGTTTCTTTTTATTTAGATATATGTCCACCTAGATATTTGCTTACTTCTTTAAAATTCTTTGTAAATGTTACTTTTCAGTGATGACTCCCCATTTTTTAAAAATTCTTTTCTATATTGTCTATAATGGTTGTGGCCATGTAATTGCTATATTTTGGATCTTTAATGCCCATCTGAGGCTTTTGTTAAAGTTGTGTTCTCCAGAGTGTTGGGAAGTGATTAAACCTTTAAGAAGTAAACTCTAGTGGTTTTCTTTTGGTCATTAAGAGCCCCTGAATGAGATTTTGGGGTCCCCTTCTCTTCTTTTTCTTTTACTTCTTGGCCATAATGCTAACAACAGTCTTTGCTCAATTTCACTCCGATATGCTACATTACCACTGGACAGAAAACAACATCACCAGCCACTCATGGATTAAAACTTTCAGAACAAGGAACTGAAATTAGCATCTCTCTTTAAGTTGATTATCTCCAGTATTTTGTTACAGTGATAAACAGAAAGCTGACTGATGAGTGACGTGTTAATTACTATTGTCTTCCAGCACTGGCACACAGAACATGACAAACTTTTGTTTACTTGCCATCCTTTTTACTTACAGGAGTCACATGCATGTGTGTATACCTTTGTGTAGTTGTGTTCAGCCGTGAACCGCTCACTGAACATAGATCCTGTTTAGGCTAAACTGGCTAAAATCTTAAGAATCTGCCTGTTTTTTTCCCTTTTTCCCCAGTGTTAGGGTTATAGATGCATACCATGCCAACTTTTGCATGTGTACTGCAATCTCAGCCCTTCATTTTTCACAGCAAGTATTTTACCAGTGAGCCATCATCCATATCCTACTTTATATTGATATTTGTAGCACTAATTGCCCATCAAAATGCTGACTATGTATCAGTGGCATGATGTACAAACTTTAGTTTTCCAATGTAAACGTATTTTTTATTCACCTGATGTAAATGTTGTCTGGAGGCATACTGCTAACCTAGGCCTAGTTCTGGATGTTTCTAGCCACTGTCCAATCTAATTTAGGCTTAGAATTTTTCAGCCTCTGAGACTTGAGTAAGCTCACCTGTTCTTGGTCTGAGCTCTGACTGGCTCTTTCAGTTCAGCTCAAACTCCTCTCCAAACGGATTCAGTTGGCTTCTCTCTCTCTGCTTGATCTCATATTAACTTTATCTGTTCTGATCTTCTGGCTCCTTCTCTGGCTCATTCTGTCTTCATCTGTATCTAGCTTGTTCTCTCTCTGCAACCTGTCTTTGTACAGCTGTCCCAGTACAATACCTCCTCTCTCTGTACTGCCTATTCTCTTACTTCTTGTGAGAGTTGGGCATAGTGTATTCTGTTAAATCTTTCTTTGATTTGTTCCTTTGTCTGATACTCAATTAGAAGTCACTTTCAAACATGGGTACTTCCTTCTAAAGCTAACTTTCCCTTCATTGTTTGTGATCAAAGGTGTGTACTAAGGGCATATCTGTATTCTAGCCAGAAAGGTTAAAGGTATATGGTAAAGCTGAGCCGCACCACAACTAGAAACAACTTTTTCCAGTAAATAACATGATCTCAGGGTTCACAGTGTGATCAAATATCCTGCAGCATTTCTCATTTTTGTTTAAATAAAAGACTTTCTCTAACATCAATAAAAACTATATACTGTCTGGTAAGAATTACACTCAGAATGTCTAGTACATTTGTATTTGGCAGCCTTGGAGAAAGTACTCTACTCTGTCCTATCGTGGTGACTCCAAAGTTCTGTACCTACATCACTTCCTATCATAACTTGAACTTAACCAACCTGAAAACATCATTTTAGATCATTTTCTTAAATCCTAAATAACTTAAGCTTAACTGTGAGACTATAATTCTTTAGTCTTCAGCCTCATCAGAGACCTGAGAAGGATAAATATTATCTCAATAAACAGGAAATGTAGAGCAAGCAGCTTCCAAAAGTATAGAAATGACAGAGACTGCTGCCCATCTGGACAGTCACCCAAGATTCCTCTTCAGTATTGGAGCATCTATCTCTTTGGCCTACTGGACCATAATATCTGACAGAATTTTATGTGAAACAAGAATTATATGAAGGACTTTGTTTGTGTCCTGCTTGTCCACCACTTAGTAAACTGTCAGCAGTTAAAGCAAGGGCAGTTTCTTGCCCAGTAGCAACTTAGCACATTTGAAGCAAACTCTATAAGGAGGCTCTTCAGTGCTCATTATCTTCTTTGAAGTAGTGTGGTGGTGCTATTAGGAGCTGACATGTTTCATTGGTCAAAAAGTCTTAAATGATCCAAGTCCCTCTTCAGACATACCAGAAGAGGGAATTGGATCCCCATTACAGATGGTTGTGAGCTACCATGTGGTTGCTGGGAATTGAACTCAGGACTTCTGGAAGAACAGTCAGTGCTCTTAATTGCTGAGCCATCTCTCCAGCCCCCAATGGTAGCTTTCAAATGAACTAAAACAGGTGTCTACTGTTTGCACAGAACTTGGTAGTGGAAGAGGCATGGGGCAGTTTTGTCCCGTGGTATTGAGAGGCCAAATCTTTTAAATTCAGACTTCATTTTAGATAAACTGACCTAAGTTTGAACTGAGGTAAACTAACAGGCTGGTATGTAGCATTGGTTTCCAAGTTGCCCCCAACAAAACCTGAGCCTAGCTCCAGTCTCTTAAGACTAATCCCCAACAAGATCAGAGTTTCCAGGTTATTCCCCAACAAACCTGCACCCCAGGTTACAACCCCTCCCCCCACACCTAACGACCACCAATGCAGAGGGAAGCAAAAGTTAAGTTTATGATAGGACTCCAGCACCAGCCTATTATGTTAAAGGCCACAGCAGCTTTCCGATTAGATGCTTGCACTTGTACCCCCGTTTGCTGCTTACTATAAAGTCTTGCTATATAGTAAGACATTATAGACATAGTAAGACTATATAGACATTCGGGGTTCCCCCACCACCAAAACTGTCCTGTGTGACTGTTGCCTTGGGGGTGGGGTGGGGAGGGAGGCAGGCCAGTTTGAATAAAGACCCTTCTGTGAGTTACATCAGATCGGCTCCTGTGTGTGTTTTTGGGGATCACTAACATTTCCCTTGTACAACAGTATTGTGATTACAGTCCAAGTGGTTCATTATTATGGGGCCCTATCTTGGAAACCATTGTGCAGTTTATATTAATTTT
Source organism: Mus pahari (assembly GCF_900095145.1). Classification (NCBI taxonomy): domain Eukaryota; kingdom Metazoa; phylum Chordata; class Mammalia; order Rodentia; family Muridae; genus Mus; species Mus pahari. Next base: position 29,618,476 of record NC_034604.1, on the reverse strand, counting down.
TTGTGGGACATTTTCCGCTCTTTTTCTTAAGATGTTTCATTTGTCCAGTGGTCTCCAGACTCCTTAATTGTATCCTTTTATTCTGGGAAGATAAAACTCTGCCCCAACCCTAATAAGGTGGGCCAGGGGAGGCTCCTTTTTGGCCAGTTATATATTTCTTAGGGCAAGATGTGTTTTGGCAAAAAAGAATATCTCTCAATTGATACTAAAAAATTCTTTTGAATATTTGAAACCAAATATACCTTCGTGGATAATTATACCTGTTTCCTCCTTCTCTCTCTCTCTCTCCCTCCTTCCCTCCCTCCCCCTTCTTTCTACTTGTCTGTGTCTGTCTTATCTATCTATAATTAACATACATAAATTAAAGATTTAACTGTATTTTCAGATCACAAAGGACATTCACTTTGAATTTCAACTTGTTTTTTGCAAGCAGCTTTTAGATTTAAACCATTGTAATTCTTATATGCCTGCCTCTACTTCCCAATTATTGGGATCAAAGATGTGTGCCACCCAAGTGCTGGGATTAAAGGTGTGAACCATCATCACTCCATCCATTGTTAACTTTAGAAAACAACTAGTTTATAGAGATCTGCCTGTTTCTGCTGGGATTAAAGGCATGGACTACTTGCCTTCTCAAATATTTTATCTTGGCTCCAAATCACTCCCAATTCTTAGAGATTTAGAAAACAAGTTTAAATTGTGTTAACTCTTTGAATTTATTCAAGATATCTTAAATCTCTTAACTGTTTTTTTTATACCAAACAATAAGAATATCCTTTTTATTGAAGAAGAAAATTTAAAAGCTGATGTCCAAGATGGTGTGGGCCATGTGGCAGTCTGCAGTCTAATATTCTAACGTGGAATTAAGAAAAGTCGTTTAAGAAAATCCAAGACTCTTTTCATGCCAGTAAGGCAAGTATGACTTTGGCAAATTAATTTTAATGGTAGGGCGGTTGGTACCTTTTGAAAGACCAACACCTGCCAAGTCCTGTGTATGGACAACCTGGACAGTCTGAATGTTCTTAATACCTAGTAATATTTTCCTTACAGGCAGTCTTTATGGTTTGTTTCTAAGATTGGAGAAATGTTACTTCTGTGTTTTCCGTTGCTGTAACAAATTACTTCCCCATAAATTCATGGCTATATTAGCCACATATGGCTTGAATTTTCCTATTTTTCCTCCTGGCCTTGTATATTTAACCTATCTTGCACTTTGTTTTACTTGAGATAATGTTCTAATCCCTAGAATCTGAATCTTTACCTCCTGAAGAGGCCAATCTAGATGCAAAGATTTTGGTGAAATTATTGCTACACCTGCTCCTGTGTCTACTGATCTTTGGTTTCAATGACATTTTTCTGTATTTGTATCTTTGGTCTTTGATTATTTGTAGCAGTTTGCCAAAATACTTGTTTTCTGGTCTCTCCTGAGATTTTTACTTTATCTATGGAAGCTATTCTGTCCTCGATTACGTTCAGAGCAGTGTTGTTTTTAACAGCAGGCATTAAATCTTGTAGTTGCTCTGCGGCTGAGTATCTCTGATGCTGACAGATGATGAATGAATTGAATTTGATTTTGGGGCCTGTGGGAGGGGAAGCCCTTTAGAACATTTCCCGGTAACAAAAGGTCATTCTGAATTCCAAGATTTTTGTGAAATGATAGTTATATATGCCTCTGTATCTACCACACCATCTATTTCAATACCATTTACTTGTAATTTCAATTTTGACCTGAGCAATCCTTTCACCTGCATTAAATTGCATCTCTCTTTTTACATAGGCCATAATTTTAATATGCCCTTTGAATTTCTGGATGCACAATGAATCCTTGGGAAGTCAATCCACTCCTTCCCAGGATTATACCTTCTCTCCCTGGAAGCAAAGGATCTTAGATTCCAGTAGTTAGTTTTATAGCATCAAGCTTTTGGGGATAAGAGTAAAATGTTTACCTCTGTCCAAGCCTGGAGCCACACTGCCTGAAGTAGCATGCATGAGCTGCAGTACTTATGTGAAAAATTTCAATCTGCATGTTACTCCTTGGCTTACAAGAGGCAAACAGCTCGTACTTTTTGCTGTGGAGCCTTGAGTCAGGACTCCCATTTCCGTTTCCCTACTGTATGAACTTGTGTTGGATATCTCTCTTGGACCAGTGACAACCCTTTCCACATCACTTGTACACCCCTGGAAGTCCCGGCTTTCTTTCTGGTCTATATTTTAGAAAACATACTCTTAGAGACGTCTGCAAATTAAAGCACTGGGCGTTAAGCTTGACATATAATATTAACATAGTACATGTTAGAACCAGTATCAGTTGTATCCCTTATCCACTTGTCCGAAGGTGCTTCCTCTGCCTTTAATTGACTTTAGTAACTTTTT
>NC_034604.1:29606894-29615548 GCF_900095145.1 Mus pahari | reverse complement strand
GACTTTAGTAACTTTTTAACATTGGTATTCACATTTTCAAATGCCATGGTCTCTATTAGCACCTGTGTTGTGTCAGGATCTGATGTGGTTTTGTTCACAACTGAGACTAATCTTTATTAAAAAACAATCAGTGAAGTTTTCTCCAGAGCCTTGTATAGTCTTTGTAAACAAGGTGGACCTTTTTTCTGGGATCCTTAATTTAGCCCTAAGCTCTTAAAGCCACTAAGTAAGATTGTTCTATAGTAGTGTCATCAAGTTGAATTTGTTCTTATATATCATAGTACCACCTTTAACCCAGCAACTGGTCTTGACTGTTCATTCCCCTTGCTCTATTTCGCTGTTCCATATTCCTGACTTCTTCCCTCCGTCATGTTAGCCATCGCAGCTGCCATCAGTTCCTTCCAGTCTTGGGGAATAAGTTTGAGTGTTTCAGTTATTTAGAATCTGTTTCACACAAGGTGAGTACATCCCATATGAAATCATGGCCTCTTTAAAATGCTTTAGATTTATCATTTCTATAGGATGCCATCCTATCTCTTAACCTTGTTCCACACCATTAGCAGGCATATGCTGTATGGGTATTAGGAAGGCTGATGGTGGTAGTCTTGTAACTCTGAGCCACCCTTCCTCCCACTCTGGTGGCTTGGTTTGAAGGTAACTCTTCTTTGGATGTGGGCTGTATCATTAGGTTGTCCTCCAGCCTTTTCAGCTTATCTCTGACTTGCTGCCACAGTTTCTTTTCTGCTTTCCTCCTGCGGGAAACTCATGCTCTCTTGCTCAGTCACCAGGACTGAGAGCCCCTTTGTTCTCCTTTTTCCTGCACTTCTTGCCTCTCAAGCATTTCCACTTTTACCTGCATTTTTTTCCAGTTGCAAAGTCAACTCTACAACCTTTTAAGAAAGGTGAGAACAGACAATGGACTGGGCCCTTCATCATTAATCAGTAATCAAGAAACTGCCCATAGCTGGATCTTATGGAGGCATTTTCTCAATTGAGGTTTCTTCCTTGTGTCAAATTGACATAAACTAACCAGCATTTATATTTACATATTTTTCTAAGACAAAACCGTTGAGAGCAAGCCTATAAGCAGCACTCCCCCCCCCCCCCCATGGCTCCTAGAGTTCCTTTCCTAACTTCCTTTAATGATGGCCTGTGACGCGCAAGTGTAACCCTTTCCTCTTCAACTTGCTTAGGTCATGGCATGTCATCACAGCAATAGAAACCCTAACTAAGACAATATATACACATGCTTATAGTTTGTTTTATTTGAGTATTTGGAATTGAGGTTGTTTCATACACGTAGCTTAGAGAAGTATTTATTTTTTGAGATAGGTCTTAGCATGCTTACCAGGCTAGCCGTGAATCCACAGAGATCTGTCTGTTCCGCTTTTCCAGTGCTAGGATTAAAGCCGTGCGCCATTACACCCTGATGAAAATATGTTTTTAAATGGTTTTCTATGTAGTGAGGAATTATTTAGTAATTCTTTCCACCCTAGTAACAATAGTGGCAGTATGGATGCTTTATATCAGATCATTGATAGATTCCTCTTGAAAATTTAAGTCACTATATATATATTTTTTTTCTTTCATATATTTATTTTTGTATCCTGGTTCACCTGTTTACATGCTATAATAGTTTATTTGCTTATAATTAGGCTTTATATTAATATGTCCAAATACCAGTTAGGGTGAGTGTTTCTCACTGCCCTATGTTCTGTTTGTAGCATTTTGGAATGAGCAGCCAGAGCAGCTGTAGCACAGACTAATAGCCAGTGTTATTTACTAAAGTGCCATGATTAAGACAGGTATATTAATAGCATATTGACATAACTCTAGTGTATGTCATTTGAAGAAACAGTACATTTACACATCTGTTACTATTGTGTTTTTCAAGATAGGGTTTCTCTGTATAGCCCTGGCTATCTCTGGAACTCGATCTGTAGACCAGGTTGGCCTTGAACTCAAAAATTCACCTGCCTCTGTCCCCTGAGTGATAGGATTAAAGGTAAGAACCACTACTGTAGGGTGGTAGGTTAGAGGTGTATGCCACCACTGCTGGCTAAGTTGTTATTTACACGGACTGCTGTCCTCTTCCACAGGATGCTGTTAGATTAGCTATTAGTAGTTGAGTGTTGTTAATCTAGTCTTGCTGTGATCTGTTATCTTTAACTGCAGTGGAGGAAACACTTGCTTCCTTTCCTGTTACCACAGCCCTGCATTTATGATATGTGTGTATTTATCTCAGACTACAATGAAGCGGTTTTCATATGTTCATATATAAGTTTGCATTTTGGAGACATGTGGAAGATATACCCATATTTTAGATGAATCATGACAATTGATCGGTGTATAGGTTTATTTTTTTTTTTTTAAAGATTTATTTATTATATGTAAGTACACTGTAGCTGTCTTCAGACACTCCACAAGAATGCATCAGATCTCATTATGGATGGTTGTGAGCCATCATGTGGTTGCTGGGATTTGAACTTATGACCTTCAGAAGAGCAGTCAGAGCTCTTAACCACCGAGCCATCTCTCCAGGCCCATAGGTTTATTTTGAAGATTAAAAAAAAATTACGTGTATGTATGAGTTTATGTGCACCATGTGGGGATCAGAGGGCATTGGATTCCCTGGAGTTAGAGGTTGTGAATCACCCAGTGTGGGTGCTGGAAACTGAATTCAGGGCGTATGCAAGAGCAGTGCATGCTTTTAACCACTGAGCTACACCTCCAGGCCCTGAAGAAGATTTAACTATTAAATACAAAGTGAAAACTATTGATAGACATGAAAACTGATGGCAGGAATGCTTATTTTCAGGTACCATGCTAGCCAGCTGTAAATGTGCCATGTATGAATTGCCAGACTCTGAAGCTCTGTGTGATGGTGGCCCTGGTTTGTATGGTTTGATGCCATGATGTGAATGTAACTGGCTGGGACTGAGGGTGGCTGTGTGATGGAGTGCTCGCCTGCTGTGCACAGGGGACTGGTCCCATGTGTGGCCATTAACAGCAGTAAGAAGGGCTTGTAGAGCCATGCCCTAGACCAAGTAGGAAGAGAACAAGTGATATTGGAAGAGGAAGGAAGGAGTATGGGAGAAATGTGACAGAAGATATAACACGGCTGAATTCTGTAGCGTTTGATCCTGAAACCTGTGTGTCTTGTTCAGATACTGCTCTCATTTTCACCAGTGGAAATAATTGTGTCCCATCATTGTTAGTGATCTCTTTATAACCAAAGACTATTGTGTGTAGAACTATGTAAGATGAAAGTTTACCATGCAAAGTTACTGCTGTTGTATCTAATAAGGTATATGTGATGGTGTCCAGTACTGAGTTGGTATTTAGCTAGGAGTGTAGGAGAAATTGTTTAAACACAAGAGTTTTATCATATGAGAATTCTTACAGGGTCTGTTAATATTCAAAGAAGAATAAAAATAAATGTTGCAGATTTAATCTAATTTAGCAAGAGGAAAAAAGGACATTTTTATGAGGATGTCTTTTCTTTAATAAATAACATGTTATTGATGATGTTGATGGTATGTAGGCCGAACTGGAAGTGTTCTCCAGTACTCAGGAAGAGAGCCTGGTTACAGCAATTGCAGGCTGTGCGTACAGAGCCAGCTTCTGTACTTACTGTCTCTGTCAGGTGGAGTTCATGATGATATACACTGGCTCTGATGACAGCAGAGATGAGCTGCCAGTATCCAGGAAATTGAGGCAGACAGACAGATTACCAGTCTGAGGTCAGCTGGACTACATGATAGGTTTCTATCTTACGGCAAACAAATAATGACCTCACCCCCAACCTCAAATAAGTAAAGATATCTGAATCATTTGCTTTGAAATGCGGACTCATGTAGTCCAGGCTGACTCCAAACTCTTGCGTAGCTTGGGGTTGTCTTGAACTCTTGAACTTGTGTTTTCATCTCCTATGTTCCAGGGTTACAGACTTGTGCTGCCACACCAAACCTCTGTCATGATTGCTATTCAGTTGTTTCAAAGGCCTGATCTGATTTTTAAAAAATCTTATTAGGGTTGATGCTGCTGCTGCTGCTACTACTAATGCCAGTGATGGTGACATAAAGTGTTCAAAACCTGTGGCTGGTACTACTGCAGATAATGAAGTCATGCAGCAAGCTTTTGTATTTGAGGATCAGAAAAATAATGAGGTAAGAAATTCTAGAAGGATCATTCTAATTGTTCAGAAGTTAAAGTTACAGTTGAGTGATTTTGCTGACATACTTGTCTCTGTTATAAATCCCTAAGAATATACATTCTCTGTAGAATTTAGGAACCATGCTAGGTATAAAGGTAAGTTTAAAGCACCTTACTGTATTTTTATTATTTTTACTCTTTAGTGTGTGTTTGTGTGACAGTGTGAGCGTATGCATGTCATGGTACATGTGGAGTTCAGAGGAAAGCCTTTGGTATCAGTCATTGTCCTCAGCCTTTTCTGGGTGGATTGTTTGGCTGCTGCATAAATACACCAGGCTGTCTGGCCCAGGAGCTTCCAAGGCCCCACCTGTCCTCCACACTTTGCTGTAGGCACTGGGATTGCAGATCTTACTACTGTACTTTATGTGGGTTCAGGATTTAGCTTGTGTGGCAAGCACTCGTACCCAAGTGCAGGTTTTCTGTTTCTGTTTTAGACAGGGTCTTACTGTATAGCGTTGGCTTTCGTGGAGTTCTCTATATAGACAAGGCTGCCTTCTTCTGTTTCCCAAGTACAGGGATTAAAGGTGTATGCTACCATGGGCAGCATCAAACATATTTTAAAAGTATTTGTAGGACAGTAAGTTAATGATGGTGGCTAAAGTAGTTAGTGGTATTGAGGTTGAGCTTTTATTAGTTTCAAAGCTTTTTTGAAGACAGATTTAAATAATGTTTTTGTTACCTTCTTATGTGTGTGAGTGTTTTGCATGTACCACATGCATGCTTAGTGGAGTCCCAGAGGCAAAACGGGGAGGCATTGTATCCCTTGGGACTGGAGTTGACAATTGTGAGTTGCCACGTGGGATCTGGGGATTGAGCCTTGGCCCTCTGAGAGATTAGCCAGTGTTCTTAACTGTTAAACCACTCCTCTAGCCCCTCCCCTCTATTGTCTTTATTTTTAAGAGTCAGAAATCTCACTATATAACTCTGTCCGGCCTGGAACTAACTGACCATCTTGTCTTTCTCTTCTGAATGCTGGGATTAAAGGAGTGGGCCACCAGGCCTGGCAACAGAAGACACATTAAAGAAGAGAAAAACAAGTTTAATAAACAATACCTCAAGTACGGGTGGGAATTGGAATAAACAGTAAATCTCTAAAGGGTGGCTTAGCTTCCACCTGGTACGAAATGACCAGGAAGTGTTTGAGTCAAAAAATAAAAAGTAGTTCTGTTACAGCAGGGTGATAGAAATCCTGTGACATAGCCGTCTCTCTCTCTTCCCGGTGGGGAGATATCTGAACTGAGGGTAGTGTATCTATTTAATGTTCTGGTACAAAAAGAATGATTTGTTTGTTATTTTCTAAAATAATCAGTTCAAAGTAATGTCCAAGAGGAGTATGTTGGTATGGCGTATTCAGAATGCTACATTACAGATCTTTTGCTCTGACAGAAAACCTGAGCTGAGCTCTCAGTAGTATTGCTTAAGCTCTTGGCATAATTCTTTTAAAAAAAGAGAAAAAAGCTCAAACATAGAAGCTGGGATTGTATGTCAGTGCCTGAATAGTAGAGTTCCTGGATTTGATTCCTAGAACTGAAAGAGAAACAAATACAAAAGTAGTATCTAGGACATTCTAAAAGACATGCTTCTCAACACATTTATTTATTTATTTATTTAGCCAGCCTTTTTTTGAGATGGGGTCTTATTCTGTAGCTCTGGCTGACCGGTGTTGTGGTAAATCTTCTCCCAAATATGCCCAGGCAATGAAAACACAGCACAGTTAATATGAATACATGCTGTGCACCTAGATTGGGCAGATCTACTGCTACACTACCATCTTCCACATCAGAACTTGCAGTTTCTCCAGGCCATGTGCTTCTGCTCCGCTTTCCTTTGACTTCCTCCTCCTATGCATCCTCTCCTTCCATTTTCTCCTCTCTCCCACCTTATGATCCTCCTTCCCTTTTATCTGCCCAATCATTAGCTCTCCTTTATTTTACAAATTAAGGTAGGAAGCAGGTTTACTGGAAATCACCTGAGTGCTGACTCATTCCTTGTTGAAACCCCTCACAGGAGAACAGATTTAACATCAAATATAATTAGCTCCATGGCTATCCACTACAGGCCTGTAACTTGCTATCTAAACCAGGATGAAGGCAGTCTGCCTCTGCCTTCTGAGTGCTGGAATAGAAGATGTATAACAGCACACCTGACATTTTTCACACTTTTAAATAAGGAAGTTTTCTTCAGTATGTAGCCGTGTAAACCATATTAAAAAGCAGGTGTAATAACAAGCGCCTTGGAGTTGGCACAGTTGCCTGTCTTTTCCTAAGTAAGTAGTCCCCAGACTAACCTAAGCTGTGTCTTAGTCATTCTCACGTTTGAAATTCTCTTCCTTCTCTCCCTCCCAGCCCTAGTGCTATTATTTCAAATGTGGTACAAAAATCCCTGATTACTGTCCTTCCCCTACCTTCCCATCTAGGTCCTGGGAGCCTACTGTTACAGCTTTCTTCTTGAAATACAGATACATTCATTAGCTTTTCTCCAAAGTTTTTTATATTTTTTTCTTCTACTGAAAAAAACAAAAAAACAACCCTAGAACTGTTTAGATAGTATTCTAGGCCTGCCTACCTTCTAAAAGTATCCTCCCACAGTTGTCTTAAATTTCTCAGCTAGATATGTTCATTAACAACCACCATTTCCCTACAGTCCTCATTCTCTATTCATTCTGTATCTTTCACAAATTCCTAGCAAACTTTAACCCCACAGAAGGTGAGTTCAAAACCATCTTCTCCCTTGGACAGAAATTCTTCCCTCTCCTCTAAGATGATGGTACTCACTTCTGCTTTTAACAGCACTGGATATATTCTACACTATTAAACTTGAGTGCAAGCCAGCTCAGATGACTCAGTGTGTAGAGGCACTTGCCGCCAAGCCTGACAGCCTGAATTCAGTCCCCAAAACTCACACAGTAAGGAGACAGCTTCTGACCTCCTAATACACACTTTGGCATACACATATATATGTAAATAACTAAACATTTAAAAAGGTCTTCATTACTTTATGTGTATGAATGTTTGCCTGTATGTGTATATGCTCACCCACATACATGTCAGGTCTGTAGAGGCCAAAGGGTATCAGATTCCTTGGACTAGAAGGCAGCCCTGGAGCAAACAGTTGTGAGCCATCATGAAAGTCCTGGGAACCAAACCTACATCTTCTGCCATCTCTCTACCCCAAATACATAACTTTTAGAAACTATGCCACACGTCTAAATCTAACAGAGTGACGATTCCAATCTGGGAATCAATAACACACATGATATCAAAGGTACTAGAGTAAATGAGACCATCAAGGAAGTGAATGAAACAGGAAGTCTGGTAACAGAGCCCTGGTCTGCTCAAATTCCAAAGATCCAAAAAATGAACAGCAAAGGGGCTTGGCATAGTTTGACTAGAGAAAGAAATATCAACAGTGAGACATAAACAGTGAAAGCTAAATGGAGAGTTGGAGATAATTACACAAGTGAATCAATTTAGCTATTAGGCCAACTAAAAGATGTTCAGTACATATCTGTGGGGACTGCAAGAGCAGCTTCAGAGGAAAGAATATGAGTGTGTGTGTGTGTGCACATGCCACAGTATGCTTGTGGGGGTCATAGAACAAGCATGGAGATCTGAGTTTTGATCTCCAAAACCCAAATATTAAAAAAAATTTTTTTCCCAGCACTGGGGAGGCAGAAACCTGATTTTCTCTTCCAACGTAGGTAGTCAGGCTTGGCTACACGTGCCTTACTGGCCATTTTGCCATCCCTATGAAAGTTTTCTTAAAGAGGAGAAAGTTGGTTCATGATTGGAGAGACAGGAAGGCCTTTCTGCTGAAGACCTTATCCGGATGATTTCCCCTGCTGCCGCCTGAGCTCTCTAGCTGAAGGGTGAATTGAGACTCAGAGTGCTGTAAGTTCCCTGTGGAGAGCTGATGAGAAGAAGGCAGTAACTCCTTCTCAGGGAAGCGAGGAGCGCGCTCTTCCTGTATGTGTCATTTCTTCTTTTCTCTTAATTTTTGTTTTTTGGGGTTTTGTTTGTTTGTTTTGAGACAGTTCTCAAGTACTAATATTATATGCGTATGCCTCTACAGATGGTTCTGGGCCTGAGGATAGCTTTCATGTCCTTGTTCTCTGTGTGCATGTGTGCATGCCAGGGGGCGACTTTTAGTGTTCCTATAGAGTTGGTCTGTTTGTTGTGAGACAGCATATCTCGCAGACTAGGCTAGCAGGCTAGTGAGCGTGTACTTGTCTCTGCCCCCCAAGTGCTGGGGGGGTGGTTGGTGGTGGTGGTGGTTGTTGAAGTGAGGGTTTTGGAGATCAAAGCTCAGGTCATCATGCTTGCAGGGCAAGCACCTTACTGACTGCTCTTTCCAGCGCTGTACTGGCTAGTTTTGTGTCAGCTTGACACAGGCTGGAGTTATCACAGAGAAAGGAGCTTCAGTTGGGGAAATGCCTCCAT
>NC_034604.1:29582587-29606524 GCF_900095145.1 Mus pahari | reverse complement strand
GAGGCAGAGGCAGGCGGATTTCTGAGTTCGAGGCCAGCCTGGTCTACCAAGTGAGTTCCAGGACAGCCAGGGCTATACAGAGAAACCCTGTCTCGAAAAACCAAAAAAAAAAAAAAAAAAAGTTGGGCATAGTGGCTCATATATTATCTCAAGGTGGTGCTGAGGCAGGAAGATCACAACTAGGTTGGCCTAGGCTAGAAAGCAAGATTGATGTCAGTTTGGCTGAATATAATCATACCTTTCTCCAACTTAGGGTTTGTGTGGTGATTTGAATGAGAATGGCCCTCATAGGCCCATATGTTTGAATACTTTGGTCTCCAGTTGGTAGAACTAACCATTTAGGAAGGATTAAGAGGTGTGGCCTTGTTGGAGGATATATCACTGAGCTAGATATAGATAGCCCATACCGTAGCTCTCTGCTTCCTACTTGTGGATCAGATGTTATGCTCTCAGCTGCTGCTACAGCACCATGCCTACTTGCCTGCTGCCATGTTCCCCACCCTGACGGTCATGGACTCCAAGTTGCCTTGGTCATGGTGTTTTGTCACAGCAGTAGAAAAGGAATTAAGACAGCTGGGTTGTGGCTATTGGCAGAGTACTACCTAACTTCAGAGGGTCCTGGATTTGGTTCTCCAGCACCCCTCCCCTCACCCCCACAAAATCAAAACAGTTACACAGAGCTTGGTATAGTGGCACATGTAGACCAGGCTAGTCTGGAACTCACAGAGATCTGCCTGCTTCTACCTCACCAGTATTGAAATAATATGCCACTATGCCCGGCACAATCTAATTTTTAAATTCTGTCTTAAAAACTAAGGCATATGAAGTACTAGATTTTTGTTTTCATGTGCCTAGCAGGGAGCTAACTGGTTTGAGACGTGTGGGGCGGGCCTCAGGTGGAAGGAACCGGACTTTGATCCCTGTGGATACTCCTGTAGGGTGTGCAGTGGAGTCACTCTGGTAACAAAAGGAAAGCCTGAAGCTTTTTCTTTTCCTTCTGGGCTGAATGCTGGTATACAATTCGGTGCTGGTTACCATGTGGGTGGGTCCTGGCTTTCTCAGGCTTACTTACCATGGCCATTTCTCTTTTGATTTGCTTTCCCACCCTGCTGATTCTCACTCAGCAGGAACCTGTCTGCTCTAAGTCAAATCCTAGCTTGTTCTGGTTCTTCAGGCTTTGACCTAATACATAGAAACTTTGAGAATGTGTATCTACGTTCCTAATAACTTTTGAATTTTAGATCGTTGGTTCTCTCACACTGAGTTTATCTTTTAAAAATAAAACATTGAAAATCTTAGATTTTTTTTGTTTATATGGGCATCTCAGTATTTATCATCATAGAAGTAAAATTAATCTAAAAATAATTTATTAAATAAATTCATTCATAATTTTTTTTCACTTATTTATGTTTTATGTGTATGGGTGTTTTGTGCCCCTGCCTACCTGAATGTATATGCACCACATGTGTGAAGTTCCTTTTTGGAGGCTAGAAGAGGATGTCAAATCTCCTGGAACTGGAGTTACAGATGTGCCATGTGGATGATGGGCATTGAGCCCTGGCCCTTTCTTTGCAAGAGCATAAGAGCTCCTAACCACTGAGCCACCTCTTTAGCCCCCATTCATGATAATATTAATGGAATTATTTTCCTCTCTCTCCTTTCTTCTCTTACTCTGTCTTTGAAGCACTCCCTCTTTGTTGCTCACTGTGCCTTGAATCTATTCCCAGCTTTAGTCTGTTACTCTCTGAGTAGTTCGGATTACGGGTTCCATCATGTTTGGCTGGAGCCTTCCATCCAAGTTTGTGTGAGTTGCATGTGGATGGAGGTCAGAGGTTGACACCAACTATCCTCCTCATTTCTCTCTGCCTTAGTTTTTGAGACATATTCTCACTGAACCTGAAGCTTGGCACTTTGGTAGATTTAGAAGGCAGTAAGTCCCTTGGATCCTCTCGTCTCAGCCTCCCCAGTGCTGGGATTGCAGGCTTGCACTGCTGGGGCTGGCTTGTTACGTAGGTGCTCTGGTCTTCACACTTGCAGAGGCTGCACTCTGTTGGCTGAGCACTTTCCCTAGAGACCTTTTATTTTATTTTTTTTTTAAATAGCTGTTCTCATAAAAGGTTTTAATTTGGGGGGTTGCACTGATTTATGTTTGTAAATATACTGCCTGCTTAGCGGATAGGTGAAAGAGTCTCATATTTGCCTTTTGTATTGAGTCCACTGCCGTGGTTTGATTGGATGGAGGGTAGCAAACAGTTCAGCCTCATGGTTGGAATTGTAACTTCTACAGAGCCTAAGAAGGGTGGCAGGAGGGATCAGTGGGTAGAAGTGCATGCCACACAAGCTTGGTAGTCCCTGGAACCCACAGAGGAGGTAGAGAACCAGTTCCTGAAACTTGTCCTCTGATCTATACACATGCAAACACATACTAATAATGAATTAAAAAGTAAGAATTGAAGTTTTTGTTGATTTTAAAGATTATAAAAAATGTGAAAATGTTTATATACTTTGTAGTAATTTTGAAGGGATTTGTATTACATTTGGGAGGTTTTTATTTTGTTCATTCATATAGCTTAGGCTGGTCTGTAGCTTAGGATGAGCTCAGACTTTGAGTCTAATTGCCTCTGCCTCTTGAATGCTGAGATTACAGGCATGTCCACCACATAGGTTTTCTTGTCAGAGGTAGTATTAATAAACTCATTGAAAAGTAGATTGTTCTGAGCTTCTGATCCTCAAGCGCCTTCCCTAGGCCACTCCAGGAAAGAAGTTATTTTAAATGTACACAGGCCAGAGCCTTTCCTGTACTACCATACCCATAGTTCAGAACTGTGATTTTTAAAGGAGAGATTTTTTTTTTTCCAAGACAAGGTTTTTCTGTTGTAGTCTTAGCTGTTCTGGAACTCACCCTGTAGACCAGACTGGCCTTGAACTCACAGAATTCTGACTGCCTCTGCCTCCCATGTGCTGTGATTAAAGATGTGCACTACCACTGCCTGGCCAAGAGAGAATTCTAAGGAAAGAGGGTACTAGTGATTATTACTTAGAAGGAGAGAAAACCAGCGTCCCCACAAGTACTGAATGTTTCAGAGTTTGAGGGAGGTAAACCTTGTGCAGAAGAGCTGCTCTAATGCCCTAATCTAGGTTGGCACCTTTCTCTGAGCATGAGTGTGGGGCTGATAAACAGTGGCGTGTTCTCTTGTCAGTCTGTAGGTGTACTGTTAGAGCCCTGTAGTGACCGCGGGGGTACTGAAGACGGCTGTCCTGAGAGGTAAGCCTTGCTTCGTTGTTGCTGATAACTTGTTTTGAGAATTGGAACAACCTCTTCACAGATTTTTAGTTGAAAATTTTGGGTTCATCTATACATTATAAGACAGTTTGGTAAAAAGAAAATCATGCTTCTTTAATTTAATGGTGGATATATTAATAGCCACAAATATTTAGAGTTTACAAGCCACAGACAAACATTAGTTATGTACATGTTCAGAGAGAACACAGCTTTTTTTAGAGATAACAAAAACTTTGATTTATAGAACAATTAGAATTTAATACTGTAAACAGACCCATCAGTGAGTTAATTGATTGGGAACTGTGGCCAGCCACTCAAAACTTAGTAAAATATTTGCTTCGATGGGTAAGTGTGGGATATTTTTGGTTCCTACACCTCCTCCTCACTGTGTCTAGGGATAATCTTTGTATTTGGTGTTTGTTCACCCCATCCATGTTAACGTGTCTGAGACAGTGAGATACACCAAATGTAGTCCCTTTGAGGAAAAGGTGTTTTAGTCAGTGGATAGAGGTTTTTCCAGTCACTTGGGTCTTGTTACCCCTTTGCATCATTCTTTCAGAAGACGCCAAGATGTATATCTTAACCGTCTTAGCAAAGGTTACACTCAGTAATGAGGGCACTGCATTTCTGGTTTGCTGATAGCCTGTTGGTTAGGTAATGTTTTAATGCTGTTGTCTTTTGAGTAGAAACCTGTTGTTGGAGGGTAAGTAAATTCTTTGGAGCCCTGTCTCTGAAGTGTCCCCATACTCTGAAGATCCACAGTCTTCCTGCTTACAGCAGTTCCTTGTGCTTCCTTTCAGGAGGCAGGACTGATCTTCTTCCAGCCCAGGGAGTTTTGAAGCTATGGGCTGAAGATATAAGATTAACAGGCATCCCCAGAAAGATGACATCGGGATATGGTAGAGCAATAAGTATTTATTTAGTGAGGATCCAGCCTTTTTTGGAAAACTCTTTGCTCTTCAGCTTGTGTGTAGGTTAGCAAACTTGTTGTAGATCCAGAGTACTTTGTCAGGTGGATTGCATTTTGCATGGTTAATAATGAAGCTTTTCAGATTTAGTTATGTCTTTCAGAGTAAGTCTTTGAGAGTGAATCTAACTTATCCTACTACCATTTGCTCCCAGCAATAAAAGATGTTGAAGAAACCTGGTGGTGGTGGTGCACACTTTTAGTCCTAGCACTTGTGAGGCAGGGGTAGGTGGGAAAGAGTGCAGGAGCCTGGTCTACAGAGCTAGTTTCAGGACAGTCAGGGGCTACACAGAGAAACCCTGCCTTGATCCTCCCACCCCATCCCCGGAAAAAGAAGGCCTTGAGCCTTTCAGGGACTTCAGTTTATTTCTCAGGCCACCAAGGGTAAGAGGCTCCCATAGAAAGAGATAACTTGTGTTTAAATCAAGGCTTGTCTTCCCAGTGTCCACCACATTAATGACCACTTAAAGAGCCCCTTAGGTATATGTATTAAATTAACACAGGCCTATTAAAGGAGGATTTCCCATTGTGGGCATGAGTAACACTTGCTTTGTTTACTGGCCAAAGAGGTAGAGATTTTTTTTGTGACAATGTACAACATAATTCTTAAATAGAGGTTCATATTGTGGGGGAACTACAAGGTGAATTAAATCTCCCACCTTTATTTTTTGATGTAACCTTAGATTACAGTGTACATTTGTGATAGAGCTCCGCCTTAAAGGACAGACCAAAACTTCTTTAAAAGTCTTTGCATGGATAGAATAAACCTGTTGGTTAAAATTACTTTATGGATTCTTTTTGTAATATGCATCAGTTCTCACTGACTGCTATAATTGGTTTTTAATTTTCCTTTCATAAAGACTTTTCTTTTGGCGGTAGTTTATGTGGGGGAGGGAGTGGTAGAGAATATTACTTTTCTAAACCTGAAGTGAGTCTGTGGATCTTTTCAGTATTGTGTGATTTTTCAGATATAGGGCTCCAAAGAATGGGCATATGCCCTGTTGATAACTTTTCCCTTTCAAATTTTAAATGCTAATTACATTGGGAAAGAAAAGAATGAATCTAGGTTAAGAAGTAATAAAAGTAACCTTTCTATTTTTTACATGCTAATAACTATATTTCTGTTTTTAGGAAGGAATATTTATTATGTGACAGTGATAAATTGCCACACTTGATTCTGGTGAGAACTATCTTTATATTATATATAGTCCTTAAAAATGTTGCTTAATGTGCCAGCTATTATATCTGGCCTTTAGTTCTTATATTGGATAAGTTGAAAGGAGTCAAATGTAAAAATTAAGCAGTAATTAATGTAACAAAATTATGGGTTATGAAAGTTCTTTCCTATATTTGAGACCTAAATTTCGTTTCTTAGTAAGACATTATAAAGTGCAAATTTACAATTGAATTTAGTTTTCTTGGGGCTAGATAGATTGCTTTAACCATGAAGAGCACTGGATGCTCTGCTTTTTTAGTGGTCCTGAGTTCAATCCCCAGCAACTACATGGCTTATTATTCATAGGATTCAATGCCATCTTCTGTGTGCACAAGGAAACAAAGCACTCATAAAATGCATAAACAAGCCTTTCCAGAGGACCTGGGCTTGATTATTAGCACCCATATGGTGTCTCATAACTGTCTGTAACGAGTCTCAAAGGATCTGAGGCCCTCTTTTGGCCTCCTTGGGAATTAGGCATGCGTGTGGTGCACATAATATATGTGCAAGCAAAAGCCCCCTCCCCTATGCACAGATAAGTAGAAATGGGACAGTTGGTTTTATTGGGACAGTTGGTTTTGTTGGCCCAGTAATGAAAAATGCATAGGGATATGTGTGTGCATATTTTCTCTGAGACAGTTGTGCGAAGAGTCATGGTTATGAAATGCATTCTTTATTTTAAAATACAGGATTCTAGTAGCAAGATACGTGATTTGAATGCCAACACTGAGTCGGAAGTAACCGAAGGTCAGAGTGTTGGTGTTCAAGGAGAAGCAGCGTGTATACAAATTGCACATTTAGATCTGAAGAATGTTTCTGATGGTGATAAATGGGAAGGTAATTTACCCAAGCATGTTAATTACCCAAATATCGTTATTTGTAACTGAAATAACCCAAAGCATGACAAGACTCCGGCCCTCCTCTGGACTGATCTGTTTTCTCTGGAAAAAAAAAAAAAGAAGTTGTTTATTTGTTTTGTTTTGTTTTTCCCAAGTACACTAGTAGGGCAGCTCTCTCGTGGGTAGAACATAATTGAATTACTAGCTTTGCTGCTGCCAAAGGGTACAGTGATGCATGCCTGTGACCTCAGCATGTGGGAGAGAAAGATGATCTTGAGTTTCTAGACCAGACCATCTCAGTGTCCCTCCCTAATGCACCTTCCTCAAAGAAAGACCAAAATTTGTTAAAAATAAAAAGTGCCCTAGATTAGAACACAATAGATTAATTGTTAAATCAGATGCCATCTCTTGGTCTTTGAAAATTGAGCATATTAAAGTTTTGATGATTTTTACCAGTTTAGAACAGGGTATTTAGCTACCTTATAATCATCAGGAACAGGTTTTTATGTTTTTAATTCTTCACTGGTACTTCTAAGCAAAGATTGTATTATATAGATTGCAAAAGTATTTTGGGGAGACGCTAAAATTTCTTAAAACTTTACACTGAAAATTTTTGGTAAAGGTTTTATAGTAAAAATGCTATAAATTATAAACAAATATGGGATTTAAGTGAATTATTTACATGCTGAAGTATTTACTTGGGGAAAAACACCCAAGAAGTCCATAAGAAGAAGATGGCTGACGAAATGAATAAATACTGTAACAAATGTGGTACAGTACAGTGTCAGTGGTTAGAGCCTCTGTCAGCACTGTGTGCTGTATTGTTATCAACTGTCAAGTAAGACGTTGGAGAAGGGAAAACTAACAACCAGTTTAGACCCGTGAATCTGTAAGCTATCTTCCTAATAAGAGAGAATGAGACAGCTCAGGAATCCTAAGCCCAGTTTCTGTTCAAGTGGCTAGAGAGCCCTGATTGTGCCTTGGAGAGTTATTTGATGACAAACACACAGTGGCAATAACTGGAGGAATTGCAGTTCTCTGAGTTCCTTTGCCATATGACCATAGTTTTAATATGTAGGTTTTTGTTGTTGTTGTTCTTGATTTTTAATCTAAAGTCCAGCTGTGCTTTAAAAGTTTTTTAGCAAACCCTTGTCTGTGCCAGTCTTTACTGTGAGCCTAACTTCAACTAAATGAAGTTGGTTCTGTTTGACTTATTCAGAACTCTTAGAATGAATGAAGAAGGTCTCTTGAGTTAGGAGATGTTAGCATAATGGTGACAGTGAAGATGGCATGTCCTAGATGTGGAAAGGAAAGGAAACGGTGGAAAGACAGTGGCTAAAAGAGCAAACCCTGGGAATCTTGGTAAGAATGGAGTCTCTGAACATGAGGATTAGGATACTTTTGTCTCTTCTAGTGGGAGATGCAAATAAATAACCACTCATCTCTGACGGAAGGCTCTGACCCTCTGTTAAACACAACAGAAATGAACAGTTCCCATGGTTTGGAGAGACTGGTCTCTATAACTTGAGTTTTCTAGAGGTGGTCCAAGGAGAACCTGATGCTGGACTCCCCCGACCCCTGTCAGGATTCCCCTTGTCAGAGGAAAGGAGAGACCCTGCTCTTCAGTGCCCCCACCACACCCCCCACTCATCAATAAGTCCATGTAGGTCTCTTTCCAGAAGTGGGTGGGGTCAGTGACCTTCAGAACCTTGTCGTTAATGTCATTAATGTTGTTCTAACTTTGCCACAAATGTAAAAAATGATTTTTTTTACAATTATGTGTTAGAATATTTTTGTTAAATCTCAAGATAACAGCTTTCTTTAGATTTTATGTACTTTGAAATCTGTAGACATATTTTGTTTGTTTGTTCTCTAGTAGAGAAAGGGGTAATGCCACAAGTTCTGGCCTTTTTTACTATTTCCTAGTAAGTGAGACTTTAGGTTTTTCTCAAAGGGTAGTTAGCAAGCAGAACACAGTCTGCAAGCAGGTTGTATATCCCTACCACAGCCAGTATGAATTTGTAGTAGCTGTTCAAAGATTCATATTGAAGGTGGACATCATCTTTACCTCAGTTTTTCTGCTGACGGCTTTGGGATGACATACAGTATTATTATTTTTTATGAAACATGAACAAAAGGGAGGCTTTTCCTTTTTTTTTTTTTTTTTTCTTCCTCTTTTTGGTCTTGGGATTGAACCTAGAGCCTTCAGGATGCCAAGGAGCTCTCCGCCATTTAGCAGTACCATCCTCGGCCTTCCTTCTAAGGGAGATGTCTCTTTTCTGTCTGACAACCATACTAGAAGGCTTCAAACATACGTGGTTTGGCTCATAGGCCTTGTATCTGAATTTTAATAACAATCAGTTTTGAGTTTTCCTTACTTGCTGAAATAGAAATATATATTTGCTTAAAGTTTTGTTAGTAGTCATTTCTTTGAAGCAGGTTTTTGAGCCGAATTCCTGCCTGGTCCTGGGGAAATGCTATTGTGCCCTTGGCGTTATGTTATGTGTATGGTTTGTTTTGCCTGGTCTGTGTGTTCACTTTAGTATTTTTTGCCATTTTTTCCATTTTATTAGCGTCATGCCTTATCACTTTCCCCCTCATTGATTTCAAATCAATGCATCTGCAGAGAGCTGGGGAGGGTAAGTATGGCTTGCACAGCTCGCACAGCTCGCACAGCTCTGCTTTGCTTCCCTCTGCGGCTCACTGGTTGTCTTGTTTTAGCCCTTCTCCTGCTGTCCCCAAACGAAACTTCTGTGTTGAAAACTCAGGAAAAGGGTTTTGTAATTTCTTAAAATGTTAAAATTTCTCATAAAATGTTCATTGTTTAGTATATCTGCTGGGACACAGGTACAAGGGTTGCTTTGAAATCACTGTATTGTTGAGTTTATTGTGGGATTACATACTTGTTACCCAAGTTTTAGTCAACCAAAATGATCTAGGCCTCAAAGGCAAGGAAAATTATTTTCTAAAAACTATTAAAAGTAATGCTTAAATGGCTACTACATAGCATTAAACTAAATTGCTGAAATGGCTGGCTATCTTGATTATTCTCTAAAGAAAAATACAACTTTAAAATTTTAATAATGTTACTACATTGTTCCATTTGTTTTTGCTTTTGCAATAGCTATTTCAATGAAGATTTAAATTTTTAGTTCTAAGATATATCTAGAAGTTCTTTCTCCCTCATACACCAGTGATGCTTAAAAATAATGTATTTGGCATATATTTATAGATGGTGTATATGAGAACATGGATTCAGTGGAGAGTGCACAGGATCACTGTAATACAATCAGTGTGCTTATGGAGAACCAGAGCTGTTTCATTAAATACTGCTTAAATACTGTTGTGGGATTAAAGAGTGTGTGTGTGTGTGTGTGTGTGTGTGTGTGTGTGTGTGTGTGTGTGTGTGTGTGTGTTATTCATAGGAACCTAATAACAGGAAATAACTAACATTATTTTAATGTTAACAGTTAACATTATTTCTTATTATTTAACATATTGTAGACAAGCTAAAGTTAGTTTCTCACTTGGAATATTAGAATTCTTATGGCATTAGTTCCATTTCTTAGTAGTCTGTGTAGTGTGGGGAAAACTTTCATATTTTAACATAGCCAGTCACCATCTGATAGCGAGAGACTGCTCACTGTTTCTGTGGGAATACTTGTATTTGAAAAAATGTTTTTCTGTATATCATCTTTAGAATACTGAGTTAGGATTATGTTATATAACACCTTTAGAATTACATTTAAGAAACTTAATAGTGCTTGTTGCTTTTGTTAGTGGGTTTAGGCATTTAAGTGGTATCTCTTAGTGAGCGAATATGAAGAATGTAGAAGCAGCAGGCATTATGAATATGCTAGTGTTTCTGATGTTTTCCCCTACTATATATAAAATGAACCCACTATACAATGATGTAGGCTCAAGACACCCATAGTGTTATCCTTGTGTTTGCTTCACAGAGCCGTTTCCTGCATTTAAGTCTTGGCAGGAAGACTGTGAGTCTGGAGAAGCTCAGCTGTCTCCACAGGCTGCCAGGATGACTCACCACCCCCTGGGAGAGGACTGCCCTCCAGTATTATCTCATCGCAGTTTAGATTTTGGGCAAAGCCAACGTTTCCTACATGATCCAGAAGCGTTGGATTTCTCGTCAAAGGCACTTTCCTTCACTAGGTCTGTATCTCTTGTATTTAAAAAGCAGTTCTTACTCTGTACACAAATCCTTCCAGGCCTGTAGTTGAAATCTGTCCATTTGACTGCTGTTATATTTTGAATTTATTGAGGCTATGTCGTACTTGAGGTTTACTGTTAGACTGTGGGCAGTTCCTGTGGTTTAGTCCTTGTGTATTCACTAATAATTAGAGTGCAGAACTCTGAAAGGGAGAAGCTGACTAGTTTGTACTGCTCTAATTGAAACTTATTTTTAATTGAGACATAGTGGTTCTGGCATCTTGTAGCATCATAGAATACACATACATCCTAGAGGAGCTGCCACACCACTGAGTGGGCCTGAGTGTCTACTGCCAAATGGATCTCTGACCATTTGGGGGTGGGGGAGGAGAATACAAAAGAAAATGCAAAAATAGAAAAACAAGAAAAAATGAACTGTCCAAGCTGGCAGAGGCAAGAGAACTTCCATGGAAAAGGAACTATTGTCTCTCCTGTAGAGTCCCATGCCTTCAGTCATTTGGCATTCATTTGGCTCAGCAGTGCCAAGACAGCAATGTCTGTCTTGTAGGTTCAAACTGGCATGCTCTTCTCAGCTTACGGAGTTGGAACAGTATCAAGAAACCAGAGTTTGCTAAGAACCAACACCACAGCTTGTCATTCATGTTTAACAAATTATTTTTGCTATTGAAAATGGAATCTTTGATTATTTTTATTCAGATAAGTTTAAAATGTGTTACTATTACTGTCTTTATGATGTTGTGTTGGGGACAGGGGCTATCATGCTGTGACAGACATGTGAAAGGAAGAGGACAATGTGGTAGAGTCAGGTTCTTCCCTTCCACCGTGACCTGGGGTCTGCCTATCAAACTCTGGGTCATCAGGCTTGCACAGCAGACTGCTTTGTCTGTTCAGCATCCTACCATTCTGGGAAACATTTTTGATGGTCAGAGAAGATTGACACTTGATGGTGCACGTGAAGAGCAGACACTAATGACTATTAACCTCTTCCAAATGAAGGGAAGCGAGCTTCAGGGTTGCTGCTGCATCTTTAGAAAATTTGAGTCGCCATAGGTTGAGCTTTAATACTCCTTTCCCAGCTCGTCTGCAGGCTTACAGGAAAAGGGAAACTTAATAGTCAGTCTGCAACACAAACATTGTCTTTTAGGCTTAGAAAGACTTCTTTGGTATGGGAACAAGTTGCGTCATGAGACCTTGGAGCCTGTTATCCATAGCTCATAAATAGAAAGGCTCATTGGAGGCACCCCAGTGCTTCTGGGTCTGCCTCCATTCTGAGGTAGGAGCTCCCCCAGGTGGCTCATCTGGATGCATACTGTCCTAAGGAATGCTGAAGAACTGGGACAGATGTCAACTGTAAAATTCTACACAGGAGCTAGGCAACATGCCTCACTTGCCTAGCTCCTGTACAGATTTATTTTTTTACAAGTTATTTAGAGCTTTAGTGTGGAGATATTATCTGGAATGAGATAGTGAACTATGGTAAAGTTCAGAATGCAAGATACCATTTGAAGTCTTTCCTGTGGGCTGCATGATTTGTGGGGCTTTTTCTGTTACTGTTGTGTCTGTTTTTGGAGGGTTTTTCTCAGCATTGAATGTAAACACAGGGTTTTAACCTCAGAGGGAGAACATGTGTGCAATGTCACTTCCTAACATCCAGGTAGCATTCTCTTCTATAATTGTTGGGGTTGGGGAGATGGCTCAGTGGTTAAAAGCATTTGCTGCTCTTGCAGAGGACCCGCAGGCTCAGTTCCCAGCACCCACATGGTGGCTTACAACAATCTGTAACTCCAGTTCTGGAGGCATGATGCCCTTTTCTGGTCTCTGAGGACGCTGGGCACATAATATAGGCAAAATACCCATACACATAAAATAGTAGCAACTACAATGACAGAAATAATAAACAATATAAAACTTCTGACAGGGTTACAATAACACAGCACACCACCAATAGGCTGGGTTATTTTACCTAAATGATGATCAGGGAGTCAATAAGAAATCTTAGTCATTTAAATACATTTTATATTGCCCTCCTGGCTTAGTCAGGGTTTCTACTCCTGCACAAACATCATGACCAAGAAGCAAGTTGGGGAGGAAAGGATTTATTCTGCTTACACTTTCACATTGCTGTTCATCACCAAAGGAAGTCAGGACTGGAACTCAAGCAGGTCAGAGAGCAGGAGCTGATGCAGAGGCCATGGAGGGATGTTCTTTACTGGCTTGCTTCTCCTGGCTTACTCAGCTTGCTTCCTTATAGAACCCAAGAGTACCAGCCCAAGGAAAGCACCACCCACAATGGGCCCTCCACCCCTTGATCACTAGTTGAGAAAATGCCTTACAGCTGAATATTATGGAGGCATTTCCACAAGGGAGGCTCCTTTCTTTGTTATAACTCCAGCTCGTGTCAAGTTGACATACAAAACCAACCAGTACACCTCCCATTTTAATTATGTGTGTATGTGTTTTTCTGTGTGTGGGTTTGTGTATGTGAGTGTCGTGCCTCCAGAGGCCAGGAGAAAGCGTCAGCTCCCTTGGGATTGTAATTAGAGATGCCGGTGGGTACTTAGAATTGAACCTGGGTCCTCTTACAAGAGCAGCCAGAGTCATCTCTCCAGCCTGAGACGCTTTGTTACCATGTGTGCAGCCAAGTTATTTATTGACTTTCCTTTAGTTATAGAAGTTTAATTTTACTTAAGATGATTGTTACCATTATTATTGTGTGACTTGCTCATGCCTTCATGCTGGTTTCTCCCTTCACTTGTAAAATGTCCATACTGGAAATAGGAACACAGCAGGACAATAAGTGATGCTATGTTGACACTTGAAAACTTAATGTGCTGTGTTGGCCTGTTGTTTTAATTCAGAATTCGAAGGTCATCCTTCAGTTCAAAAGATGAGAAAAGAGAAGACAGAACACCGTATCAGTTGGTCAAGAAACTTCAGAAAAAAATCAGACAATTCGAGGAGCAATTTGAAAGGGAAAGAAATAGCAAGGTAAGTTTGTAGTGCTGCCTAGAACAAACTTGAATTCGTGTCTTGAGAGCATGCTGCAGTTAGTTCTTCCCTGAAGAGAGCACATCTGAGATGCTGGGGAAGTGGTGATCACACAGGCCTGAGAGCCAGTGGGCCCTTAGTTATTGATTTCTGTGACAGTGCTCTTAGTACTGTACCAACATGTTTCTATGTTTCCATTTGCAAACAGTTTTTAGAATTTGTAAACCAAATTCTTCAACAAATTAATGTTCTTTTCTGACACAAACCACACTAACAAAAGGGGAGGAGGAAATGAGGACAGTGTGTGTTTGTAATGATTAGACCCTGTGTGTAACGTCTGATGCCCAGAGAGGAAAGACCCGCCTTTAGACTTGGCCCCTTCCAGTTGTATGACCTGCTTTAGAAGAGCTTGATATCAAATTAAAATAAATTGAGAATTGAATGAAATTTTATGCTATGGGAACTGTAAACACCATGAGGAATAAATTAACATAACTATTGGGCATTACAAATGTCAGTGATCCTATTCCATAACTTTGCAGCCCTCTTACAGTGACATTGCAGCCAATCCGAAGGTATTAAAATGGATGACAGAGCTTACGAAGTTGCGGAAGCAAATTAAAGGTATAAGTGCATTTTGTGGAAAATCTGCATCTTTAAAACATTTATAATTCTGTGCAAAATATAACCATAATTTTTGAGTTATGGTGGCACACCCTTTTAATCCCAGCACTAGGGAGGCAGAGGCAGGCAGGTCTCTTGAGTTTGAGGCCAGCCTGGTCTCCATAGAGAAATCCTGTCTTAAAAAAAAACAAGATTAATAATAATAAAAACTCTTATCTTGGAACATTTTTTAAAAATATAAGTTTTCTTTTGTTCTGTTGTTAACACCAGTAGTGCATATTAAAAAATGTAAATGTAACTTTTATTCCCTGAAGTAATTGTTGTTGCTAAGGCTTACCACCTCATCTCCTAACCAAGGCCTAGTCCTGGAGGCTCCTAACTTCCATACAGTCTTATCTAGAGCTAGAATGTTTTCAGCCTTTGAGACTGAATAAACTCATCCTTTCTAGTTCTTTCTGATCTCTAACTGGCTGATTCAACTCAAACTCCTCTCCAAGCTGGCTTTTCTGTTTCTCTGGAATAGCTCTGTGTGGCCTCATCCCAACTTTGGCAATCTGTTCTAATCTTCTGGCTCCTTCTCATTCCCTGACATGTTCTGTCTTCACTGTGTCTAGCTTGTTCTCTCTGTAACCTGCCTCCCTGTAACTGTCCCAGTAAAACTAGCCTCCCCCCACTTCTCTGCGCTGCTCTCTTGAGTGGCTTCCCTTTCCTTCCCCCCTTCCCAACTCTTCTTGTAAGAGTTAGGCATAGCATATTTTATCAAAGTTTTCTCTAATTTGTCACTTTGTCTGCCTGCTACTTAATTAGACATCATTTTCAAAGATGGGTGATTCCTTCTGCCAACTAATTTTACCTTCGCTATTTGGAATTAATGGTACTAAGGGTGTGTCTATATTCCAGCCAGGGGGATTAAAGTTGTGTGGCTAAGGGATGAGCCACACAACTAGAAACAGGGCTTTTCAGTAACTATCACAATCTTGGGGTTCAAAATGTGATCAATATTCCGTGACAGAGAAATGGGAATCTCTGTGCTGTGTTTTTCCTAGTGTCTCTTTATTTGCATGAGTGTGAGTTTTTGAAAGATAATCTAGATTGTGTTCATAGATGAATTGATCCTATATAGTTATCTGAAATATAGTCTTAAGTACTGAGATGATTTGGGTTTTGATAGATATTTCATTAAGGTCTTTGTGCGTGGGCCAGGAGTAAAATTTTATCTTAAGATGATATAATTAGGAGCTGGGAGGATTGCTAAATGGTAGAGTATTGCCTACCATGTGGGAGGCCCTATGTTGCACCCCTAGGCTTAATGGATTTTTGACACTATGAAACTTAACTCTGTCAACAATGGTGGCATACCCCTTTAATCTCAGAGAACAGAGAAACTCTGTTTCAAAAAATGAAAACAAAACAAAATAAAAACTGCTAAGTTATAAACTCTTTTTTTTAAATATGTAAATGTATGCTTATTTATGTTTATAGATTTATAAAAATATAATTTATTTAATTTTATTTCATACATAGGTGTGAGGTTGTCAGATCCCTTGGAACTGTAATTACAGACAGTTGTGAGCTGCCGTGTGGGTGCTGGGAACTGGACCTGGGTCCCCTAGAAGGGCAGCTAGTGCTCTAACCACTGAGCTGTCCCTCCAGCCCCTGTGAATTCTTTCTAAACCATAAAGTATGCTATGTGTTTTTGGATGTTAGTATATTGCTGCTATTATGAAATTTTATTTATTCTGAGTATGCTTTAATAATCACAACTACTTTAAAAGTTACTTGTGTAAAGATAGCCATTAGCAGTTTTTTGTATCATTGTTCTGATTCATTCTTTTGAATTTTACGCAGTGTAGAAATTTTGATATCTCTTAAGTATTAAGTGTTCAAACAGTTTCTCTTGTAGACTTTGCAATCTTATTTTAAAAGGATTATTTCTCCTTATTGTTCTATTAAGCATTTCCTTATTTAAACCACTTTGCAGCCGCTGTTACCATTAAATTGCCTAAATAGTATACTGTTCTGGTTCTCTCCCACTCTTACTGTCTTGCAGTCCATCATTTGCAAAGCCACCAGAAATATCTTTAAAAAATAGTTACTCTTTTTTAAATCCTCTATGTAGAATTATTGTAAATCCAGACTCTGGCTCTCCAGGGCTTGCACAGACTGTCCTTTGTAGGGTTTTATTATGTTAATGTCTCATTTTTTTGTTCTCAGATTTGGAGGAATTTGCCTAGGCTATTGCCTCAATTGGACACAAGTGCTTTTCCCCTCAGTCTTGAATGCTAGGTTTAGCTCCACGTTAACCAGAGCACACCGTGCAGAGAGTCTGCCTTTGTTAATCTTGTCTAATATTGCTCCTGCCACAAAGCACGCTCTCTTTACAACTCTGACTCCTCCACTTTTATTTTATTTTGTTTTATTTTAATTTTTTGTTGTGTATGTGTGCAGACCAGAGTTCAGTGTCAATCTTCCTCAATCATCAAAAATAAAAAAATCAAGTTTTTGGTTTTTTTTAAGACAGGTTCTCACTATATAGCCCTGGCTGTCCTGGAAGTTGCTGTGTAGATTAGACTGGTCTTGAACTCACAGAGATTCCCCCTTCCTTTGTTTCCCTAGTGCTGGGATTAAAGTTTTGTGCCACCATGCCCTGCCCATGCTCAGTTCTTTTATGAACCCGGAGTTCACTTCTTTTCAGTGCTTATCAGGGTTGTGCTTTACCTTGGGCTCATTGTGTGGGTATTGTTTGAAAGGACAAGTATACTGCATGCTAAATGCGTGGGCCTCTGTGTTATCAATTATTAAGCCTCTCATTTCTGAAATTTAGATGCAAAACACAAAAACTCTGATGGAGAATTTGCGCCTCAGACACGTCCTCGGAGTAACACTCTGCCAAAAAGTTTTGGCTCTTCTCTAGACCATGAGGATGGTGAGAGTGAAGGTGAGCCCAGAGTCATTCAGAAAGAGAAGACACCATCGAAAGAAGCAACTCTTGAGCTGATTACCAAACGGTTGAAGGAAAACCGTGCCGAGCGGCACCTTCCTGAGGATATCAAGGTAATTCTGAGCTGTAGGCTCTGACTGGGGCGGCCTTTAGAACATCGGAAGCAAACTGACCAGCATAGCAGGGTGAGAGCTTGGTATCCTGACTCTTCTACCCTTCAGATTTGCAACTCCAAAATAGGCTTTTAAACCTAGAGTGCTATATGTTAATGCATGTTGCAGACTGTCAGCGAGACGGGTGTATAGAGTATAAAATAAGTTTGAGCAATAGCTGTGTGTATTGAGTTCTTGGTATCTGGCATAATCTACGAGGAATCTGTCACTTGGTTTTTGTTTTGGGTTTTTTCCCCCCCCTTTCCCAGCAATCCTATGAGAGATATAGGTGTGATATTAGCCACTAGAAAAAATACTGTCTTGACACATATTTATAATGCAAATACTGGAGAATTGGAGGCAGGAAATTGGGAGTTCAGCTACATAGTGAGGTTGAGCCCAGCCTGGGCCACGTGACACCCTGATGAAAAGAAAAAGAAAAGGAGAAAAGGGTTGTGTGTATGTGTGTGGAGAGATGTCTCAGAAGTTATGAGCACTGGCTGCTCTTCCAGAGGTCCTGAGTTCAATTTCTTGCCCTCACATGATAGCTCACAGCCATCTATAATGGAATCAGATGCCATGCAGGCATACATGGAAATAGAGCACTCATATATATAAATAAATCTTACAATTAAAAAACAAGCTTGGCAGTAGAGGTATACACTTTTAATTCCAGCACTTGGAAGACAGAGGCAGGTGGATCTCTTGTGAGTTCAAGGCCAACCTGGTCTAAAGAGTGAGTCCATGGACAACCAGGACTACATGGAGAAACCTTCTCTTCAAAAAGAAAAACAGCAAACAACAACAACAAAACCAGTTGATGTGTTGGCATCAGGAGTACATGAGTTACATTTTTCAGGAACCATTACTCTTAGATACAGAACGTGCACGTGTAGGTTCATGCACCTCCATGCGCTGGGTGGCCAAAGACAACTGTCTCGTGCTCTGTTCTGTAGTTCTGTTGGTCTCTGCCATACTCTCTGAAGACTTCCCTGCCCCTGAAGCAAGCCCCTCTAGTCCAGAAAACCCTCTGAGGCATCCGGGCAGAGCACTTGGTAACCAAGTCATGTGAGAGATGGGGTTGCTGGGGAAATGTCTCAGCTGAATCTTGGTCTAGGAAGTGGTGAACCAGACACATTTCAGAATATATCTCCCTCCCTCCCTCCCTCATGATGTAAATATTGGACTGTTCAAGAGAGCTTGAACGGGGCTAAGTTACTCGTTCTCATCACTTTCCTCTGCGTCGTCTTTTTTTTTTTTTTTTGTCCTCTTTTTTGATTGCATTAGCTTTATTAAGATTTTTAATATTAAATTTAAGGTTCAAACTTGAAAATAAAATGACAGTATTTTATAAGGTCTACACTCTGTTATGGTCTAGTACATGAATATAATCTGAAATGATTTTGTTATACAGGGCAACTCTCAGGTGAATTGTTTGTAATCTCTAATTTCCTCTAGTGAAAGACTGAGAACTGTTAGCCATTCCTGGAAATATGTAGAATTTATTTGGTCTAGTTGAAGGGTATCTTGTGGAATTGGTTCATTGAGATAATGGCTGAGCCTGTGGAGGAGAAGGAAAATTTTATATACAAATATACCCAGGGAGTTCTGTGTTCTGTCCTCTGTGCCATTCAGAGTATTAAAAGAGAAGTGTATTACACGCTAAAGAGTATGCCCATCCATGAAAAGGGAAATGTGTGTGGTCATAGAGGTCTAAGGTTGCAAATTGACATTTTGAGCTTTCTCTTGGATCTTTATACTGCTTTGGGTTTCCTTAGTAGAGTAGAGACATGGACTCATAAAATCTGTTTATCTACTGAAATGTGCGTCTGCATCTACTTTATTATTATTTTTTTTTGGTCCCCCCCCCCTCTCTCTCTCTCTCTCTCTCCTCTCTCTCTCTCTCTCTCTCTCTCTCTCTCTCTCTCTCTCTCTCTCTCTCTCTCTCTCTCTCTCGTGTCTGCCTATCTATCCACCCACCCACCTATCAGTTATATTTATTTGTGCTGCCATTTGAATCCAGGGGCTCTTGCCCAAAGCTAAGCACATGTCTTTGATTTTTTTGAGAAAGGCTCTTATGAAGGCCACATTGACTTTAAATTCAAGATTCCTCCTGCTTCTGCCTCTGGAATGCTGGGCTTATAGGCCTCTGCCTAGCCTGTATTCACTTGTCTGTCTGTCTCTGTCTCTGTGTGGGCGGGGCGGGGGATGGATATATGGGTGTTTGAGGAGTTAGCTCTCCTTTCCCATTGAATCTGCAGATTGAACTTGGATTGAGTTAAAGTCTTTAGGTTTGTGGGTCAGGCACTTTGAAACCTGCTGAGCCCACTAACTGTCCATATTTGAGATTGTCGTAAGGAAGACTTTACAACTTTATCAAATGTCAGACAGGCGTGGAAGCCCCTGTGTGCCGCAGAAGCACTGCTGCTACCAGGGCTCTGACATCAGTAAGTACAGGCCTTTGAGCAGGAGTGGAGTACTGCTGATTTATAGGTTGGAATATTGAGCACAAGATGGCTAAGGTACCCAAACTAACATTCATAATTCATACAGAATATAAATTAATCCATAGAAAGCTATTCATTGACATTCTAGGAAGTTTAGATTGTATAGCAGACTGAAAAATGTTGCTGCAAATCCAGAAAAAAGAATGCATTTACCTAGTCTATATTACTGACCGTTTGCCCTTTTACCTAACTGATTACATGGTGGGCATGAGGAGAATACTAACACGAGTGCTTTCCCCCCATTCTAGAAAATGACAAAAGATCATTTGATAGAAGAGAAAACGTCTCTGCAGAAAAGTCTGCTTTACTATGAAAGTCAACATGGAAGGCCGGTAATTTTTTTCTTGATAAGACAATTTGATTTCTTCAGAAGAGCATGAATAACTTCTGTGGTCTGTGTTCTTTAGAGCCGTTTGTATCAAGCATTGTTTCCAGTAGGTGGGAGACTGTGTACTTAAATGAAATTTGGGGTGAGGGAGTCAACACTGCTCATGACTCTGATAACTAGGTTCCCGATAGTAAGGCTACTTTGCTTCACTTTTTGTTTTGTTTTGTTTTGTTTTTTGTTTTGGCTTCAGGTGACCAGGGAAGAAAGGCACATTGTTAAGCCTCTCTATGATAGATACAGGCTTGTAAAACAGATGCTGACAAGAGCTAGCATTACTCCTGTCCTTGTAAGTAAAACAAATGCTTCATTTTGTTTTTAAAGACAGGGTCTCACTTTGTAGCTAAAACTGGCTTGGAACTCACTAACCCAAACAAGCAAAACTCCTAAGCTCTGTAGTTAGAGGCATGCATTATCATGCCTGGACAAGTATTTCTTCAGTTCATTTTGCCAAAGTATATTTAAGAAGGAAGTCAGAAGAAACAGCAACACATTTTAGTAGTACATTTAGAGACATAGGTAGCCAAGTATGAAAAGTTTTTAGTTGAGATTATGGATTTTAAAAGGGTAGAAAATGCCTAGGTAACTTGTGAGCACTTACATGCATGTGGCACTAAGTCTTTACAAACCACACGCGAGTTAGGGAATGATGCTGAGATCTAGGGAGTGCTGTATGCAGATTTGCCGGCGTAGATGGCAGAGTAGCACTTGTACGTGATAACTAGTCTCCATTTCAGTTCTTGTCTGCATAGATTTGTAATCATTACCTCCAATTGCATTATAGCACACATGAATCTTAAACATTTATTTATTTAAAGGGCTGTGTGTGTGCCATGGTAAGAGTGTTGGAGGTCAGAGGGCAGAGTGGGGGGTGGGTCGATTCTCTCCTACTATGCAGTTTCTTGGGGATGGAACTCAAGGTCAAGCTTAGCAACCCTAAAAATTGGTTTTAAAGAAAGGACCCATTAAGATAATACCAATTGGGCTGGAGAGATGGCTCAGCGGTTAAGAGCACTGACTGCTCTTCCAGAGGTTCTGAGTTCAAATCCCAGCAACCACATGGTGGCTCACAGCCACCTGTAACGAAATCGGATGCCCACTTCTGGAGTGTCTGAAGACAGTTACAGTGTACTTATACATAATAAATAAATCTTTTAAAAAAAAAAAGATAATACCAATTATGAAGTGTCTGGTATATATATACCTTTTAATCCTAGCACCAGAGGCAGATTATCTCAGTGAGTTCAAGGCCAGCATAGTCTACATAGGGAGGAGTTTCGGGACAGAGAGGGAGAGGAGGGGAGAGAGAGAGAAAGAGACAGAGACACAGAGAGAGAGAGGGGAGAGAGAGGGGAGAAGGGGGGGGAGGGAGAGGAGAGAAGGAGGGGAGGGAGAGGAAGGAAAGAGTGCGCCTGTCTCAAAAAAACAAAAGTAAGATAGGTGTGGTGTGGTGGCCTGTATCTTTAATCCTGGTAGAGACAGGTGGATCTCTTGAGTTCAAGGACAGCCTGGTCTACAGAGTGAGTTTCAGGACAGCTAAAGCTAGACAGAGAAACTCTGTCTCAACAAACATACAAACAAATAAAAGAATAAATAAAATTAAACAGTGTTAATTCACAGGGCCAGAGAGATAGCTTAGCAGGTAAAGGAGCTTGCCATCAAGTCTGATGACCTCTGACCTTCACATACATGCTGTGGCACATCCACACCATCTACCTACATACACAAGCACACACCAAAGAAATGTAATAAAATATTTTAAATAATGCTTATCTGTATTTGTGTACATTTAAAAAAAAAAAAACTTATTCTAAAGTGGGGTCTTGTGGTGTTGTCCAAGGTGGATTTGACCTGTGAGGTCATGTGATTTTCCAGCCTCAGCCATCTGAGGAGCTAGATAGAGCAGTGAGCATCTAACATGAAGGAAACTGAAATCTGTTGTCCTCAGATACAGATCACAGGGCCAGCTAGTGACCCTGTCCTGGGATACAGTTATGTTATGTGATGATTACCTGGCATGCTAGGATGAATATTATTACTCCCTAGTTTTTGGTTTGCTTTAGTTTTGTTTTTACAGAAGAAATTTATGGGGTTCTCAGACCTCAGAATAAAGACACTTGGACTGGGTGTGGTGGCATTTGCCTACAATCATAGCGTCTGAGAGAGCCGAGGCAGGAGGATCTCATACACCAGCCTGTGCTACATAGTGAAACAAACCCTTTTTCAGACGTCTTCACCCTCATTGTCTATACATCACACCCCGATCCCTTGGATGTGAAAAGATGGGCGGCACAGAGTGAGCTCCTGTAAAATTTTGCTATGTTATAAAAACAAAATAGGAGTTTATTAAGGAACTCAATATGAATTTAAAAGATCGCTTTAAGATTTTGAAAAGTTTGATACATTTTTTATTTTTATTGAAAACATTTTCATACAGGATGGATAGATAGATAGATAGATAGATAGATAGATAGATAGATAGTTTGTTACAGGGTTTCTCTGTGTAGCCCTGATTGTCCTGGAACTCGCTCTGTAGATGAGGCTGGTGAACTCAGAAATCCGCCTGCCTCTGCCTCCCAAGTGCCGGGACTAAAGGCGTGCACCACCACTGCCCAGCCATACAGTATATTTTGATTATGCTCTTCTATCCCCCAAACTTCCCAGAAGAACCCCCCTACCTTCCTAAACTCCCACCTTTTAAAAAAGAAAAATAAAACCCAAAAAAGTAGTTGGCCAACACAAAACACACTCAGTGGGTTGTTTTGTACCTTTAGTTTTACTCGGGCGTTTATCTTACTGATTTTCTTTTTAGTTTGTCTGTTTTGAGTTTTGTTTGCTTGTGTTTTTAGGCTGCTGGGGACTGAGCACCCTATTAGGTGAAAGCACCATTATCTAATAGGAATGTGAAGTTGCACTAACTGTAAATGTGTAGAATATAAAACTCGGTGTTGCTGATTGTTACAGGGGTCTCCCTCTACAAAGCGCCGGGGTCAGATGTTGCAGCCAATCATAGAAGGAGAAACGGCACACTTTTTTGAAGAAATCAAGGTACTTATGTAGAAAAGTTACTCTCTTATTACTTTCCTAACAGGGGCATGGAAAGTCATGGCCTGTGTGGCTCTGCTTGGTTATCATTTTAGGAAGAAGAGGAGGATGGGGTCAGCCTCTCCTCTGAGTTAGGTGACATCTTGAACACAAGCGTGCACACACAGTCGTCCTTGGAAAACTCAGAATCTGATGCTGAAGAAAATCAAGAAAAACTGGCTCGGGATCTCTGCTTATCAAGTACCCGGGCAGCTTCTGTGTATGTACTCAACTTGTGATTTTAGCTTATCTGGCAAGAGGGATGGATGCATGGGGACGGATTGAGTTCCATTTCCTTCCTTTTCCCCCTGGTGCTGTGGATGGAGACAAGTACTACATCCCTAGACTCCACTTTCTTATTTTCCATTGTATATGTGTAGGTTAAAGGACAACCTTATGTGTTGGTTCTCCCCCTCTACCTTGTTTAAGGCGTGATCTCTTTTTTGTGTTGTCTTCACCTCACGTGGCATTGCCATAGAGTGCTGGAATTAGACGTTTAACATGTTTGTCATTTTATATGGGTTTCAGGTGTTGGGCTTGTACATTAAGCACTGTGACTTGCTAATAAGCCCATCTTCTCAGTTGTGGTTCCTATTTCTTTATTAAGTATTTCAGTCAAAAGTTGTATTCAGGGGCTGGTGAGATGGCTCATTGGTTAAGAGTACCTGACTGCTCTTCCGAAGGTCTGGAGTTCAAATCCCAGCAACCACATGGTGGCTCATAACCATCCGTAACAAGATCTGACGCCCTCTTCTGGAGTGTC
>NC_034604.1:29529866-29581797 GCF_900095145.1 Mus pahari | reverse complement strand
CACGAAAGTTCCCTATACCCTCCTCCCACCCCTGCTTCCCTACCCACCCACTCCCACTTCTTGGCCCTGGCCTTCCCCTGTATGGGGCATATAAAGTTTGCAAGACCAAGGGCCTCTCTTCCCAGTGATGGCTGACTAGGCCATCTTCTGCTACATATGCAGCTAGAGACACGAGCTCAGGGGGGTACTGGTTAGTTCATATTGTTGTTCCTCACCCCCCTGTTTTTAAACAGCACCTCTTATTGACAATGGGGGCTTGTTGATTACTGGCTGGCCAGAGATTTTTTGAAGAGTTGGGATTGTAGGTGCACAACACTGCACTAAAGAGTTTTTATATGGGCTCTGAGGTTCAAGTTCAGGTTCCTCAGAGTTGTGCAAGAACCACTTTATCAACTGAGCAATCCCCCAGCCACAGGAAAAAGTTTTAAGTAGTGAGACTGGAACCTTCATCTCAGTTATTTTGATTTAATTATATGTTTCTAAAAGCTGTAGCCAGGGCTACAGCCACTGTTAATATAATGAAGCATTTAGTAATGTTTTGTTACTGTTTTAACTCTAGGCCTGAATTACTGGAGCAACTTTGGAAAGCCAGAGCTGAGAAAAAGAAACTACGTAAGACGCTACGGGAGTTTGAAGAAGCATTCTATCAACAAAATGGAAGGTTTGTTAAGCATTGGAGATGTTGACATGTTTGTCCTTCAACTCATGAAATGTATGTTAATATAGTGGAGTACACGGAACACAGGAGTATATGCTTACTGACAAGCCTGGTACCAGCTTGATCCCCAAGACCTACATAGGGGAAGAAAAGAACCAACTCGTAAGAGGTCTTCTGATCTCCATAAGTATGTCACAGCACATGTGCCCTTATGGTCCTCACACTAAGAAAAACCTTACAGCTATATTGCTTATAGGGTTGTTAGCCTTAAAAGTTAACATTTCAGGGCTGTAAGACTAGCTTGGTGCAAGAGCATTTGTCTAACATGTGCAAGGCCCTTGGGTTCAATCCCCAGCACTTAAAAAGAAAAAAAGTAAAATAAAAAAAAGTAAAATACAAAGAAAATAAAATTTTTTGTAACTTTTTTTGAGGCAGGTCTGTCCTGGAACTGACCAGGCTGGCCTGAGACTGACACTTCCCTGACATTAAAGGCATGCACTACCTTTCCTGACCACTTTTATAATGGTTTTTGTTTGTTTGTTTTTTGTACTCTCAAGACCTATTGTTATTAAAGGAAAAAACTGGAGTAAACCTCTTATAAGTTTTCCTGTAGCAGTTTTTTTGTTTTCTTGTTCATAGTGCTGGAGCTCAAGCGTATGACGCCAGTGCTCTACCACTGAGCCATGTCCCCAGCCACGGTGACTTTATATTGTTCAGAAGTGATTATAAACTCATCTCTGTCTTGGTGGGAATCTCATTTTGCAGCCATGTCTGGAACTTGCTGTGTAGTCCAGGTTGACCTGGAACATAGATTTACCTGCAGGGTTAGAGTGGTGTGAGCCACCCTGCCTGCTATAAGATCTCTCTTAAGAACGATCCCACAGTCAACGTGAAAGCCTTGACTGGGATTTGTTATTTTTTGAGACAGGGTTTTCTACATAGCCAAGGCTGTCATGGAACTCACTGTAGATCAGGCATGACCCCCTTGCCTCTGAGTTCAGGGATATTGGTGGGTGCCATTACTCCCAGATGGAGCCCTTCCTATTCTGATAAGCTTGAGTTGTCAGTGTGCTTAGTGTCAGGCTATCCACATCACTCCTGGAGGTGTAGGTGTGTGGCTCCTATAGACCAGTGTGCTGTGTGCCTTAACTGGTGTGCAGAGTTGACAGCTGGGGAGAGGTACAGATTGGTACATCCCTATGAACAGCCAGTCCAACCTAAAACTAGCTTTAGTCTCCTCAGTGAAAAATGATAGAGGGCACCAAATGTCTTCCTGTGGCTTCTGCAGGTACCTATGCGCACACACTTAAACAGAGGTAGTGGCAGAATTGAGGTAAATTAAGTCTCAAAAGTTTTCTGAGTAACTAGATGACCCTACGAAACCAGGGGCTGTAACAAATTATCTCCTGACCCCTGCTGCTTTTTTAAAAATAGAGTTTCACACTTAAAATGATTTAAAAAAAAAAAAAATACCAGGAAAATGGCTTAGTCAGTGAGTACCTGCTGGGCAAGGATTTGGATCCAAGTTTAGTCCTCAGAGCCAAAGCAAGATGTGGTGGTATCTAAGTGCTGTACCACTAGGCTTAACAGCCAGCCAGCTAGCTTAACTATTCAGCAAGCTTCAGGGAAACCCTTCCTCAAAAAGTGGACAAGACACCTAAGGTTTACTTCTGGCACTCTCCCCCTCTCCCTGTTTTGTTTGTTTGTTTGTTTGTTTTTGTTTGTTTTGTTTTTTCGAGACAGGGTTTTTATGTATAGCTCTGGCTGCTTCTGCCTCCCAAATGCTGGGATTAAAGGCACGTGCCACCACTGCCTGGCTGGCTTTCTCTTAAGCATGTATATGTGTATAACATATGTACTCATAAAGAAGTGTAAGAAACTATAACTATAAAATATAAAGGCATGACTCATGGTAACAGTCTAGCACTTACAAATCATCCCGCTTATTGATAAGTATGTAACGTTATTTAAGCAGTTAGTAGACATAGCTACTAATGTTCTTCCTGTGTGACTTAGTCCAATAGCCTCTTGCCCACAGAGCAGCTTCTAATTTCAGCTTAAATTTGTAACATTATGCTCCATAGTAGAACAAACTTTCGAGTATTTTACAGAGTTTCATCTTCCCTAGGAATGCCCAGAAGGAGGATCGTGTTCCAGTGCTTGAGGAATATAAGGAATACAAGAGAATTAAAGCCAAACTTAGACTTCTTGAAGTTCTTATCAGCAAACAAGACTCTTCAAAATCCATATAAAGTATGTTCCTTGAAAGTTGACGTCATAAACTGCTTGTGTTCCCTGACAGTTCACCATGTGTACTTGGCTGTACTTGCGTTCACTTTGTCAGGCACTCAGAAAGTCCCATTGTGTGCTTGTTTGTGGTTCCAGTAGGCAAGGAAAGCTGTTCCACATTACCACAGATCCTCTCCACACTTAGGAAACACGCAGGCTCCTTCATTGTTTTACTGCAGATACAGCTGTTAGCAAAGGACAAGAATTTTACTCTTTTTACTTCAAGAACTTTGAAATAAAAAGCTTTTCTGTTTACTTTTTGTTTTTTCTTTTGCATTACTGAAGAAAATTGAGAGGAAAATCTTCACACTGAATGAAATTCTTCGGTTGCCTTTTCTTATAAAATGACTGAAAATTTAAAAGAATATCCTATAAGTGTGACATATGGAACGGTATTTGTTTTTTTCTAGAAAACCAAACTGGATTTTCAAATCCTACATTGGAACACCTTTCTGTGTCGTTCCCAAAGTGACACCTGCGCAGATAGTACTTAGCCAGGGTTTGCAGTTCAGTGGTCACAGCCCCTGAACGGAGAGAACAGCGGGTAGACCACAAAGCAGCTCTGCTTAGTCATTGCAACATCACACACATCACTCCCAGAGCCGAGTCACATCACATGCTGCCTACAGGGCTCAGCTACTGTCACCAGCTGGCAATGCTGACTTGTCTGTCCCCAACCCACCTCCAGAGAATGTGAGGAAATAGTCATGCCAGTGTGGAGGGACTCGGGTGGTGCTCAGATTTGTGTATCATCAGATGGGCCTCAAACGAATGAGCACACCTCAGTGTGTTCTCCAAGGGCTAGACCACTGCAGCTTTCCAGGTTTATTCAGGGGGCTCCATCTCCAGTGACCACCGCTCAACTCGCCCCGTTGCTTGCTGTTCAGAGCAGCCACTCACAGGGTGTGTAGTGCTGCGCTCCTTGTCGTAGACTCTTAGCATCTTTTTTTCCTTTGGCTTTGCATGGCTTTTCAAATAATCTGCTAATCATTTCTTATGGGATAGTAACTTGTGTTAATAATATGACAGATGTGGGTCAGGCTTAATCTAAGTGGGTTGTTCCTCATACCCCACCCCCACCCCGGTGCTTTTTTGAATTGATAAATGTCTCACTTTGCCCATGCTTTGCATGTAATGACTCATGCATGATTTTCTTCTTAATAGTTTGTTTCATACAAATGGAATTTCGCATCTTTAATAAGGAGAGGAAAGCATGAACCTTGAGCGCTGCCACTATTATTACACAGTAAGAGCAGGAAGTAGTTTGATAATAGATAGTGTGTCTAAGTACTTCACATTTCACTTGTGTGTGCAATGCCTTTTTGCGGGAGAGGGAAAACCCAGCAGTAGTGAATGTGTAGTTGGAGGTTTTTTTGTTTTTTTTTTTTAAAGTACTGAATCATCCGGCCTTGTTTGTGTGGTTTCCTTTTGATAATGCTAGGTCATTCATAATGTATTTTTAGAAAAGTAATTAAGAATGCCAAAAAAACCCTGTATCATTTGATTTGAACCCATCATGTGGTGTACTTTTAGGTTTTTTTTTCCCCCCAGATAGGATTGCTACATGTAATTTTATGTGCACTGTATATTTTTACGAATGTTTTATTTTGTATACCACATGCAAAAAATGTTCATGTGCACTATTTAAATGTTTTAAATAATATATTCCTTCTGTATAAGGCTAAATCTATTTGAGCACAATATTTTTATAAGTCTGTAGCCTGACTGGTTTTGTTGAGTTACAGCTGCTTCCTTAATTTGGTTGTTGAGTTGTTTGGGCTGAATAGAGTCGTGAAGCAGCTCGTGCTGACTCACGGTTAGCAGTGGGGTAGTTAGGCGGCTTGCGAGAGTTCTACTTTGGTACAGATAAGAATTATATCTATATATAAATACTATATAGATATAGATATACATGTGTCCACCTTATAATTACATTGCTGTGTTTGTTTGGCTCTTCATTGTACAGACTTTTATAATAAAAGAACTTTACTGTTCTAAGTCATTGTAAATGTATGTTTGTTTTTCTAGGAGGTATTAATTGTTCTAGGTTTTTTTTTTTTTTTTTTTTTTTTTTTCGAGACAGGGTTTCTCTGTGTAGCCCTGTCTGTCACTGCCTCCCAAGTGCTGGGATTAAAGGCATGCGCCACCACTGCCCAGTTTTTTTTTTTTTTTTTTTTTGAATCATTACCCAGTGATGATGTCGGGGGACACAACCAGGTTGCTCAACAGTTTGGCCAGTGGAGTTATGGGGGAGAAGGCCATGTACCTACCGCTTCTTAGAGCTATTTAGAGAAGCTGCAGAGAGAATGCCGAAACTACCTTCCTTTTTATTTTCCAGACACGGTTTCATTATCTTGGTCTTGAATTCTTGCTCCTCTCTGCCGCCCAGTGCCAGAATTAGTCATTTCTTGTTGCAGTGAATTACTGCCTTGAAAAACAAAAGGGGCTAGAGAGATGGCTCAGCAATTAAGAGCACCGACTGCTCTTCCAGAGGTCCCGAGTTCAATTCCCAGCAACCACATGGTGGCTCACAGCCATCTGTAATGGGGTCCGATGCCCTCTTCTGTGTGTCTGAAGATAGCAGCAATGGTCTGTTCATATACATGAAATAAATAAATCTTTAAAAACAAACAAAAACTCAAAAAAACCCACCTGGGTGCTCCTTGCTTTGAGGGAAGTGGGTAGTAATTTTCAAGTTCCTTTAGTTACTGGGCACAGTGTGATATGCACACTTCTAGTCCCATCTACTCCTGGCCACAGCAGAAGGATCCTCTGAGCCCAGGGCTTCAAGGCAAGTCTGGGCAACATTTTCTTTTTTATATATATATTTGCCTCAAATTTTTTAATTTCTAAAATATTTGCCTTATTCATGCTTTAAATATACACCCTGAGCATTAATGTGTAAATTGAGTGCTGTAATTGAGTGTTCTGGGGCTCAGACCCACAGGACAGCCTAGCTATTAAGGGACTTATAGAAAAGTAACCTTTCCCTTTCTGTCTCTAAAATGCCAGTCACACACACTTTCCAACAGGAAGGCCCTCAAAGCACCCTCCTCTGCTAAGGTGCCACCCTCTAGTCTACTTTTAGGAAACTTGAAATGCTCTTCTAGATTGCTGTTTTTAGCTACAGAGTTTGTTCTGTATTTGACTTTTTTTAGGAGTTTTGGATTTTGAAGAGTGGAGATTATTTTATATTGATATAATACCTTCTTTGAATCTTATGACTTACATCTGTCCAAAGCAAGTGAGACCCTGGGATATGATATGGTTGAAACTTCCACACAGTTCTTGTACTCTGTACCCAGAGAGAACCGTCTCCACCTCTCATCCAACCTAGAGATCTGCCCCCCCCCCCATGAGTGAGAAGCATTAACTTGGACCTTTTTATATTTAATAGTGGTGATAAAAATCCTAGTGTGCCCATGTACAGATGACAGGAAGCACTTGATTCACGGGACGCATCCTATATAAGTGATAGCTGCTTCAGTGCATCTCGGCTGCAGACATAGCTCAGCGCTTAACATTTGCAGGCCGCTCCACTCAGTCCCCTGCACTGTGGGAGAACAGTGACGTGTGCTGCAGGTCATATAGTAAATGCCCCAAGGATTTACTAGGGTGCTGGTTCCCACGCAGTCTTACCTCCACTTGTCAGCTTGCTAGTGTAGCTTTCTCATCAGTTGGTTCAGTTTTAAACTGACATAGTGTAATTCCTTCTCAAGCTCCACCGCGTATAAAAAGAGCCTAGGGGAGAGTTTAGAAGTAGACTTATCACTGTCTTGTGAGGGAGATGGGGGGACAAGCCCCTGAAGCCCAGCCCACAGGGCGGTTGGGGCAGGTGATGGGAAGCTGTGAGGACAGTCTGCTGTGCCCGCCTGTCATCGAGAAGGACACCACCATGTTCCACTTCCTGACGTGGATGTCTGCACCACAGGCATGCCTGGTGCTAGAGAGGTCAGAAGAGGACATTGATCTCCTGGGACTGGAATTAGAATGTGAGCTATCCTATGGATGCTGGGAATCAAACGTGGGTCCTCAGGAAGGGCAGCCAGTGCTGTCCATCACTGAGCCATCTCTCCAGCCCCCTGGTCTTACTTTCTAGGAAAATGGAGTTGTATGCTTTAAATTTGAAACTGCAGAAAATGAAGAATTAGGTATAGCACATAGGACTCTGGCTCAAGAAAATAACATATATATATAAAACTTGTGTCCTCACTCTGCATATCCTGATGTCCCACATACCCTAGTTGGTGTATGTCACAAATACTTACTCTCGGAATTCTTGCTGAGTGACAGGCTGGTAATCGTCTTGAATTTCTGTAGAATAATACTTTTTCTCAAGCCGTTCCTTCCATCTTTTCACCTGCTCTGCCTCTTGGATCTCCTGTCAATTTAGTAAACAAGCACAGGCTGCCATCTGTATGTGCCAGACTCCCAAGTAGACTACTGGGGACCCCAGGCTCCCCACAGCCTGGGCTGGGAGCAGCACAGACAGGCAAGGGCGCATCTTCATCTTGTTTACTAACCTCACTCACTCCTCTTTCTTCTGCATCACCACATCTCTTCCCAGTTAAATCAGGGCTAATACTTTGGTCCCTCTTTTTCACTGCTGAGTTTTGAGTCCACAGTCTCCTATGTGGTATGTAGGTTCTCTGCTTGCCATGAGTCCTACCACAGCCAAGTATCCTTCAGGATACATCTGTGGCCATTCTTTGCCCTCCCTGTAGGTTTTCTGCCAGACTTGCACAGAAGTGACTCAGTCCATTGTAAACATTCCCTGCTTGGTTAATGGTCTGTGTGCACCAGTGTCATTTACCCAAGTCTCTTATACTAGAAAACAAGTGTTATTGTCCCTTCCTGATGTGGAGTCCTCCTGTGAACCATCCTTACCACCATTGACTTGTCTTGTGTCCAAGTACACTATTGCATTTCAGTCTTTTTGTGTGTGCGCGTGTGTGTGTGTGTGTGTGTGTGTGTGTGTGTGTGTGCACACGCACGTGCATGTTAGGATAACTTGCAAGGCCATGTGGATTCTGGAGTTCAAATTCAGGTCATCAGGCTTGATAGCAGGTGCCTTTACCTGCTCAGCCATCTTGCCTGCCTCATTTTTCTCAAATTTAGGGTGGGTAAAACAGATTTGTGAAAATTAGAAACAACCCAGGAAAGGAGAAGGGAGTGTCCTCAGGTATGATCCAAGTGTTTCAGTAAGCATGCGCTGGTAGCGTGCACATGCTGGTATTATAAGAGGCTAAAGCAGGGTGATGAGAATTTGAGGCCACCCTGGGCTACATCGCACAAATCT
This sequence comes from Mus pahari, assembly GCF_900095145.1. Taxonomy (NCBI): domain Eukaryota; kingdom Metazoa; phylum Chordata; class Mammalia; order Rodentia; family Muridae; genus Mus; species Mus pahari. The sequence goes on along the minus strand of NC_034604.1, from coordinate 29,573,551 downwards.
GCCTCAGAAGGAGCTAGAGTTGCTTCATAAAGTGCTTGTTAGGAAACCATGGGCACCTGCGTTCAGATCTCCGGCAGCCAGATCAAAAGCCAAGTTGTGGCATCGGGTGCCTGTCATCTCGGCTAGTCTAGACATGGATGGCTCCAGGTTCAGTGAAACCTTGTCTCAATAGAGGAAGATGCCCAGTGCTGACTTTGCCCTCCATCCACACACATGAACATGTGCAATCAAATCACAAGGCTAATTTAGAAAGCAAACATGCTTTGGACTAGGGCAGTGTCATGTGAAGATCCAGAGATCGTGCAAGGCAGCTAAGGAGATCCCTTCCCGGTGTGTCTGAGCACCTTCAGGATGGGCCCTCAGCCCTGTGGTCTGGGAGGCGCCCCTGTGCTGGCCGGGAGCTTGCTAGCTGTAGCTCCCCAGTTTTTGCGTAAGACTTTACTACTAAATGATCAGGCTGATTACACTGTAGGTACATGAGTGTGTGGGCTTAACTCGTTTTTAGAAAAGTTTGTGTGCGTGTGTTTGGTGCATACGACAGTGAATGAACACATGCAGAGGCCACACCAGGACCTCAGGTGTCTTCGGCACATTCTGCCTTATTTCTCAGTGCTAAGCTCTCAGGATCTGCCTGTCCATCTGTCCAATGCTCCGGTTACAGCTTTTCATATGGGTGCTGGGATTTGAACTCAGGCCTTCGTGCGTGGGGAGCAAGTGCTCTGACCCATTGGACCATCTCCCACTTACTATGCGGCTGAAGATAGCCTTGAACTCTTGATCTCTCTGCCTCCATCTCCCAAATTCTGAGACTGCAGGTGTTTGAGCCTCCTCTAACTTTGTAACTTCCTGCCCCATTCCCCCACTCTAGTGTTTACCACCATCTTTGGTTGGCTTATACTCATCCTTTAGAAGAATCTGCAGAAAGCTATAGCATTCGCTTAAGTTCATGTAGATTTGACCTTTATATTTGAAGCACACTTTTGTTAGTTATAAGAAGTCTGACGTTCTGTGAAGATATTCTAGCTATTATCCTGTTGATTTATGATGTTGAACATTTTCATGCTAACTTATTTTTTTCCTTTTAGTACATCCAAATTTCATTTGGATGAGCCTCATGTTTACCATGCTAGGTAAAGCTTCTCATACATACAATCTTAATTCTCACATCTTTTATCTCAGGAGTGATTTTATTGAATTATAGACTTATGTTTTAGAAAGTTTTGAACTGTACAAAATGTTACAAAAGGATGCCCAGATTTTCTCTAGGACTCAAAATCCGTGCAGAGGTATGTGCACATACACTCACATAGACGAGTCCACAAGTAAATCTTTTTAAAATGCTGACTGTGGTAGTCTACTCTTGTAATCTCAGGGCTGGGGAGCCAGACAGAAGGGCCTTTGGAGTTCACTGGCAATCTAGTCTAGTCTAATTGGTGAGTTTCAGGCCAATGAGAGAGCCTGTTTTAAAGGGGTGGATGGCATTCCTGAGATAATTAACCTTTGGTCTGTGTACATACCCATCTATACACAATGTACCCACACATACATGTATAAAATAATCCCCAGATTTGTGAAAATTAACACAGGTCCTTTTAATAGAAATGGTCTATTTATATATATTAAGTCCTATAAATCTCTCCATTGTTCTTTAAACCGCATACTGTGGCAAATGGGAAAGGCCACAGATTATGAGAGATATATTGGAAGTGATAACTGTTGCTATAAATTATTTCTATTAATCAACTTCTAATAAAGCGATCACTTGGTTTATAAAAATGAATTAAAACCTTACACTTTCATCAAAGCCTTCTCTTCTGGCTCGCTGGGCCAAGTCGTCAGTAGTTTTCCTACGAGAAATGCAAAATAAATATGTGAGTAAAAAGGGCTTGCAACCAGGATCGCTCAGACCTACAGCGAGGGTTGGGCTGTGTCTTCTTTCTGATGACAAATGCTGCTCATTAGGTTGGGCTGTGTCTTCTTTCTGATGACAAATGCTGCTCATTAAGAAAATGTAATTAATAGGATCTTAGCCATTAAAAAAAAAAACACCACTTTTGTTGTCATTAATAAGCACAAGTATTATGTTAAGCACAAGTCCTGTTCATAAATTATTATAAAGTGTTTTTATTTCCATAATTGAGTAGGTTGTGTACTACTTATGAGATTGTAGACAAGATTGCCTTTGCTCTCCTAATTTCCTGCCAGAGCCTTTCCTGAGTGGCAAAACACGTGCTGTGCTGTGCTGTGCTGTGCTGTCTTTTTAGTGGTTCTGCGGAACCCACTGCCTCTGGCATGCCTGAAACCTCACGTGGGGCCATGTTCTCTACCACTGGACTATGCATCAGCTCCATGCCAGGGTTAAATGAGAGTTCCACAGTGGCTTCAAAGCTTACCAGATGTTGTATGAAGATGGTGTGCTTAGACTCACAGTCAACCTCAACTTTCATAGTTTCTCCCAAAATACTGGTAGATGTTACCATTTTTGTATCTAATTTATGATTTCTTGACTTTATAATGACACAGAAGCAAAAACCATACTCTTTTTTGGGGGTGGGGGTGGGGGGGACAAGGTTTCTCTGTGTAGCCCTCCCTGGCTGTGGTGGAGCTCACTCTAGACCAGGTTGGGCTCCAACTCACAGAGATCCGCCACTTACCTCTGCCTCCCAAGTCCTGGGATTAAAAAACTGTAAAAGCATGCACCATCACTGCCTGATACAGAAATCATACTTTAAAATATGATTTTTATCCCAGCACTAAGGAGGCAGAGGCAGGCGGATTTCTGAGTTCGAGGCCAGCCTGGTCTACAAAGTGAGTTCCAGGACAGCCAGGGCTATATAGAGAAACCCTGTCTTGAAAAACCAGAAAAAAAAAAAAAATTTTAATCTTTTTCCAGGTTGGGGAAATGTGGTAAGACTCTCATTATGCTGCACTGTAGCAGGTAGCAGACCTCCCTGTTGGCATGTATGTGGTCATGAGAATAGTCAACACTACAGTTGGCAATGTTGCCAGTGGATTTTAGATATACAAACCCAATAAATTACACGATAATCAACACATAACAAGTAGGAGTCTGCTAACCATGTCCTAAGTTGAATGTCTGTGTGGTGGTTTGAATGAGAATGTCACCACCAGCTCCTACAATTGAATGCTTGATCTCCGGTCGATGGAACTGTCTTAGGAGGTGATGTCATGTGGGGGTAGGCTTTAAGGGTTTAAAAGCCATGCCTTCACTAGTTAGCTCTCTGCCTCCTGCTTGTGGGTCAGATGTCCACTCTTGGCTGCTGCTCCAGCGCCATGCCTGCCTGCCTTCCTGCTGCCATGCTTCCTGCCTTGATGGTCATGGACTGGAACCCTCTGGAACGGAAAGCCTCGAAGTCTTTCTTCTAAAAGTTACCTTAGTCAACAATAGAAAAGAAACTAAGATGTTCTTGATAGAATTTGCAAATGATAAAAAAAAGTTTTACTATCTTACGTTTTCTTTTCTTCTTTAGCTTGAGCTTTCTTGAGTCTGAGTTTCTCGAGAACATTAAAGCAACTCTGGTTTAATTAAAAAGAGTTTGAGAATTCATCAAAATTTTTTTCCTGTTTTCTTCATATTCAATCAAGATGCATGAACTATGACACGTTTTCTATAAGGACTCCTGCCTAAGAAGACCCCTGGCACAGCACCGTGATCCCCTCGCTGTGGCACAGCCTCTGGCCTCCATGGTCTGCACTCACAAGCACATACCCATACACAGACACACCTATTGCCTTGCTAATTAAGGTTGAAGTCTGCCATTGACTGGATAACCTGAGCTCAGTACATAATCGAGGAATCCCATCATTGGTAGGGTTTTCCCCTTTCTCCGACCTTGTCTGGAGAGTTCAACAATCACCCACACCCACACCCACACCTCTACCTGCAGAATGTAGCCTTAAGACTACAGATTCAACTTCCTTTCTCCCAATAAGAACCCAAGAACCCTTTCAGCTAGCCCCTGAGATTCCTGAAATGCTACCCCATGCTAAAGAGGCCTTTCTGTATTGGTACCTAAGCCGAGTGCAGCCCTTGAATCACCCCAAGTAAAGTTGATGTGCATCCCTGCAGCTGGTCACGGTGTGTCATCTTCTCTGTAGGGCTGCCCAACCCCCAGTCCATCCTCTGAGCTCCCTTTGTCCTCATGGGCCCATACAGGCCTTCGATCCCCAAGGGCAGAGAGGGTCACACATATCCATATACACAATTAAAAATCTTAAAAGATTTTAAGTGCTAACATGGATTGATTTAAGTATGTTAACACTTATGTTAACAGTATTCTCTTACAGGTAAGTTTCAAGACAAAGTTCTAAGCCTCACAGGTCCATATCTACTGACACTTCTGTGAAGTGCTCTTGGAATTACCATATGTACAAGTCCGTAGAGAGACATGCTGGGTGGTTTTATTCAACTTGGCACCAACTAGAAGGGCTTGAAAAGAGGGAACCTCAGTCGAGAAAATGCCCATACCATATTGGAATCTGTGTGTTATTTTTCCTGATTAATGACTGAGGAGGGAGGACCCAGCTCACTACGGGCAGTGCCACCCTGGACCCATTGTCCTGGATGGTATAAGAAAGGGTGTGTGAGCCAGTAAAAGCAGTACTCCTCCACAGCCTCTGCTTCAGAGGTGCTGCCTGAATGTGCTGCCTCCACATTCCTACCTTCAAGTTCCTGCCTCAAGTTCCCTTGATTATAGACTACAAGTTGTAAACTGAAATAAACACATTCCTCTCAGATTATTTTAGTCATTGCGTTTTATCACAGCATAACTAAACATAACTAAGGAGGTAAGGTAACTCAGAACGAGCCAGATATCAAAGACAGCAGATTCCACTCTGTCAAGAACAGAAAGTTGCCAAGAGAGAGAAGAGCTATGAGACTAGTTCATGGGTAGAGAATGGCATGAGAAGAAGGCAGAGCGAGAACGTGTGTTACGAAGACAGTACTCAGTTCTGGAGCACCCCGGAGCACACTGGAGCACCCTGGAGGCCGCTGTTAATTCAAGACCAACCTGGTCCACACAGCAAGGCCCAGCCAAAGCTGCACAGTGAGGCCAAGGCTGGAAAGGTAGAACTCTAGCTCATGATAATTGAAGCAGCTTGAGGCTTGGGATAGTTGGGAGAAGAAATTGAGCTTAATTTCTTCAGTCCTGAGAATCTGCTCGATTCAAAGTAGGAAGGCCTGGGGTCAGGTTAGAACAGTAAAGGTATTATCATGGGGAATGAAAGGCAGGGAGAATTCGGAGGGTCCTTGAGATTCCACACGAATGAGTGAGACCTGTGTCTGCAGAGAGGCCGTAAGCCTTGAGGACAGACAAGGCTTGAACCAGGAGAGCCTCAATATTGCTGCCATAAACAGCAGGAGAGCAAAGCAGATAGGGCAGACAAGGCAGATGAGGTGATGTGCACCCACTCGTCCATCATCTGTGGAGTCTGATGGTGGAGGTTTGCTCGGATCTAGCCTGAGAAACATTTAGGAGCAATGGAACACTTTCTGTTTATCATCCGACAGTGTTTTGTAGTTAGCATTTAGTATGTGAAATTTTGGCTAAATTGTCAAAGCTGGGATGTAGCTCAGTCTAGATGACTTACCTAGCACGCACGAAGCACTGGCTTCCAGCCCACGTACCGCATACCTGTTCTGGCGGTGCTTGTCTATAATGCTAGCGCCCAGGAGGCACAGGCAGGAGGATTGTTAAGAATACCCTCAGCAGCATAGTGATTTTGAGGCCAACTTGTAGACCTGAAACCCTTTCTCAAACAACAAAAAGACCCAAAGGGCACATGTCTCACTGGAAGATTTAAGTGATCTAAAGGTGAATTATATTTAGGAAAATACTTTAACTTACCTTTTGAATTATTTTACCAAGTTCAAAATCTGGTCTTCTGCCTATTGAATAATCAGCCTTAACTTCAGAATAGGTGTCATTAATTATTGCCAAGAACATGTTCTGGGGAGAAATATTCAAATAATTATGTCAATAAAATGTGCATAAGGGTGGGCACACAGCTCAGCGTTAAAGTGTTTATGTAGAATGTTAAAGGTCCTGAGTTTGATTCCCCAGCATCCCAACACACACACACAGACTTTTAAAGCTGGGTAGTGGCTCAAGTGCCTATAGTTCGGCTACTTGGGAAGTTGAGCAAGAGTCACTTGAGCCTTCTTCAATCAAGGCCATGCCACCTAAACCTCTCCAAACAGCACCACTAGGTGGAGACCAAGTGTCCAATGCCACAACTTTGTGACTAGTCTGCAATGAAGAAGAAAGAGTGGGAGTCCTTCTTACCAGGAGCACAAAGAACACAAAGAAGATGAACGTGATGAAGTAGATGGGCCCCAAGATCCAGTTGGCCTGCTGGATGCCAGCAAAGTTAAAGTCCCCGAGGACAATTCGAAATTGTGCAAATCTTTGGTGAGAAGAAAAGCATTAGAAAATGTTCCATCTCTTCATTCACATACATGACAGCTTGGGATTGCTAACGACTCTGGATGCATAAGACACATGCATTTCCTTTTCGTTCTTCAGTGTTGGGGATTAAAGCCAAGACCTCTTGCATGCTAGGTAAGTGCTCTACCACCGAGTCGCAACCCAACTCTTCCTGTCCAGCTTCTATTATGCTGTGGCAGCAATCCTAAACATGGGCTGCGCATGGTAGAACATGCCTATGATCCCAGCACACCAGAGGGTGAGACAGAAGACCAGGAAGGAGTTTGGTGGTGGCCTCCCTAACATTGCAAATTTAAGGGTTTTGTAGGCTACATGGCACCCTCTAAAAAAGTAAAAATTTCTCTAAAGTCACTATCAAGCTCTCCCCAAGGTGGGGCTATATAGCTGGCTCATCAGGGAAAGGGCCTGACATGCAGGCATGAGAACCTGAATTTGGGTCTCAAGCACCCGCCTGTGCCAAAGCTGAGCGTGGAAGTCTTGGGGCAGGATAGAAATGTATGGAGTCCAGGAGCTCACTGACCGCCAACCAATGAGCTCCGGGTTCAGTGACAGGCCCTGAAATAAAACTGAAGGGTGAAGGAGGTGACTTAGCAGTTAAAGGGCTTGCCACTAAATCCAAGGAAAGAATTGACTCCCACACATTGTTCTCAGACCTTATCGTGCATAATCCCTCCCCCCACCTCCTGTACATTCACCTGCACACACACACACACACACACACACACACACACACACACACACACACACAAGGCCACCCAAATACATGCGAACAGCACACATGTATCGTACACATACAAGGAAAGAAAGTCCCCTAAGGCGTGATTAGCAGTACTTCAACAGCTGATCAAGTAGTTTAGGCAACTGTAACTGTCCTGTTCCTTTCCCTGTTCCCACACATACAATGGAGTATTACTAAGCCACGAGGGGAAGTGACATCCTGTCATCTGCGGGATGGAAGTGGGGGACCACTGACAGAATGTTACAGTGACAAGCCACCTTACTCTCCTTTGAGCAGCAAGCACTCTATCACCTGAGCTGTATCCCCAGCCAAAAAATAAGTAAAATATAGGAACTAGTTCACTTTTGAAGAAAAGCTTGGACATTTTTGTAAGGCACATAACTATTCACTTGTACAGGTTCGTTTGCAGTTACTGATTGCTTTATAAACCTAAGTTTTTCATTCTTTTTTTCTTTTTTTTCTTTTAAACTGGGTAGACCTAGTCAGGCTGGTCTTGAACTTATGATCCTCCTTCCTCAGTCTCTTGAGTTCTGTGAATATAAGCGTGTGCCACACACCTTCCTTTTATAAAGCTGTTTTTACATATTAAAATTTTTTAGATGATTTTCTAGTTTTGAGACAGAGAGTCTCAAAATACATAGCCCAGCTTGGCCTCAGCTGAGCTCCTTCTGCTTTGCCTCCTGAGTACTGGGTTTTGGGCACGCACCACCACGCCGGGCACCACCACGCCTTGGTTCAGAAGGCTACTTTAGAGTGTAAGTCTGGCACACAAGCAAGGAGCAACTGAGTTAACAGGGAAAAAGATTCTAGAGATTATTTTTCTGACTTGACCTACCAATGACTGAAAAATAGATACTACCGCCTAGTTTAGTTCTCAGATGGCAGATGTTGTTTGCATGACATTTAGTCTTAGGTGAAATATAGAACCAAGATTTAAGTGAGCTACTTATCATACGACTTTCTGTGATTTTTTTTTCCCAGATAGAAAACATTTGCGCCGGGTGGTGGTGGCACATGCCTTTAATCCCAGCACTTGGGAGGCAGAGGCAGGCGGATTTCTGAGTTCGAGGCCAGCCTGGTCTACAGAGCGAGTTCCAGGACAGCCAGGGCTACACAGAAAAACCCTGTCTTGAAACAAACAAACAAACAAAAACAACAAAAAAAAAAAAAGAAAGAAAACATTTGCATTACACATTTGAATTAAAGGGCTTACATGGAATTTTGAAAAGTGGAAAAATCATCAACCTGTGACCCAAAAACCAGAAACCCCAGCTGGGCGTAAGCGGAGAAGATGATGAAGAACATGATGGCGAACCCCACAATGTCCTTCATGCAGCGGGAAAGCGTTGACGACAGCTGCGACATCGTCTCATTGAAGCTTATGAACTTGAATATCTGAAAGAGACACGGCGCAACAGCGCATTCCAGTGGGGCTGTTTAGAGTCCAGTAAATTAATTTCAGAAGAACTTGCCAAATAAGAAGAAGACAATGATACACATGGGTGTTTGAAGATTTATAAGCACTCATTTAAAGGTCAAATTCATTTTAAAATGACTTTTGGGGGGATTTGCATAGGTGATGGGGTTTGTGGGACAGGACACCACAGCACATGTAGAAGTCAGGGGACAACCTGGGGAAACCGGTTCTCTCTTTCCCAAGGATCGAGCTTGGGTCACCAGATTTGGGTAAGAACCTTATCCAGTGTGCCAAATTGCTTAAAAAAAAAAAAAAAATCACTTCCTGGGGCCGGTGAAATGGCTCAGCGGTTAAGAGCACTGACTGCTCTTCTGGAGGTCATGAGTTCAAATCCCAGCAACCACATGGTGGCTCACAACCATCTGTAATGAGATTTGACACCCTCTTCTGGTGTATCTAAAGACAGCTACAATGTACTTACACAAAATGATAATAAACCTTTGGGCCTGAGCAAGCGGGGCTGGAGTAAGCAGAGGNCCTGAGTTCAATTCCCAGCAACCGCACAATGGCTCACAACCATCTGTACAGCTACAGTATACTCATATACATAAAATAAATAAATCTTAAAAAATTTCACTTCCTAGTGGGGGAAACGCTTTCCCTCCATACACTGTAGTAGTTTTACTAATACACACGTCCTACTGGATTACACACCAAAGTGAAATATAAATACCTTTATCCACGCAAAGAAGATAGTGATAGCAATTATGTTGTTATAGTAAATGTGCCAGTATGCGAGGAAGTAAAAGTCGGGATAGCTGTCAGTGTTTTTCAGCAGCTGTCCAAGCAAGAGAAAGCTCTGCATGTTACAGTACGCATAGAAAGACACGGCGAGAAAACAGAGCTGGAAGAGAGAAGGAGGAGGTTAAATTGGAAACCATTTCTGTCTCGAAATGTCTCTCAGCCTCTGAAGAAACACACGAAGAAAGTCCATTAAATGCTTAATAAAAAGGGAGGGGAAAGATGGGACGTAGGCTTTTAAGATAACTCTGTTAAAAGTGGCTTATTGAGTCTGTTTTCGTACCAAACACAAGGGAGCCGCCTGCCATCAACACAGGCCTTCGGCTCCTCAGGAAGAGATTGGTCAAGCTCTGGGACCAAGAGCATGTAAATGTCTCTTCTCTTAAGTCTATTGCAGTGATTACTGTGTTCAGAACCCCATGCATCTCCGTTGTCTCTGGTCCTAACTAACTACAACACAATGAGGGAAATGGGAGGCCTGCCTAATGGCCCCATGATCGGTCTCCTTCCACAAGCCTTGTGGGTGTGAGGAGGTCACACCGTCTCCAGCTATAGAGCCTGAGAGGAGAGTCCACCTCTATCGTGGACACAGCCCCCAGGACGCTGCCGCCCAGGCAGTGCCTTGCCTGGGCCTCCCCACCCTCCTGTGTACCTTTGTCTTCCAGCTGCGGTCTTGGCGGACTCTCTCTGCTTGGCAGGATGACAACCCAGGCACAACAGAGATGTTATAGAATGGAAGTAGCTCAACTGACACGTAGAGTCACTGTATCTCATGTTTACTGGCCATCCTAGAGTGCCAGTCTGGTACTCTAATGTCTAAGGGCTTCTGTGCCACCACCCCTAAAAGCTTAGTCTTTCCTACTGTGTAATACAACAACAACAACAACAACAACCACCACCACCACCACCCTTGCAACCTGCATGAGCCGGCCCCTTAGAATGCTGTAGTGAGCCTTTTGGACGGGGACTTCAGATTCAGGTTATCGCTGGCATTGGAGATTTAGAACTGCTTGAGTTTTCCTTTGACTTTTCTTTGGCAAATCCTTACAGTAAGTAACACTTGCTGTTCTGCTCTCTGCGGGGCACTGTGAGGGAACCTAGAGAGACAGATGGGACACTTCGCTTTCCTTTCTCTTTTTGGTGTGTGATGTATGCATGTGCGTGCAGACGCACATACCTGTGAGCGCAAGCAGAGGCCAACAGAGGACGTTCATCCACCTGGTGTTCCGCTCTGCCACTCCCTTCCTTACTCCCAGAAGTTGGGTTTTCCCCTGACAGCAGGGCTCCCAGTGCTGGGGTCACCAGCTTCTTTAGATGGGTGCTGGGGATTCTGACTCAGGCCTTTATTTGCTCTACCCACTGAGCTATCTTCTTAAGCCTTTCCCCCCTTATTTTTAATTTTAGCTCAGGTCTCACTATGTGGTCCTAGCTGGCCTTGACCTTCTGGAGTTTCCTATCTCATGCTCCCAAGTAGACGGGGCTATAAGCACTCTGTGCTAAGCCTCATGCAAATACATTTTGGGAGTGTGGCTATCAAGACCTCTCATGTGCTTTAAATCATAACACTGGCACACACTTTAAATCCCAACACCTAGAAGGCAGAGGCAGGGCAGATCTCAGAGGATTAAGGCCAGCCTGAGTCTACATAGTACATTGGGTCAGAGGAGTGATGAGAGGAGAGGGAGGGGGGAATGAAGAGAGTAAGAAGGGGAGAAGAAGTGGGGAAGGAAGAGGAAAAAGAAGGAAACCATTACTTGTGGAGTCCCCAAGGCTTTTGCTGGCCCTCTCAGAACTAAATCAGAGAAAACAGGTTTCTCTCTTTTAGGGGCATAGGATTAGACTGTCCTCTAAACAGCTCGTTTTATATTTGGTACTTGTAGCTTTTGAACTAAGTCTTGGATGAATAGAAAGTCGCTGTAGGTTCAAAAGGGATCCCCCTAAATTGTGCCTCTGGCTACCACTCACCAGCAGCAGCAGCATTTCCAGCCAGTTCCAGACACTTCTGAAATAGGCAGACTTAAACTCATTCACTTTCCTCAGTTCTTGTATTATGAAGATAAAGAGAAAAATACAAAAGATGATTTCACAGGAGGCAATGAAGTAGTCGTAGTAGGAGACGTATCTGAGGAGCTTCACAGAGTAGAACTGCCAGGAGGTGAGGAGGCCACCCGTTGCAGGGAACTCCACCAGTAGCCTAGAAAGCGAAGGTTGTGAGGGTTTATGCTCGAGTATTCAAGTTGCTGTAAAACTTCTAAATCAATGATAACATGGAACTCAATGCCAATCACTGATTTTATACAAATGTGTTTCCATGAGGGGCTGGGGAGATGGCTCAGCAGTTAAGAGCACTTCCTGCTCTTCCAGAGGATCAGAGTTCAGCTCCCCACATTTACATGTGGCCTTGCAAACCCTGACTCCAAGAGACCCGACATCCTCCTCTGGCCTCTGCAGGCACCACATATCCCACACAGGGCACACACATGCAGGCAAACACCCATACATATAAAATTTTAAATTTTCCTTTCAAAAGGGAAGAAGTCTCAGAAACTCAGATGCTGAAGTGAGACGACAGTCAGTCAGTCTGGCTATAGGGCGAGAACCATTTTTCATTTTAAAGTGTCTCCTTGGGTTTGAGAGTTCAATTAAAACCTTCCATTTGGGATGGCACCCATGTGCACTGCAGACCAAGGGACGGCTCAGTGGGCGAGTGCCATCTCCCTAGCCTGTCCCTGCTGCTCTTGGGCCAGTTGCTCTGGGAGAACTCGCTGGACAGACAGCTATGGTCTGGTTCTGTTCAAGCAGAGCTTGACTTTAGCGCCAGTTCCTCAGCTCAGGTCTGCAGGACAGACATGCATCCTGCTCTGAGGGTGGGGTCCTGTCACTGGGATGTTCAAATAGCTGAGCTGTGCCCCTGCCAAATGGCTTAGTGTCTTCTACCCTTTGTCATTGCTCCAGGTGGCAGACCCAGCAGATTTCTTGTGGTCTGTGAAGTGGCTGCCAGTTTGTTGGATTCCCATTTATCTGTCTTGTTTTGAATCAATATACCAAGGAAAAGCGACTCTTCAGGCCCCACGAACATGGGCTTGTCAGATGTAAATAGGCAAATACCCCGGGATGATGGTGTGCTGTTGTGAGCTTCCAGTCTTCCAGTCATAGGTCTCTTGATGAACCAACCAGTGATGTCATCCAGCATCTGAGAGCCAACAAGAACCAAGTGGGTCACCATGTGGAAGAGACCCTTTGTCAGTGATGGCTGTCCAGTGTGTGGAGACCCAGATCTGCCTGGTAAACTGACACCAGAGTCCAGAGACCAAGGCAAGACCTTCAAAACAGTCCACCAGCAGGGCCTTCCACGCCATAGACATCTACAGCTATTCACCCCAGAAAAGGGTCTGAGGAAGAACCCTTCTAGTGCATCAAGGACCATTCTCGAATTTATAAATACTGCTCTACAGTTTTGTTTTGTACATACACACACACACACACACACACACACACACACACACACACACACACACACACAACGTGTGCACATCTTGTTGTAAATGGAGGTCAGAGGACAGCTTGCCAGACTCCCCTCTCCACCATGCGGGCCTCAGGGACAGAACTCGGTTGTCAGCCGTGGTGACTCAGTGGGTGATCCTGCTGGCTCTGTGCTGTTGTTAGAACACCTCCAGAGGCTTGTTCAAGGTGGCTGGTGCTAGTGTAGGTGTCCTTACGAGGGGCATCTTGATGGCAAATGACTTCCAACAGAGCTCCTAGGCCCCCATTTCTCTTCGGAAGGTAAAGGAAGCCCTTTTGTTAGCCGTATTTGAGACTTGGTCTACACCACAGTAGCACATACCCAGAGCATTGATTAGTCCTGAAATTTCTTTCTGGATTTCTTTATACTAAACTGAATGTTCAACAGAAGCCATAGTCTTATGACATGAGCATCATTAGTCCGAGTTACCTCTTCAACTGTACGTATGCTGGCTGGTTTTTATGTCAACTTGACACAAGCTAGAGTCATCGGAGGAGAGGAAGCTCAGGTGAGAAAATGCCTCCATGAGGTCAGGCTATAGGGCATTTAGTGATTGATGGGGAAGGGTCCAAGCCACTATGGGCGAGTCACCCCTGGGTTTGTGGTTCTGGGTTCTATAAGAAAGTGGGCTGAAGCCAGGCAGTGGTGGTGCACACCTTTAATCCCAGCACTTGGGAGGCAGAGGCAGGCAGATTTCTAAGTTTGAAGCCCGCCTGGTCTCCAAAGTGAGTTCCAGCACAGCCAGAGCTGTACAGAGAAACCCTGTCTCGGAAAAAAAAGAAAGAAAGAAAAGAAAAGAAAAGAAAAGAAAAGAAAAGAAAAGAAAAGAAAAGAAAAGAAAAAAGAAAAAAGAAAAAAGAAAAAAGAAAAAAGAAAAAAGAAAGTCAGCAAGCCACTAAGTGCAAGTCAGCAGGAAGCTCTGAATCAGCCCCGGCTCTGTCTCTCTTCATGATGAACTTTGTTTGGGACATATACGCTGAAATAAACCCTTTCCTCCGCAAGTCACAGCTTTTAATCACAGCAATAGAAACCCTAATATAGTATATATGCTGGAATGTATATGAACCACACTTTTAAAATCATGGTGGGGGGCTGCAAAGAGGAAGAGGAGGAGGAGGAGGAGGTGGAGGTTGGTTGTTGGTGGGTGGGAGGATGAGGGGGCAGAGGCAGCTCAGGGCAAGCTGGACAGCAGCCAGAGTCAAGGAGCCAAACCCAGTCTCTGCCACCTCCTGCCTTCAGTGTGAGCCCTGGCCAGGGGCTCGACACATCGCACCCCAGCCTGCCTCTTCAGTGCCAGGCAGCCAGGAGGAGGGTAAGCGAGTGAGCCACTGACGGCCCCAATGGCTGTCTCCTCGCTTCCACTCCCCACCCTGACCCCGGAGAGCACCAAGTCTATGCCCAGGGCCAAAGCTGGAAAAAGAAGCTCAATTCCAATCTCGACGGGCTGATGAGACCTCAGAAAAAGAATAGCAAGAAAGCAAGAAGCAGCTGAACATCTTGATGGACTACACAATGAAATAGAATTAACGAACGAGCCAGTGAGGACATTTTCAAAGTAGAACAGAAATATAACAAACTCCACCAACAAGAGGCCAGAATTGATTGCCAATATACCAAATTTTGGGTAACATTTGTCAACCATCCACAAGGGTCTGCAGTGCGTATGAGGCTCTGCATTGTTTGACCAGAGTTGAAGTGACAGAATTTGAAGACATTAAATCAGGTTACAGAATAGATTTTTATTTTGATGAAAATTCTTACTTTGAAAATAAAGTTCTCTCCAAAGAATTTCATCTGAGCGAGAGTGGTTACCCATCTTTAAAGTCCACCGAAATCAAATGGAAGTCTGGAAAGGATTTGACAAAGCGCTCAAGTCAAACGCAGAAGGCGGCCAGCAGGAAGAGGCAGCATGAAGAGCCAGAGAGCTTCTTTGCCTGGTTTACTGACCACTCTGCCGCAGGTGCTGACGAGGCAGCAGAGGTCATCAAAGGTGACATTTGGCCAAATCCCTTGCAGTACTGTTTGGTTCCCAATATGGGATGAAGGAGAGGCAGATGACGATGATGATGAAGAGGAGGAGGAAGGATTGGAAGATATTGATGGAGAGGAGGATGAAGGTGATGATGATGATGAAGAAGGGGAGGAAGGGGAGGATGAAGGCGAGGATGACTAGCACAGAAGATTGATGGATTCCAACCCTTTAAATTTTCTTTTTTAATTTCCTCCAGTCCCTGGGAGCAAGTTGCAGCCCTTCCTCCTTGTCCCCTGTGCTCAGTCGCCCTGTTCTGAGGTCTCAACTTCATGGTTCTCAACTAATTTGGGGGAAAATATCTTGAACAAAGTACAACAGGAAATGAATCTCCACGTTGCTGCTCTACATTTATTCTTTTCCTTTGTCTCAGAAACTGCACTCACCGCCACTCGGAGCTCTGTGGGGGAAATGAGAAGCCTCCAGTTCCCTTGGCTCTGTTGGAGGCTGGAGGGGGCTGGGCCCCGGTGCAGCAGTGCACAGAGCTCTTAGCTGTGTTTCTCTGGGCTCAGAGATTACACTGCGTCTCTCGGATAATACAGACGGTTAGCATTTACCAACATGTATCTACTTTCGTTTAATAAAAAGAAAAAGGAAAAAAAGGGGGAACAGATGGTGAACAGGGGTAGTTTTGAGGTGTTGGGGGGGTCAGGTGGGCATCTGACAACATGGCTTCTCCTTTGGCGTACTTAATTGTGATGTGTAACAGATATCCTTGCAGGTTTAGGGGACACTTAAAATTCTTTCCTGATGATGACTCGAGCCCTGCCCCTCGATGGGAGAATCAGCAGAACCTGGAGGGTTCTATTTGGAGTTGGCATTCTCTGTTGTAACTTTATTTTTTACTTTTTTTCTTTTTTCCTTTTTCCTTTTGGTTTTCACTGGAAGGAAAAATATGCTCATTTTAAAAGTTGAAGTGTATAAGTTGCTTTGTTACAATAAAGTCAATGTGTACACAAAGGTTAAAAAAAATCAGTTTAAGGGCTGGTGAGATGGCTCAGCGGGTAAGAGCACCCGACTGCTCTTCTGAAGGTCCGGAGTTCAAATCCCAGCAACCACATGGTGGCTTACAACCACCCGTAACAAGATCTGATGCCCTCTTCTGGAGTGTCTGAAGACAGCTACAGTGTACTTACATATAATAAATAAATAAATCTTAAAAAAAAAAAAAAAATTAAGAAGAGATGGTTAAGAGATGGATCAGTTAGCCGGGTGTGGTGGCGCACGCCTTTAATCCCTGCACTCGGGAGGCAGAGACAGGTGGATTTCTGAGTTCAAGGCCAGCCTGGTCTACAAAGTGAGTTCCAGGACAGCCAGGGCTATACAGAGAAACCCTGTCTAGAAAGAAAGAAAGAAAGAAAGAGAGAGAGAGAGAGAGAGAGAGAGAGAGGGAGGGAGGGAGGGAGGGAGGGAGGGAGGGAGATGGATCAGTTGGCAGGATAGCTCGGGCCTGCTTCCAAGCCTGACATCAGTTCATCCCTGACCTACACATGGAAAGAAAGCCAGCTCCCACAGAGTGTCCTCTGTCCTTGTGACACATGCCATGCTGTGGGACATGAACCTGAAATAAATAAATAAATGCAATACACATGACAGCAAAGTGACTTAATAACCATGCACAAACTCACCCCTGAATTCATGGTTCACACATTGACTTACTTTAGTCATTAATAGCTGACTGAGTTGTGTGTAGAACCTTACACACAGAATAGGTGCAATCAGAAAGGACACCTTTAATCCAGGGCTATATAATATAATTTTCTTCCTTCAAATGCTGAGAGCAAAGTGTATCATAAAACATTTTGAAATAAGTAAGATATTTATAGATTAGCTTATTTATTGGTGTCCCCTTTCCTATTCCCAGACAAGTCACACAGCTCAGAGAACATACTGGAAAGCCTGTGTAGTAATGTCTCTACTCAGAAGCCACTGTGCTATGGCGACTGCAGCTAGAGAGGGCTTCTCAGAAACCACAGCTCTTCATGTCAGAGGGAGGAAACTGGTTGTTCTCCTTGGTTGGTTTCTCACAGACCTCTCTGGCCTTTAAAAGTCAAGATCACATAATCTGGTAAGACAAAATATTTGTTTAGGCATTGGGTGATGGACAGAAAGAGCTGTACAGAGGTCTAACCCTTTCTTTAATATATAAAGATTTTGAGGTTGTTCACCGCTGTTTCAGTTTCTCCACGATTTTTGGTAATTAAGAACAGGCAGTAATTCAGGGAGGCAGCGTTTCTACCATAATATTACAGTATAATCCAACTGTTATGTGCAGCTGGGCTCCTACTTAAAGATATGAGAAAAATCTATTGTCACTGAAATGAAATGCTGCCTAACAGATACAGCGCAGCAACAGACCTGTTCCCTCTGCGCGCAGTGGATGCTCACAGAAGGGGACAGCGCAGCACAGTGGATGCTCATAGAAGGGGACAGTGCAGCACAGTGGATGCTCACAGAAGGGACAGCGCAGCTCTGCTTGTTTCATAGACGGTGAAACAAAGAAGTAAACAGATAAAAGCAACGCCCAACACTGCTTTGTTTTAAAGACATGGTCTCTCTTCATAGTACATGGAACACAGTCATGTCCTGGAACTCACTATGTAGACCAGGTTGGCCTCATACTTAAGGAGATAGACCTGTCTCTGCCTCTGGAAAGCTGGGATTAAAGGCATATATAACCATAATCAGTTTATAACCATCTCTTCTTAAACCACATTCAGGACACACACACGTGTCAGCAGTAAAACATTTCCAAATGCACAATGACTAAAACTTAATTCCAATCAAATGTGCGATGAATCAGACCTGTTTCTGGCTGTGCCAAGCAGCAGTGCGCATAGCTTCCCTGCAGCCTGTGTTCTGAATACACAGCAAGGCACTGGGCACTGCTTCCCATCCCACAACACCAATGCAGACTGCCCCAAGCCCCCGGGCCACATGCCTGACTACAGCATCAATTAGCACTATATATGCAGTGTTTTCTGCTCCTAGAGAGACAGAATGATTTGATAATGGGGAACAAAGACTCAGCATTATCCTCCCGTTGTTTCTGAGCATGCAAGTATCTAAGCACTAGATCTCTGAATTATACTGTGGTAGAACATTTGGTTTAAAAACTGTTGTTTCCAGCCAGATGTGGTGGTGCACACTTTTAATTTGAACTCCTGAAGGGCAGAGGTAAGGGGTATCTGTGAGTTCAAGGCCAGCTTGGTCTACATAGTGAGACCCTGTCTCAAATGGGTAAAAATGAAAGAAGAAAGGGAGAATAAATGAAAACAAATACTGTCTGAATTGTGGACTTGAGTTACTTAAAAATAACAATGACTTCTGGCTTGAGGTTAGGACAGAATTTTCAACAATTTCAGTTACGGCTCTATGGCTCTGAACGTACTTCTGTCATCTGGTACTATTTATGTGAAGTGGTCTTCTCCGCACTGACAGTTATAAAAACCAGAATATCGATCAACTCTGAACTCACTGTAAGTGCTCAGCATTCCATGGCATTAAACAGCTGAGACGTAATGATATGTATGTCAAAAAGGTGTGGTAAAACATAATTTATAATTTTCTATTGACAGTGTTTGACTTGTATGTACCTGGGGTCAGGTAAAACATCTTGGGCAAAAAGTGGTCCAAAAGGAAAAGAATTTTAAGAAGCTGTGTGGGAGACAGTAACGGCTGACATGGACGCTAACTGGCTCACAGTCTGCTGGGTTTGAAATGGTTTGACCGTGATTCTGGAGTCTAAAGTTAAGGGGGGGAATCTAGTAAAGGCAAAAGCGTCGTCCTGTGAGAGCAAGTGTGAGTGTGTGTGTGCGCGTGCGTCTCTGAGCACACAGGAGTGTGAGTATGTGTGCTTGTGTATATGTACACTTGTATGTGTGCGTGTGTCCTCAAACACATGAGGGAGTGTGTGTGTGCATGTGGCATGTAAGTGCTTAGGAGTGTGTGCATGTATATATGTGTGTGTGTGCGCATGTGTGTGTGCGTGCATGAAAAATCTGATTTCTCAATGTTTAATGGCATAAGTATAAAAATTTGAGACAAGAAATTTGGACTTAATGTCATTAAGAAGAGCTCTTCCTATGACTTAAGGAATGCCCCAGTGTTTGTAGCGTATTTAGGACACAGAAATGGTCTGTTCTACTTTATCATGATCAGGAACATTGGAAGGGGTTTTAGGCAAAATTCCTATCTCCTGAGGGAAAAGCAAGAATGACAATGTGGAAGATACGTGCTCATTGGCTGTGTTACTAGTCTGTTAAGTGCTCATTGGCTGTGCTACTAGTCTGTTAAGTGCTCATTGGCTGTGTTACTAGTCTGTTAAGTGCTCATTGGCTGTGTTACTAGTCTGTTAAGTGCTCATTGGCTGTATTACTAGTCTGTTAATATTTTTACAGACTTTAAAGGGCATGGCCTGTTTTTCTGTTCACTACTGCACAAAGGCAAAATCTCCTAACCTGTGTAAACTCCAACTCCATATTCCATTCTGAGGAAAAAAAAGTAAGCCCTATGAGAAAGGGAGGCTCACAGCCTTTCTGCGACCCTGTTGTCTGTCTCTCTGGTAGCCATTTCCCAGGCCTCCCTCCAAACAGGACATTGACTGTGTTCAGTTACTCACGCATCCCATCCCTCAGGGAAAGCAGTTTGGCTCCCCAGCTACAGTCATGCTCTGCTGTTTATTTCCTAGTGTGTGGTCTAGAACCTCTTCAGTTCTGTCAATTACCACGGCCTGGGTTTGGAGGCAAATCAGTAATGGACAGAACTGTTTGCTGCTCTTCTGAACATAGGACATCTTCCCACAGCTGCTTTTGGTCCACAGGCATCCTGGGGAACTTAAGGATGACACCAGGGAGAGTGAAACAGAAATCACACACATACACACACACACACACACACACAGAGCTAGACTTTTGTACTTACCATGAAAATTATTTGCCCTGATTCTGGAATTGCTCCTACATGGCAAAATAATTTTTGTTATTGCTATTTAAAACATTTTAAGTTGGGTGAAAGCACTCGTTAGACAAACTTGACTCCCTGAATTTGATTCCTGGAACCCACGGTGGGGGGAAAACTGACTCCCCAGCACTGTCCTCTGACCTGCACACCTGGCACTATGGTACAACCCGAGCATGAGAATGCACACACACCCAGAGACCATAAAACACAACATATCATATGCAGCACTTCATGTCTCCAAACATGTTTCCTTATGTTTCCTGACATAAGGAAACAGCGAGTGTGGTGTTGTTTCATTCTTTTCTGCATTATTGTCAGAACATATTTATCTTAAAGCTACGACGCTAACCTCTGCACAGGTATGCAGGACCTGTACACACCAGGAAAGGCTTTGGATCCTTTAAAAATTCAGTTTCCCAAGATAAGGCTCCCGAGCCACTTACCTGATGATGCAAAACAGGTTGACATTGGCATTGTACAGTGAGAAATCAATAAAGACGGCCCTGGTGCCTCTGCTAATCCAGTTGTTCAGTCGAAGGTCAACAAACTTGGCTTTGGTTTCAGATTTTGATTTTGATAATGTGACTATATATCCTCCATCTCGGTACACGCCAACAAACCCCCAGTGCCATGGGGCAGTGTGGGAAGAAGGCGTGTGTGTCCATCTGTGGGGCATCAAAGAAATAAGGGAGATGAGAAAGCATCCCAAGAACTTAAGGGAGCCTTTGCTTTAAAACAGTTGAAATAGAAAGGTCAAAGGCAGCCTAGACATTGAGTTAGTTTGTTACAAGGGCCGACACTCAGCAGGTTTTAACTTGTCCTGGGCAATGGATGCATCCAATGACTTTGTGGTACCCTTGTGGTACCCTTGTGGTACAGGTGTGTCTTCATTCACACACACACACACACAGAGGTAGACATGCACAGACACATATACACACATGTACACTCATACATCTTATTTAATTTTTTGTCAAAATATGTTTAAAATTTGATTTCTCCAGCTTTCTGGCTTTTAACTTCTAATAATTACAAGAAAGCCAAAAGAAGAATACCATCAGTCTCCCCATTCAGTCTCCTCCAAACATATCCGAAAGGTGTGTCATTACATTTATGGATTCATAACCTCTATAAAAATTATGTAAGGCCTCACAAGTGCCCCAAACTCAGCCAGCCGGGGCTGTATATGGCAATATCCTGAAGAGTAAAAGTAAATCCCCCAACTCATACAGAGAATACGACAGCACACATAAAACAATAATCATGGAGGTTGAGGGAGACTCTTTAAGAAAGGGAATTCTAGACTAATGACGAAAAGCAATCAGCTGTAGCTGAGAGGCTAAAAACAGAAGGTTAAATGTACAGGAGGTGGCAGAAGAGAGCTACATTAACAGATCCCTGGCCAGGACAGGAAATACACATGATTGTAAAGCCACAACACTAGGAGGATATTACTTAGAAACAGTAAGCACCTGGTTACAGAAGAAGTCACTAAACGAGCAGAGCAGAGCTGTTTCTAGGGAGCACAGTGAATAGAAAAACATCTGAATAACTGTAATAAATAGGAAATACAAAAAGGTTGACCTTATTCTATGGCCATGATTTTCATCGGACACCTGACACCAAAAGTGTAAACAGCGCTGACACCACCATCATTGTCTGGTTGTGGGGGTGGTGGTCAGTGGCGTTGGCCTTTCACATTTCAGTGTAAGGTGGTGGGTCTGCACCACCCAGCCATGAGAGTCATGGACTCTAACCGTCTACAACTGTAAGCCCTCAACAAACGTCTGTAGGTTGTTTGGGTATCTTAGCACAGAAATAAATAGTAACTAAGATAGCACCTTCAGTAGGCAATCATCAAATGAGGCCAGAGAGCAGAACGGCCCCTTTTGGTCCTGAAGCCAAGGGCTTTACTTAAGGTGAGAGCAGTGAGGGAGGAGAACGGGTGATGGCAAAGAGTTCTCAGAAGCTCCCTAAGGATCCTACAAAAGAACAGTGAAGAGTTCTCAGACGCTCCCTAAGGATCCTACAAAGCTTAGGGCCACAGCTAGAAAAGCTACCAAAAGAGAAAAGTGTGGTGTTTTGGGGGCTGGGGAGATGCCTACAGCAAGCACAAGGCCCAGAGATCAGGTCCCCAGAACCTGCATTAAAGCCAGCTCCTGGGTCATGAATCAGTAATCCCAGAGCTCGGGGGGGGGGGGGGCGAGCCCAAGCCATGAACTCCTAGTTCTGCTCATCTCTCCCTGGTTCACAGTGATGGCCCGGCTGTAAGGGCAGCTGCCTTCCTCAGATCCACAGCGGGGGGGGGGGGAGGGGGGGGACAGGATTGGAGCTCCCTGGAACAGATGAGCAGAATCAATGAGAGACCCTGTCTCAGAAAGGAGAGGTGGAGCATGATTTAGAAAGGTACCTGATGTTGATGTCTGGCTTCCCTTGAATGTGCACACATGCACGCACACAAACATGCACGTATGCACACCGACTGATGTCTCCACACCCCCCCCCCAGCATCCACTATAACTATTCGTTTTGTATACCACGTTGACACCCACTCCTCCATCAAACAGGGCCGCCCTTATATTGTACATGCCGTCATCGTCAGGGCTTCTTCCCGTACTATTTACAGGAAGAACCACTCAACCGCAGCTCCCAGCTCTTATTATAGCTGGAAGACAGACAGTTTGTTTTTTTTTAAATAATTTTGTAACAATGCAAAGGTAGTTGCTAGAAAAAGCTGCTAATTTCATATTGCTCACTCGGGATCTCGTTTGAGGCCAAAATCAGAGAAGTCTTCGTTTTCCGCTGTGTACTTGCTGTAACAGTCGCTGACCAGGGACTGGAAAGCTGGGTAGACCTTGCAAGTGTTGTTTCGGACTCGCAGTTGCCGCACTCTGGGGACGCCGAGAAGAACGTTCTCGTAGTAGATGCGGCTGCTGTCCTTCACGTTGTACAGCTGTTTGTTGCCGTACCACGAGTCCCAGTACAGGCCGTCGATGAGGGGTCCTTCCATGAACTTCCATGAAAGGCAAGGGTCATGAGGGAAAGAAAAACCTTCCTGATAATTCACACATGTGATCCTGAGTCTAAGCACTGACCCAGACAAAGGCCCCGGTGGCTGCTGCTCCTCACTATGTCCCAGTCCTATTCTAAGCGATCCCAAGCCCAGGACTCCACGCCCCCCATCTCTTATCTTTGCCACCAGCCACATAGCACAATTAAAGGAGAAAGGACAACTTGTATGTATCCCTCATTTCCTAGGAGGTCAATGACTTAGGACCACTTGGACCTTATCTTACATTTGACCTCTTTCTTACTAAACCTTTCTAGTCACTATGGCAGAATACCAACGCAAACACCTTAAGGGAGGAAAGATTTCGCCGGGTGTGGTGGCGCACGCCTTTAATCCCAGCACTTGGGAGGCAGAGGCAGGCGGATTTCTGAGTTCGAGGCCAGCCTGGTCTACAAAGTGAGTTCCAGGACAGCCAGGGCTACACAGAGAAACCCTGTCTCGAAAAACCACACACACACACACACACAAAAAAAAAAAAAAAAAAAAGGAGGAAAGATTTCAGTCTGCCTTTGGAAGGGTGCGGCCCAACGGGGCGGCTCAGAGAGCCATGGCCCACAGCGCAGCGAATGTGCTCCGTGCTTTCTCCCTTATTCCATCCCACCAGTGTCTGGAGATGGTGCCTCATATCCAGGGTAGATCTTCACTGGTGGTGAACCCTCGCAGACAAACATGGTCACAGGCACAGCTAAGGTCTGTTCTGCCAATCTAACTGCTTCTCTGTGTACCTAATTTAGCCACCATCTTGGCCCATACCCCAAAGATAACCGTCTCACGGTGTGACAATCGTGCCGAGATCTCTGTCCACTCATTTCTACTCTGTCTCCTCTATCGTCATACCCCATTCAGTTCCATGTGAATGCACACAGCCCGCATCGCCCCCTATTCTTAAAATACCTTTGTTTTTCTTTTTTTTCTAGACAGGTTTCTCTGTGTAGCCCTGGCTGTCCTGGAACTCACTCTGTAGACCAGGCTGGCCTCAAACTCAGAGATCTGCCTGCCTCTGCATGTCCAGTGCTAGGATTGAAGGTCTGCACCATCACTGACTGGTGGATAAGTTTTCTTTATTGACCCTTTAAAATGGATCCACTCTGCCATCACTTCTGGAGAGCCTTCTCCCACTGCCTCATCCAAACGTTAGTGGCCAGCAGCAGCTTACTCTTCCTTCCAGGTGACTTGTGCTGTGTGTAACGGAAAACCTGCCTATCCCAGTGCTGAAGAAACCTCTCTCGTGGGATTACATTGTATTACACATTGCTTTAAAAACAACAACAACTATATACTGCATATTACTGTAACACAGTATAGGGCTGCATACATAAATTGTAAATAATCTGTTCTGGGAAACGAACAATTTGTAAGACTGTCCCTCATGTGGATTTTATTTACACAAAGTTGGCTTCGGTACTTTATAACAAATCTTGTGTCTTCTATGGGAAATGGGAATATTTGGAAAAGTATCAAAAAATTGTAGTTATAACGAACAGCATCACATTGTGAACATAAAGATCCAGAACAGATACTATTAGTTGACTTTCTAATAAAAATAGCACTCAATTTTATTAATTCCTTTAATAAATCTTTCCTGAGCATTTTCTGTGTGTAGCAAGGGTTATGGACTGTCTGTGAAATTCTTTTTCTTCTTATACCCCAGGGCCTTTCACTTACTAGGCAAGCACTGTAGCACAAGGTAGCCCAACCACTGGCCAATGAGCTCTCTTAGGCTACTTCTTACCTTCCTTACATACACATCTTACCTTCCAAAACTCAGTTATGCCCCGAATGGACCTAAAGCTGCTTCTTTCGTCATCAGGTAGAGAAGTGTCCACAAACAGAGACGACATAACTTTGTTTAAATAGTACATATGTGGATTGACCATCCCAAAAGTCACTAAGGAGAACAAGTTTAAAATTTGTAACTTAAAATCCCACTTCAGCAGTGTTCAAAAATATTAATTTCCCCAGATTAAAAAAAAAACAGCATTGCCCAAGTTTTTTTTATATCTATCTTTGTGTGTCTCTGTGTGTGTCATATCACAAACGTGGAGGTCAAAGGACAATTTGTGGGAACTCATTCTCTCCTTGTGTGGGTTCCTGGGATCAAACCGAGGCCATCAGACTTAGTCGCAAGCACTTTTATCTGCTGAGCCCTCTCAGCAGCCCTGTTGCATCTAATCATTAAAGCCAGAAACATACAAATTAGGTAGAAGTTTCCTCCAAGTCCTTGTACTAAAGCTAGACATGAATTCTCCAGGTTGTATTATGCATATATGTATGTATATACATATATATGTAATATTTTCTTTTAAAAAAAGCTAAAGTCAAATCAGGGCTGGTGAGATGGCTCAGCATTTAACTTGGCATGCAACAGCAACAAGAAAAAAGGGGGGAGAAGCACACATGCTTGTTCTTTGACCATGCATGTGTCATGTATGTGGCTTCCTCTGTCATACACAAATATACACATAATATATATATATATATTTTTAAATTTTTTAGTTTGTTTTTTTGTTTTTCGAGACAGGGTTTCTCCGTATAGCCCTGGCTGTCCTGGAACTCACTCTGTAGACCAGGCTGGCCTTGAACTCAGAAATCCACCTGCCTCTGCCTCCCGAGTGCTAGGATTAAAGGCGTGCGCCACCACTTCTGGCCATAATATATTTTTTAACTGAGGTCACAATATATCCAGGATTCTACTGTTTGCATTTTGTCTACATTAAGAGGCAATATCATATAGTGAGCAGTTAAGACTATGGACCTTGAATTCAGCCAGAGAAGGGGTATAGATCTCATCATAAGGGTGACATCTCTTACTGCATGGCTGTGCCATGTTTTTGGAATGGGGCTGTGTGTGTGTGCGTATGTGTATGTGTGTGCAAGAGATTAACATCAGGATGCCATCCACCTTGGTTTCCTTTTTGAATCAGGCCCTTTCATTAGCTTTCAGAGTAGGTTAAGCTGCCGGGCAGAGTCTGCCTGTTCTCCCTCCGCAGGCTGGGATGACCCCTCCCCCCCCCCCCCCCCAGCAGGCTCTGCTCTGCATCATGGACTGAGGGGATCAGTCTCTGCCTTTCTTGTTTGTGTAAAAAAACACTTTACAGACCGAGTGATTTTTTTTTTTTCAGCCAAACATGTAAAACATTTAAACCCATGCTTTGGAACACAGTAAAATGGTTTTTAAAAATTAATCAGTAGTATTTCTTTCTCTCCTTTTATAAACTATTGTGTTTCGTTTTTTTCCCCCCAGAACTCCCCAGTTAAAAACCAAAACCTATTGTGGGGCCAGCAAGGTCGATCAGAGGGAACGGACTCAAATTGTCAAGTCTGACAACCAGCGGCGAGCGTGATGGTGGGAACCAAGTTGCCCTCTGATTGCCACCATCTGTGTGGCGCGTGTGCACGCACGCACGCACGCACGCAAACGTCTGAATCATTCTTTAACAGTTGTGTTTGTCACTGCATTTTTTTAAAAAATTATTTCATGTGCACTGGTGGCCTGCCTGCCTGCCTGCCTGTGTGAGCGTGTCAGAAGCCCCGGAACTGGAGTTACAAAGACAGGTGTGAGCTGTCCTGTGGGGGATGGGAATCGAACCCTGGTCCTGTGGGAGAGCAGCCAGTGTTCTTAAACCACTGAGCCATCTCTCCAGCACCTTCCCTGAATATTTTTACAGTGGTTAATGAATCCCCTTTCTATAGATATAGGTTGTTTTCTTTGTTATAAGTATTCAAAAATCTCCAGTGGAATTATAAATAATCCTTTGGATCACATTTTCTACTATCTAAAATGCTTGGCAACGAGCACGCGTTGGTGTTATCCCTAGAACTAAGCTTTTTATAACCAGCCGAAGATACCTTATCAAGCCGGCTACAGCTGTCTTTTATCTCAGGCGCCTACCCCTGCAATACCAATCGACTGTAATTGCTCTACAGCTGCACTTCGGAGAGGAGAGAAATCCTGTTTGTCAGCTTCTAGCTACACACGCACGGCAGTTAAAACAGAAAATGTTAACAAGCTTTTTACATGCCAAGTCGATGCCGTGGACCCCATTGGGAGGGGTGGGGAGCATTGACTGAGAGGGTGTCTCTGCCTTCAAACGTTTGCGTTTTTTTTTTTTTTTTTTTTTTTGGTTTTTCGAGACAGGGTCTCTCAGTATAGCCCTGGCTGTCCTGGAACTCACTTTGTAGACCAGGCTGGCCTCGAACTCAGAAATCCACCTGCCTCTGCCTCCCGAGTGCTGGGATTAAAGGCGTCACAAATGTACTTTATTACTGACTGTGCAGCAGTTCACTGAAACATGACTCTTGGGGCCATCCTCAAACGTCACGTTGGCTCCCCATCTGTACTTTTTATTTCTGGAACCAAACCAATATATCTCTATGGCTCTGTAACAAATTTAATCCAATCGTCAACCCAGGGGATGCTGTTTTAAATAGAGTCTTCAAACTAAAATAATAACAATCATATTCAGCCAGTGTTGACGTTGGAAGCTTTCCATTACATCTGTGGTTTTGCCCCTTAAAAATTGGAAATTGAGTCAATCATAAGATAATGATCTCCGAAATTTGTCATAACGATCTCTAAAATTTGTCAGTTTGAGTTTTTAACTACTAGTTCCACCAGCATTTTTACCTACTCCTGTGTACTTACATATGCATAGATTTATTAAAAAAATTAAGTAGAGTAACAACTCCTCAAGTGTGGTGTTAACCTCCGCTTCCCTTCTGTAATGCAGGTCATGTTTTGAAGTCCCTGTGAGATGTAAAACAAGAATTTTCTTCATATTACTGGGTAACTATAACGTATATAAGTAACTAAGATGGGGAAAACACGACTAATTCTAGGGACTTCTGGCTCCAGATGTAGCTAGCGGTCAAGGGAGCGACGCCCTCAAGCGACCCACGCCCACGGAGGTGACAGCCTCTCTCTCCTCTCCGGACTCCGCTTCAGTGGCAGCGTTGGCAACCGTCACAGGAGTGTGGGTATGGGGTCAGAGCGCCTTCCTGGGTACCTGGAGTTGCCAATGGGCCCTGGGTTACCTATCCTTTAAGCGTACCCACCCTCACCTCCTCGGTACCACCAAGTCGCCTCGGACATCGCGGACAGGACCACTCAGTCGGTTCCGCTCTGCCCCGTCTACCCTAGCCCCGCGCCTGCGCAGTAGTGCTAACCGGGCAAACACGCTCGCCCTGAGAGCGCGGGGTCCTGAAAGAAGGCTAGGGCGCCTGCGCGGACACGGCGCGCGCTTCACCTCCGGGGAGTTGCGCAGCTGGAGGTTTATTTATAGTTCACTTTTCTGGTTGCAAAAAGAAAATAAGTGTCACCACCTGCAGTATTAACATGAGTGGCCAAAAAAACGTGCCAGCCCTCCCTTTTGTCTTATTGTTGATTTAACAGAAAGAACTAAGTTAACACGCGCGCGCACGCACAAAACGTTGATGGTCATGGTTGTCCAATTTTGTTATACAAGCCTTTAGGAAATGAACACCTGGAGGGTCCAGATTTAGAGGACAACATTGGCCTATATGTGGAGCCCCGGCCTCAACCAAACCCACTGAGCTCCAGCTACAAATCTTCAGTGTTCTCACAATTATTAAATACATCCACGTGTGAATTTGAAAAACGTGTCCATACCTAGATGCCCAAATGTGGTTTTGTTTATGTATATGATCTGGGCGGTTGTAAATTAAAAATTTAACAGCCTGCAATGAGATGTAAAGTGATCAGGAGGTGGGGCATGAGAAGGTGACACTTTAGAACAAAATGGAGAAATGTAAAGTACACATCGTGCAGTAGTGGTTTCCAGGGGAACATTGGGAATAGAATCGATCTAATAATATAAAAAGGAATATTTTAGAATGACTTACAGGCTGTGGTCCAGTTATTTCAACAATAGCTGTCTCCCAAAGTCCAAGAATCAGCAGTTGTTCAGTCGGCTAGGCTGGAGGTCTCATTTGCTCTTCAGTATGTGGGAATCAGTAGGATCTGATACCAGGGAAGTGAGAGCAAGGGCGAGGACTTTCTCTTTACTGCTGAAGCCAGGAGAAGGTATGGCACCGATTTAAGGTTGGTCTTTGGACTTTAAATGATCCAATTAACTAAAAATCCCTTACAGTTGTGCCCATCGACTTGGGTTTTTTTAGTTAACTCCAGATGGTGTCAACAACCAAAAATAACCATCACATATCATAAACACCTTTTCTAGCAACTATATTTATGTGACTTGCCTGTGTTGTTTAAGGGACATTTTGGAGATTTCTCATTAAGCAGAAGTGATCACTTTTGTTTTATGCTATAGTTGTATGGTTGCACCACAGAATTTAATTGTCTTCTTAAAGGCTTGTTGAAGCTGGCTCAGTCTTTTGACATTATGAGTTGTGTTGCTAGGAAACCCTCGTGTGTGTTTTCTGCCTTCTCTGTCAGCGTGGTGTATCTCAACTCCATCACTTGCTTTTCTTCTGTCAGCCTCACATAGTATCAGAGGTTTTTCCTTATTTTAAATGAGACAGGGTATCCACCCCCCCAAAAAAAAGACATTGGCTATTGAAGGGACAAGAGAGAGAAAGAGCCCCTCAGGCTGGAGTCTAGACTGTCCTTCTTGCCGAAGGAGAACTTCAACACAGTTACAAATGCCAAAATTCCCGGGCGAGATCACCTATGTTTTCCTAACAAAATCTCAAATAACAATATTAAAACAATGGATGAGCCAGGTGTGGTGATTCACTTCTGTAATTCCAGTGCTTGGAATGTAGAGCAGAAGGGTCAGTGGTTCAAGTTGTTCTTGGTTACATAGCACATTCAAAGGCTATTCAAAAGAAAAGAAAAGAAAAGAAAAGAAAAGAAAAGAAAAGAAAAGAAAAGAAAAGAAAAAAGTAAGGAAGGAAAGAAAGAGGACTGGCAGATAGTTCAGATCAAGTGTGATGTTTGATTCTTAACTGTTAACTTCATACATTTGAGAAGCAGGGATCCTCCTTTGAGGAATCGACTTCACTGAATTGGCCAGTGGGCATGCCTGTGGGCCATTTTCTTGATTGCTAATTGATGGAGAACAGCCTACCCTACTGTGGGCAGTGCCACCCCTGGGCAGATGGCCCTAAGCTGAACAGAAGCCAGGGACAAGCCGGGGTGCAATGTTGCTCCGTGGTCTCTGGCTCAGTGTGCGCCCAGTGTGCGCCACGGTGCTCTCAGCCTGATCTCCCTGATAGAGCATGTTGGGAGCTGGAGGATGGGAGAAGCCCCTGACTTTCTAATTTGATTTCGATTGCTGTCATATCATAAGAGAAACCAAATTAGGACGTCTAGAGCTTGCTACACGAGTGTCAGGATCTGAGTTTGATTCTCAGAACAAAAGACAAAAGCTAGGGGGTGGGGGGTGGGGCAGGAAGGGAGGTGGCACGCACTCATAAGCTCAAAACTGAGAAAGTAGGTCCGGGGGTTCAGTGGCCAATCAGCGTAGCCTGCTGGGAGCTCCAGGCCAATGGAGACCCTGTCTTAACAAACAAGATAGATGGTTCCTGAGGACTTGTGCTTGAGGTTGTCCTCTGGCCTCCACATGCACTGTCACACACAATTCACGTTCTCTCTCACACACACGTGCACTCACATGAACACGAACACACACACACACACACACACACACACACACACACACACTGAAATCTGATTTGTTAGGGCCCAATGCTTATGACCTAGGGTTTTTACCATACTAGCACACATCCCTAAATCTATCTTTCAGAACTGTCAAACACACTGCCTAATCTGGCCCTAAAATTGTCTAGTTTCAGAAACCATAGATAAATCAACTCAAAAAGAGGGTGGTGGCTAAGAAGAGCTCATAGATATGGATGTAGTAGCGCATGCCCGTGTATCTCAGCACTGAGGCAGGAGGATTGTGAATTTGAGAGAACAAGGAGGAAGGAGGAAGAAGAGGCAGGGGGGGAGAAAGAGAGATGTTCTAGTCTTTGGAATTTAGAGGCTGAAGCAGCATGGGGGCATGAAGGGCAGCCACTGACTGGCTTTTATCCCTGCACATCTCCACCATTTGGCAAATACTCTCTGGGGAGGTTTCCTATGTCCCAGGAGCTCCTCTAAAGCCCACAGTTCTTGGCCTCTCCCAAAGCTAGTCTTATTTAGCCAAGGTCATAGCCACACAAGACAGGCTAGGACCTCTGGAAAGTCTGCGGCAGGCCTTTTCTTGCTACTTCACATCCTGTGGCCAGCCACTGGTCATCTGGCAAGAGAAGCAAGAAGATGCATGGTTCTTGATGACCCTAGAGCCGGAAGCCGGTCCTGGAGTACCTACCCACTTCCTGATTCTCTTAAACACCTAAAAAAACATCCGTATCATCTAAGTCAGGGTACTTTCTGCTTGTTCTAACGGGACCAGTTTTCTCTTTATGTGGAGATGGAGGCTGTTCTCAGCCAAGGCTTGATACCGCCTGTTTTAGAAAATAGAATATTTTAACAAAGCACCCAAACTACTGCAAATGGAATAAGCTGTTAGCAGGTAACCGCTCTGTGGAATGTTACAGAAATTCACCTTATTTGATTAGAACAAAGGTACTGAACCACGAGGATATGGGCTGGAGGACCGTAGAAGGCTGGGGAGGAGGGCAGGGCTGGGGAGGGGGGAGGAGCTGCGGAGTTGGGTTTCCACTCTGGGGAGAAAGCAAATGAGGCAAGAACTCTGGGTGGGGCTCAAAGTCAGAATGGTTGCCTTCAATTGTCTATTCTCTCAAAGAAACTGCCAGGCAAGGCTTGAGGAGAATGACAGCTGAAAGAGCCTTGTGCAGAGGTGACCTGAAAAGCAAGGGTCAGCCATACTATCACACACACACATACACACACACACACACACACACACACACTCGCACCTGTCCATTCCAGCACACCGGGTGTGGGAACAGAACTGGGGGCCCAAGGCCAGTCTGGGCTTCATAATGTGTCCTGACTCAAAAGAGGGAGGGAGAGCTCAGAGGTTAAGAGCACTGACTTGCTTTCCCAAAGGTCCTGAGTTCAAATCCCAGTAACCACATGGTGGCTCACAACCATCCATAATAAGATCTGGCTCCCTCTTCTGGTGCGTCTAAAGACAGCTACAGTGTACTTATGTATAACAATAAATAAATCTTTGGACCGAATTGAGCGGGGGGGCCAGAGCGAGCAGAGGTCCTGAGTTCAATTCCCAGCAACTGCACAATGGCTCACAACCATCTGTACAGCTACAGTGTACTCATATACATAAAATAAATAAATCTTTTAAAAAGGGAGGGAGGGAGGGAGAGGATATTAGATTAAATATTACATAATTTTAAGGTGGCTTAAACTTTTTTCTCTAGATAATTTTCTTTGGGATTATGCATGTATAATGCACCTCTGTCTTTTCCTCTCTCTCTCCTCTTACTTTTCAGTATTCCCTGATTGACAGGAAGCCCTTTATCCTTCTGTAGTCCCTCTGCCACTCTTGGTCCTGGACTGTTTCGGGGTCTGAGTCTTCGCATCCAGTTCTTCATCCTAATTCCTAAGCCCCAAGATCAGGTAGGACATCGAAGCCAGGCTGCAAGGGACTTGATGTTGGCTTATTTTCTGGGTTTACAGAGAAAGGAACGTTTCTGCTTTTTGCTAGGCTTGTTTGACAGTTAGAATCATGGGCCCGGGGATTCTGGTACCTTCTCTGCTACATTCAAAACAGCCTTCAGGGGTAACAGAGGCAGACATAGTGACAAGAGAGAAAGAAAGGTGAGAAACCAGTTTCGGCTTTTTTGCTTTTTGTTGTTGTTGTTGTTGTTGTTGTTTATTTTTTTAATGTGTGTGTGCGTGCGTGCGTGTGTGTGTGTGTGTGTGTGTGTGTGTGTGTGCGCGCGCGCGCGCGCGCGCGCACATGCATGAATCTTGGGGGTGTCATCCTCTGTAGTGGTATCCACCTTCTGTGAGGCAGAATTTCTCCTCTGGCTGGAGCTCGCCAATTAAGGCTTGTCAACAAACCCCAGGGTTCTTCCTGCTTCAGCTTCCCTAGCTCAAGGATTAAACGTGTGTGCCATGTTTGCTATCCTTACATGGACTCTGAGGATTAAGTTGGAGCCCTAATATTCACAATGCAAGCATTTCACTGAGTGGGTTATGAGCTGGCCAATTCCTGATCATATATTTTGATCCCTGGAATGTAGCTGAGGCCTGACCTGCATACAATCCTTGACTTTTTTTAGCTGTTTCAGTCGATGCATTTCCTGTCAGTTCTGGCATTCTTTAGTGATTCATGTGATCTAACTGAACCTGAGTCAAGGGAGTTGCTACATGAGAATCTGGGGCTGAACCCCAGCACTTGGGAGGCAGAGGCAGTCAGATCTCTGTGAGTTCCAGGCCAGACCTGTCTACAGAGAGAGCTTCTGGACAATTGGGGCTACGCAGAGAAACCCTGTTTAAAAACAAACAAACAAACAAACAAGCAAACAAACAAAGAATTGAGCAGACCACTGCTTTTGGATGTGGTTTGCTTTTCTGGGTCTAGGTCCTTAGGTGATGGGAGATGGTATGGAAACTTTAAGAGGTTGGGCCTAGTGAGAAGTTCTTGGCTAGCTGGGGACATGCCCTCAAAAGGATTAGTTCAAGTGTTTCTCATAACTTCTTGATATTCTCCAAAAATTGTTATAAACTCCAAGCCTGCACCACCCAGGTGTGTCACTACCAGTCTGGTGATGTATTACTTGCACACGCACACATGCATATGCATACACCTATA
The DNA here is from genome assembly GCF_900095145.1 of Mus pahari. NCBI lineage: Eukaryota > Metazoa > Chordata > Mammalia > Rodentia > Muridae > Mus > Mus pahari. The sequence goes on along the minus strand of NC_034604.1, from coordinate 29,539,807 downwards.
TGTTTTGGCATGCATGCCACGGCACATGTGTGGTCAGAGGACACCCCATGGGAGTTGGTTCTCTCCCTCCACTGTGTGGGCTCTGGCAATGAAACACAGGTTGTCAGTTTGGGCTGCAAGCATCCTTACCCACTGAGCTATCTTGCTGGCCCCTTCTCCTCAAATTTTGCCATCCTTCATGAGTGATGCTAGAGAAGGGGCCTCACCAGAGCTCAGCTAAGGCCAGCATTATGCTGGACCTTTAGCTTTCAAAACCATGGGCCAAGAAAATCTTATTTATATAGAACTTGCATTGGTGTTCTGTCATACAGATAAAAAAAAAAGCATAGCTGTGTAGTTTTTTTTTTTTTTTTAATTAAGACATGATTGGCAGGAGCAGAACTGCAGTACAAAGAGTACAGCCTCAGATAGAACCCACAACTTAGATCACTTTGGGCACTGTCCTAGACAAGGGTGACATTCAAAAGCTTGGAGAGCTTGGAAATACTCCCAATTACAATAATAAAATCAACACATTAGAGAAGAGATAGGATGTCTGCAGAGGTCTGTCTCATAGAGCCAAGCAGAGAGCTCAACTGGCTAACCACGAGTCAATAAGAAAAACAGCGAGTCAAAAAAGTGCAGAGGGGAAGGTCTGAAAGAGTCCTAAGATGTAGGATGTGGAACTGCCCTATGTCCCACAGACTGGAGACACACTGAGCAGCCAACTTAGCCGTTGATCTGCTTGGCAATACCTCTGTGTAATGACCTTATACATTCAACTCTCTCTCTCAAGCAACACCATTCCAGCTCAGTACTCTTCAAGCAAACTGGAGGGTGCAGTTTTACCACTTGTGTTAGCACAACTAAGCCATGGCCTTGTAATGAGAGAGTCCAGATCAAAACTCGCACAGAGAGCAGAACGTCAAACTGCAGGCCAGGTGCAAACACAAGGTCCAGATGGCACTGAGTGGATGCGGAATTTAGGGAACAGATACAGAACTACAGGGGACAGTGCTGGGTGAGGAGACTACAGTTTCCAAGCCAGAGACAGTGATGAAAGGTAAAGATAGAAAGGGAGAAAATGATTTGGGCAAATGTCCCAGTCCAACTGGGAAGGTCCATGGGAAGGAGGGAGCTGGCTTGCAGGCAGGGAGGCAGGTGGGTGGAACAGGATACACTGTCTTGGTTCTTTTTATTTGCATGGTACAAGGATCACTAATGGCTGGGGTTCAAATGCTTAGTTTCAATCATGTTGCCAAAGTCCTAAAGCTTTTGGTTTTTTTTTTTAATTTAAAAGTGTAAATATCCACAAAGTAAATATATTAAACTTTATCTCCCATTCAGCAGTCTAATCAAAAACTTCTTTTTAAAGCAGAAATGAACAGCTTCTAACTTACTACTTACAATAGTCTCATTGTTTTTAGAAGCAAATGACTTTCTAGAAGTTAATTTTCCTAACTTTGCATATGAAAATTAATACAAATCAATGAAAGACTTACCCAGAACAAATAATGCAGGCAAAGTTTATGCGTCGTCCAAGCCACGATTATTACTATGCAAAAGTTATAACTTCAAACATTTGCTCACATATCCCATTATAGCCATGGCATTGGGTTATGTAAGCCATAAGGCGATAGCTCCCAAAATTCTACAAATCTTAAAGTTTTTGTCTAGCTTTTGGATATAATATCTTCATATATATTCACTTGGGAAAGAGAAGCCAGTAATGAGCAAGCGGCAGGCTGCCAGGCCTCAGAGGAGCTCTCTGCTTGGCTCTGTTTCAGCACTTCTACTAAAGTATGTTCACAGCATTTTCTGCAGAAGAGGGCTTGTGGTGCTTGAGCTTGGAGAACGTGGCATACATCCTCTACCACAGAGAAGCTATCCACTCAGCCAGAGCCCTGTAGTTAGAAAACAAACCCCGAAGCTATGCAAAAAACGCACGCAGGCTTTCACAGATCCAGAGCCCCTGTGCATCAGCCCACTCTATATAGGTGCTGTGCTCTAATGAATTACTGGGCTATTGCTCACTCCCCTCTCTTGCTTAGAACTTCAGGCTTGCCTGTGTCCCCACTCTTCCCTGTCCCTTCTAGCCCCATCCCTACTCCCAGAAACGGTAAAGACTGGAAGAGATAACTCACATTAAGCATGTTTGGAAAAGCCATATGGAAACCTTCTGTTTTATAAACTTTATATACGTGTGTGTGTGTGTGTGTGTGTGTGTGTGTGTGTGTTGTATATAATACATGCTTATTTGAGTGTTCCTACATAGGGGATAATGCTCCACTCCCAAGCCATAGTTTGCACCAGGATGTGACATCTTCCTTCACCGAGATTCCCAAAACAACATAGGCTATAGCCATTGCTCTTAGTTGCCCACAAGAGCTTGTTGGTGAGACCCCATTGATGAAGACACCACATGCTTTCATCACAGACATGGAAAATCAAGCTGGTACTGACTGGGGAGCCTCCTCCCAATGGCTAGTTTTCACGGTGCTGGAAGGTTCTATGTAGGCTGTTAGGGGAGAAACCTTATCGAGAGTCTTACCCAGATGGGAGTCCTGTAAGGCACAATTAAGGACTGGCCAGGCATGCTACGCCCGCTGGTACACTAGTGGCAGGCATGTCATGGAGTCGGCTAACTACCTTCTACAGGTGGAAATGTGGACCTGGTGCTATAAATCTGGCCATGAACTCGTGGCTGGGGAGTGCACAGACAGCAAGGAGAAACCAGCTAACTCATTCTGCTCAATGGACATAATACCAAACTGCCCTCTCTCCAGGTATACCTGTGGATTAGTGTTGCACTTAGCCCTCAGTGTCTTTATCCGGTAGATGCAGGTTAATGCAGGCACTCATAACTGGTTAAAGTACAAAGAGTAAGTATCCGTGCAGTGCTCAGTTCTCAGTTGTAAATGGGACATTTATAACACACCCACTTTCCCAGCATCACAGAAGAGAGGGTGGAAAGTCTTTAAGAACTAGAGGGGGTTGGGAGGTGGGGTGGGATGGCACAAGGCCTTCTGGATGTACAGGACCCATGCACTTGTGAATTCACGGAGACTGTGGCTGCCTGTACAGGACCTTTCTAAGATCAAGCCATTCATCATTCAGGCATGGATGGGGAAGGCTCAGGAACACTTACCCCAAGGTGAGGAGCTATTGGCAGTTGGTAGCTGTTAGACAGGGAATGTCAGTTTATTTTAAGGGTGTTTTCTTTGTAGGTTGACCACACTTTAGCGTTGTCCCCACACCCACACATATACTCACAGCACAAATAGAACTCAGTGGGTTATAAAAAACAAAACCAGCACCAGAAGCTGTGACATTGGAAAGGAGGGGGAAGGCGGTGGTTAACCTAGGAGGAGAAGTGGGAATGAATATGGCCAGAGTGCATTGTATACATGAATAACACTATCAAAGGATTAATTAAAAATGTATTAAAAATAACAAAGAGAAAGCGGGGCAGTGGTGGCGCATGCCTTTAATCCCAGCACTTGGGAGGCAGAGGCAGGTGGATTTCTGAGTTTGAGGCCAACCTGGTCTACAGGGTGAGTTCCAGGACAGCCAGGGCTACACAGAGAAACCCTGTCTTGAAAAAAAACCAATAATAATAATAATAATAATAATAAATACAACAAAGAGAAGTGTTAGCAATCTAGTGTGAACTCTTGCATACTTTCTCCATGTTCTTTTTAGAAATTATCTTATTTATTTAATGTGTGTGTTTTCCCTGATTTCTTGTGTGTGTGTACTATGTGTGCCTGGTGCCCATGGAGTTCAGAAACCCAAGTTTCAGACGGTTGTGAGCCACCATGTGGGTGCTAGGGATAAAACCCAGGTCCTCTGCAAGAGCAGCTAAGTGCTTTTAACCACTGGGCTATCTCTCCAGCCCTTTCATATTCTTTTGAAAATGAACATAGTTTTGAAATTAAATATAATTATATCATTTTTCCCTCACTCACTTTCCTTCCCCAAACCCTTCCCATGTACCCTCCCTTGTTCTTTCAAATTCATGTTGCATATACATATGTACATATTCATAAACATATAAATACAGCCTCCAGTCCATATATTTCTTGCATGTATATATCTCCAGAGCTGACTGCTTGGTATTAAATAACAAAAGGGGTGCTGCGCTCTTCCCTGGGAAGGACTGTTTCTCCTGCTCTCAGCATTTCTTAGTTGCCTGTAGCTTTCTGTCTGGGGTTGGGATCCTGTCAGATTTCCCCTTCCGTGTTCCGCATTTATCAGTTGTCCTTGCTCAGGTCTTGTGAAGGTGCCATGTGGCTGAGATTTCACGGATGTGGTTTCCTTGACATTTCTAGAATACAAAATCACACGGTTGACTCACTCTTCCTCTGGCCTTTACAGTCTCTCCTCTCCCTCTTCCCTGAGCCTTCGGTGCAAGAGCTGTGTTATAGAGCTATCCGTTGTGGCTGGAAACCATGCAATCACGTTTTCTCTGAATTCTGATCCGTTGTGGCTTCCTGTGATGGTCTCTGTCTGTTGCAAAGAGACGTTTCCTTGCTGAGGGATGGGAACTACACTTATCTGTAGGACTAAGGATAAATATTTAGAATGTAGCGAGAAATTATGCTGGCTTAGTAAAGTGACAATTGGAGGCTTTCCAAGATCCATGACCTCATTAGCCCAAAGTAGTTGGCTAGATTTCCAGTGCCGGGTCTGATTTCCCTCCCGTGGAGCAGGCTTCACATCCGTTAGACAGCTGTTGGTGATTGTCAAGGTATGTGTGCTACTACAGCACCCTTTGGGCTCCTGTGACATGCTGGTCATCGCTGTAGTTTATAGGCATTGTGATGGCTATTCCCAGTTGTCAGCTTGACTCTATCTGGAATGAACCACAATCCAGAAATGGAGGGCACACCTGTGAACCAGACCTTGAGGCTGAAAGACACAGGCTTTTGATCCGGATTTTGAGGCATAGTGGCCACAAAAAGCTTAGGCCCAGGCAAGGTGGCTCATGCCTTTAATCCCAGGAGAGGCAATCAGATCTCTGAGTTCAAGGCCAGCCTGGGACAGAGCAAATTCCAGGTAAGGAACAGCTTAGATCCAGGCATGGCAGTACACATCTTTAATCTGGGCCATACCTTCTGCTGGAGGCCTACATAAGGACAATGGAAAAAGGAAAGCGTCCTTGCACTTACTTGCCAGCACATCTGTTGGAACTTTCTTCTTCAGGGTTCCAGCTTATACAGAAGGCCAGCTGAAGCACCCAACCTCGTGGGATCGAGCCACTACTAGATTCTTAGACTTCCCATTCACGGCTGCCTATTGTCGGGTTAGCTGGACTGCAGACTGTATGTCATCCCAATAAATTCCCTTAATTCCGTACGTTCTGTGACTCTAGAGAACCCCGACTAACGCAGGTATAGGTAGGTAGAACAAGTGGCTGCTTCTTGTCCACAGAAGCTTGTGTGGCACCTTCCGGTACCACGAAATGTGGTTCTCATGGAGGGAGGTTTTTATGTAGGAGTTTTTACCTGCGCGTATGTCTGTATATATGTGTAGCACATGTGTGCCTGCAGAGGCCAGAAGAGGATGTAGGATCCTCTGGAACTGGGATAACAGAATAGCACATATGGCTACTGGGATTTGACTCTTCTCCCTTAGCAGAGCAGCCAGTGCTTTTAGCCACTGAGGTGTCTCTTCAGCCCTACCTTCAACTCTTTTAAATAAATAGACAAATAGACATGGAGGTTTTTGTCTTTTTTAAAAAATGTAATAAAAAGGTTATAATTTTTCTCATATTTCCTTTGCTTGGTAAAAATGAGTTTACTTATTCTTTTGGGTAGCTGTCTGTGGTTTGAATAAGAGTAGTCCCCAGAGCTTATAGATTTGAATGCTTAATCATCAGGAAATGGCACTGTCTGAGAAGGACTAGGGCATGTGGCCTTGTTGAAGAAGGCATGGCCTTGTGGGAGGAAGGTTTTTTTGTTATTGTTGTTCAAGACAGGGTTTCTCTGTATAGCCCTGGCTGTCCTGGAACTCACTTTGTAGACCAGGCTGGCTTCAAACTCAGAAATCTGCCTGCCTCTGCCTTCTGAGTGCTGGGATCAAAGGCGTGTGCCACCACGCCCGGCCCGTGGGAGGAAGTTTTATGCGGTTTCAAAAGCCCACGTCGTCAGGCCCAGTCTCTATCAGCTACTTGTCCAACACCACAACTGCCTGCCTCCCTATTCCCTGCTACGAGCCTGAACCTGTAAGCCAGCCCCAATTAAATGCTTTCCTTTGTAAGAGTTGCCTTGGCCATGGTGTCTCTCCACAGCCACAGAACAGTGACTAAGGCACTAATGTTGTGTTACTTAGTATTCTGTTGGGTAGATGGATCTCAAATTATTGATAGACATGCAGTTTGATCCCAGGTTTAGTTTTTTGATTTTGGCCACAAAATGGCCACAACGCCTGCTATTAGTTGCCCTTACTTCAAGCGGGACAGAGATTACCGAGGCAAAGGAATACATATTTTGAACTCTAAGAGGTATTGGCAAAGGAATACATATTTTGAACTCTAAGAGGTATTGACAGACACATAGCATTCTTCATGTCTGTGTTGGATTCATAACTTCAGATGTCCTACCCAGCTGTGGTGCTATGAACCACAATGACCATCAGTTCTGTGTTAGTGCAGTAGTGGCACTTGCATCACTGGGGTTACCAACGGCTGTCTCGTTGGATGGATGTAAGGCTACTCAACAGCAGGGGTTTCATCCCAGGCACTCACTTCCCTAATCACCGGCGTAATCATCTCTAAGTGCTTTCTAAATATTTTTTCTTATACCCACAGATAAATGTAGCTTTCAACCCTAGCCAGGCATGGTGGCGGACACCTTTAGTCCCAGCACTTGGGAAGCAGAGCCAGAAGGATCTCTGTGGGTTTAAGGTCACCTTGGTCTACAAAATGAGCTCCAGGACAGCCAAGACTGCATAGAGAGACACTGTCTCAAAACAAAACAAAACGAAACAAAATAAGTTTCTTTTTCCTTTTCCCTTGTTCTTTTTCTTTTCTTTCTTTTCTTCTTTTTTTTTTTTTTTTTTTTTTTAGAGCAAATGGAGACCATTACAGCAAGTCACAACGTTCACAATGCAGAGGACCACTGAATGTGGAGTTTCCAGCCGAATCTGATATGTCTGCAGCACAACATACCTAAGGCTCAGGGAACACTGAGGAAGAGTAGCTGGGAAGATTGTAAGAACAAGAGGAGCAGGAAGTCTGCTGTGAGATGTGGTCTTCCGGATGTGACAGGGAATCCCGACAGTACGGCCATTTAAGCAAGACTAGAACAATGATGTCACCAGTTGGGGGAAATCCAGCAGGGCCTACCCCTTACACGGGGAGCTACAGTCAACTAAAAACTACAGAAAGACAGAGAGTTAGTCTTTCCCAGCCTAAGTGGTTATCCAGTCCCACATGATCAGCTCTAAAAAAGTTATGCATACAAGCAACACAGCAGTCTGCATTTATATGTTTATTTGTTTATATCGTGTAATAATAATAATTAAATAATAAGAGGCCAGACATTTGAAAAGTATGGGGGTGGTGTGGGAAGTGCTAGAGGGAAGAGGGAAATGATGTAATTATAATTTCATTTTAAAATGTCAATTATTTTCCAACAGATTTCTAGATAGTTTTAAAAAAATCAAATTTTATTTCATGATGCTTTACCAATAGTTGTTAGACTCCACTTTAATCATTAAATTCCTTTTCTAAAGTCCTATAAATATATGTCAAGCTATCTCACTTTGGATTTTACTCCCTGTGGGTCTTATCTTCAGAGTTAATGTTTGTAGGGTCTTTGACAACAGATAGGGTCTTTCAAATACATTCTGAATGTCCTACAGATGCCTGGCAGAGACGACCTTCAATAAAGGCGCAAGCCGACTAATACTCCTTAAGCCAGGCAAGCTTGACTTCTGACTTGGATGTGGTTATGCATTGCTAAATGAAGGCCAACTCAGCTAAAACTAACATGTGGCCTCCAATTGCCAGATTTCCCAAGGGATGTAGATTATGTCTGTTGGTAATGGTGCCAGTCTAGGGACGATAAGCCATTTTCTTAAACTTGGACTCCTTACTGGAATTCTATGTAGACCTGGTTGGCCTCAAACTCACAGAGGTCTGCCTTCCTCTGCTGCATCTTTCCTGGCCATATTTTTTTTTAAATGTTATTAGCCTGTAACCAGACTTTTGACTATTTCTTTCTCCTACCACCCTTCTCCACCCAAGTTCTTTCCAACCCCCCAACATTAGGTAGGGGAGAAAGGTTAGAAGGGAAAGGGGGCATTAGACTACTTCCTGCTGATTAGGGGCATTGAGTTCCTTGGGGGAAATCCAATCTTCACTGTGGGTTAGCAGCCCCCAGCCCCCAGCCCCCAGTCCCCAGCCCCCAGCCCCCAGCTCCCAGCCCCCAGCTCCCAGCCTCCCAGCCCCCAGCAGCATGGAGACCAGCAGCCACCACAACCTCTTGGGGCTCTGGCATTTTTATACCCTCTCTAGAATTCCCAGAATTCCAAACGTAAACTATCTTCAGCTGCAGAATCATGGCCCTGCCAAAGCACGAGACAAATCACAGTCAGCTGCTGTGGACAGTCTGAAGCAGCCCTCATCCCACACCTGGAATTAAAGCAAAAACATATGCCCACAACATTTTTGTATTTTTAAAGAAACCAAATTTCTCACTACAGTAGTCTTTCTTTCTTTCTGGTCGATCAAACTATAAATGTTGTTGTGTATCATTCTCATGCATTTTTTTCATATTTTTTGCCACATTTAATTTACCAATAATTAACAAATATTACCACTGTGGCTGTTTTAAATTTTTAAATGCTATCTTTTCTCTTTATCACTTTATAATCTCTTCACAATATTTGTAAGTTATTTCATTTATACTATACTCCAGGACATTTATTTTGATACTTAAAATTTAATTTTAGCAAGTTTATTTTCTAGCTGATGCAGATTGAAATAACTTAAAGGTTTTCTAAGGTTCAAAGCCACTGCAAGGGATGTTGTCTGTTATCTACTTATATACACACAGGAGCTTCTCCATGGTGCCTATCCACAAAGACAATTTCAAATCATAAATACATTTCAAATTTGATAATACCAACTAGCTCTTCAAAATGGCTATCATAGCCAGGTGGAGGTGGCACACGCTTTAAACCCCAGCACTTGGGAGGCAGAGGCAGTTGGATCTCTGTGAGTTTGAGGCCAGCCTGGTCTACAGAGTCTGGTTTCAGGACAGTCAAGACTACACAGAGAAACCCTGTCTTGAAAAAAACAAACAAACAAACAAACAAACCAAAACATAACCAGAGTGGCTCTCTGACCTAATGCACTGGGTTCTCGTTTCTCGAGCGCCCTTGCTGGTCGATGCTAATTTTGTCAGCATACAGAGAAACTTCAGTTATCCACAGCCTGCACTGCTCAATGTATGACTCGCAGGGATCAATAGGTTGTGTTCCATAAGCTCCTCGCTGTTCATTTATAATTCAACGGTGCTCAACCTTCCTAATGCTGTGACCCTTTAATACAGTTTTGCGGTGACCCACAACCATAAAGTTACTTTCGTTGCTACTTCAAAACTATAATCTTGCTACTGTTATGAAACATAATGTAAATATCTGTGTTTTTAGATGGTTTTAGGAGACCCTGGTGAAAGGGTCCTTTAACCCCATGGGGTCTCGATGTTGGTATACATGCTCACATGTGCCGTGGCACTCACAGAGGTCACAGGGCAACTCTGTAGAGTTCTTTCCCTCCTTCTGCTTTGACACGAGTTCCACAGACTGAACCCCACTCAGAAGGACCCTGCAGCAAGCACCCTTACCTGGTCTTGCTGCCCCCTTGCTGCCCCCAAGGGATGTAATGATAATGACAATGACAATGATAAAAAGAGCAATCTCTAGGAAAGATAGTAATTAGGAATCATAGTTTT
>NC_034604.1:29526433-29529745 GCF_900095145.1 Mus pahari | reverse complement strand
CCTGGAACTCACTCTGTAGACCAGGCTGGCCTCAAACTCAGAAATCCACCTGCCTCTGCCTCCCAAGTGCTGAGATTAAAGGTGTGTGCCACCACTGCCTGGCTGAATCATAGTTTTGATGGGAGTCATGGCATGCACCTGTACTGCCAGCTGTCAGGACGCTGGGGCAGGAGGGTTTTGAATTTGGAGCCAGTGAAAGTTACATATGGAGATCCTGTCTCAACAAGAACAAAGTATTTGGGAGGTAGTTTAGCAATAGAGTATGTGTTCACTCTTCAGTGTTACAATAAAACAAAACAAGACAATAGTAATGATAACAGTTTCAAGATTGCAGGAAAAAAAATGATATAATCAGGATGATAACCCAAAACACAGCAAGGATGAGGACCTCCTTCAGCTAGTAGATCAGCTAGCCAATAAACTAGAGAGCTTGATGGTGGTAATATAAACCATATATAAGCCAGTGTTTGGGGTCGATTGCCTCGGTCTGTGGAACTTGTCACACAGATCCTACTGGAGGTGGTGTGGCAATGCCTGGTACTGGGAACCTGGTAGGTCATGGATCTCGGAGGAGACTCTGATGTGTCCACACATACAATAATAGTAAATAAAATCTTTTTTAAAGTTTGCTTTTATTCTAAATAATGGTTCTTATTTTATGAATGTACATCATGTGTGTACCTGGTATAAGAAGAGGGGATCTGATCCCCCTGGAACTGGAGTTATGGATGGTTGTAAACAATCATGTGGGTGCTGGGAATTGAACCCATGACCTCTCTAAGAGCAATAAGTGCTCTTAACTGTTGAATAATCTCTCCAGGCTGGCTTCTTATTTAGATTTCACTTATCTGCTATAAAATCCATTAAATACTGTTAACAGTACCATATAATCTACACACACACACACACACACACACACACACACACACACTTACATTTGACTTTTGTTTTGTTTTGTTTTGTAGTCCAGGCTGGCCTCGAACTNAGAAATNTGCCTGCCTCTGCCTCCCGAGTGCTGGGATTAAAGGTGTGCGCCCCCACACCCAGCTACATTTGGCTCTTTTGTTTTCAACTTTATGAATGGTTTTGCATGTGCCTCTTTTTTTTTTTTAAGATTTATTTATTTATTATATGTAAGTACACTGTAGCTGTCTTCAGACACTCCAGAAGAGGGTGTCAGATCTTGTTACAGATGGTTATGAACCACCATGTGGTTGCTGGGATTTGAACTCGGGACCTTTGGAAGAACAGTCGGGTGCTCTTACCCACTGAGCCATCTCACCAGCCCTTGCATGTGCCTCTTGAGCCATCGTTTTATTGTTTGCTTATGACATGGGTACTCATGAAACAGATAATTTTGACCTTTGAGTAAGTGAATTCTTCAGTTAGCTCTGGTCTTACTATTCTTTTCTTATCACTTGCTCTTTTCTCTCTTCCTTAGGACACATCAGAGTCTCCTCCAAGATCCATGACCTACCTACCAGGTTCCCAGTACCAGGCATTGCCACACCCCCTCCATTAGGATCTGTGTGACAAGTTCCACAGACGAGGCGATCAACCTCAAAAGGGGGAGGCCTCCTGGAACCAGTTGTGGAACTCTTCGCTGGAGAAAAATTATTGAGCCTTAGTTCTCATGGCAATCTATCTGTTTTGTTTTCTCTTATTCCTTTTCTTATTTCACATGTTCTTGGTAGCCTAGGCCAAGATCTTAAGCAAGAATAATGGGTAAGAAACCATCCCTACAGATGGGGTCACTAACATGACCTTATCCCCGGGAAAACCAATGTTTTACTTTTTAAATCATTTACAAAACTATTATGATAAAAACTTTCCCAACAATAAAATTTCATATGGCTACACGTGTGTCATCAGAGGAGGATTTTGGTATATCGTACGTAAAGAAAGCCTTAATTAGAAAGAATTAAAATAGTTTAAATTTATACATTGAAGATTATTAAAAAAAAAATCAGGCATAGATGTTAAATAATTGACCATGGGGCTGGAAAGTTAGTTCAGTAGTTAAGAGTACTGTCCGTTAAAGATTTATTTTTTTTTTTTAAAGATTTATTTATTTATTATATGTAAATACACTGTAGCTGTCTTCAGACACTTCAGAAGAGGGAGTCAGATCTCGTTATGGATGGTTGTGAGCCACCATGTGGTTGCTGGGATTTGAACTCAGGACCTTTGGAATAGCAGTTGGGTGCTCTTAGCCGCTGAGCCATCTCACCAGCCCCGTTAAAGATTTATTAACCTGCTCCTGGAAATATTCGGTGGGGGCCTTGGACGACAGCCCTCACTGAATACATCCTTTTAGAATGTATAATGTAATGTTATATTTTGGGCGCCCGCGTGGATGTCGTACAAGCCAAACTTGACCGCGCACATGCCTGCCGCCGCCCTCAACGCCGGAAGTGACCACTCACCGTCTACTAGCATGGCGACCTCCTCCCAATATCGCCAGCTGCTGAGTGACTGTGGGCCTCCGTCGCTAGGCTACACCCAGGGAACTGGAAATAGCCAGGTGCCTCAGAGTAAATATGCAGAGCTGCTGGCAATCATTGAAGAGTTGGGGAAAGAGACCAGACCGACGTACGCAGGGAACAAGAGCGCCATGGAGAGACTAAAAAAAAACGAGGCATCATTCACGCCCGGAGCCTGGTTCTGGTTCGGGAGTGCTTGGCTGAAATGGAACGGAATGCCAGGTCCTAGCCCCTGACCGGTCTGAAGGCCCATCTCGCTACCCCGTGGAGATGAGAGGCTTTGTTCAAAATGGCAGTCATTTTTCTACCACAGTCATTAAGCTCTGAACCCACACTCAAAAGATTGGGAGGACATTTCGCAGTAACTGAAGATGTGCATTTTAAGTAGTTAGGAATGACCCAGCTCTTTTTTCTTTCCAAACATTTGAAAGATGTTTGTGAAGCCACTTCACAGCAAGCTATTTGTCCCCAAATACCCGTGTCCCCTCTAACCTCCCTTTGGATACGCATCACCCCCGTTGACTTCCTTTCCCTGAGCTCACCTGCCTCCAAGGAGTCGAGCGCAAACCACAGCACCTTTGCTCAGTAGCTGGCCCGCCTGTGTACAGGGTAGACCCTGCTTCATGGAGCTTCTCTGCCTAAGCATTTGCATGACTGAGTGCTTGGAAGTCAATCTGTGGAATGCACAGGTTACACATACAGAAGAAAGAGCCATCTACCCAACCTACCAAGCACCCTGCAAGTGTCCATCCTGAGACTGTAGATCTCAGGTCCGTGTTTACTGTGAGCCCATCACAACATCTGGAAGAAAACGACTGAAACTGTTGCA
>NC_034604.1:29517676-29523294 GCF_900095145.1 Mus pahari | reverse complement strand
CATGGACCATTAAGCCATGCAGAGACAATGGGACATGGGGGCATGCGGGGGAGGGTTGGGTTCTCCCGCGTGTAATCAATAAATAGTAATAATCTTTCTTGCAGGTCATCTTATTTTAGGGAGATTAGCTCTGCAGTACGAACCCACCACAAGGTGTCTTCTGCCCATCCAGACAGGCGCCGGTCTGAGTGAAGGCAGAAACACTACATTCTGGTATCACAAAAGCCAGGCCTCAGGAAGGAGGGCCAGGTCAGCTCCAGCTCTGAGTCCTCTGTGTCCGGTGTCTGAAGGCCTAGGGTTTTCAACAATGTATTCTTCCCTCCCCATTTGCTCAATATGAAGCTATACATTGTATTGCTTTCTCTTCCTTCCCTTGTTGTTGTTGTTGTTGTTGTTGTATTTGTGTGCACCATGGCATTTGTGTGGAAGTCAGAGAACAGCTCGTGGGAGTCAGTCCTCTCCTCCCACCACGCACGCCCTGAGGACCGAATCCAGGTTGTCTGGCTTGGGAGGCAATCACCTTGGCCTACTCAACCATGTTGTTAGCTTGATGTATAATTTTTTAAAAAGACAAATTAAGCTTCAGGGTTTAGGGATGAGTAGTAGGTGATGGAACTCTGATGAAGCAAGTAATTGTTTCAGCAAGCGTCAGGATACGCACTGTGATGGAACGGGGGCGTGGTTAAGCGGAGGACCTGTGACGCAGTCATCTGAGAATGAAACCAAGGTCTAATCCGCAGAGGATTTACATCCTATTGAGAGAGAAACCAACAAGTGGCTAATACAGCCTCAGCAGCTCGCTTTTCTGTTGCCATAACTGAGTAGAGTACCACAGACTGGGTCATTTCCAAAGAGAGGCTAGGCATGGAGGCACAGCCTGCAATCCCCGCACGTTGGGATGGAAGCAGGAAGAGCAGTAGTTTGAGATCAGTCTCGGTTACATAACAAGTTCAGGGCCTGCCTGGGCTACCCGAGACTTGTCTCCTAACTGACCCCACAAGTGAGTTTACTTAGTGCACAGTTCTGGAGAGTTACAAGTCCAAGAGCCTGGTGCTGGCTTCTGTGGAGGGTCTTGTCACCGCTATAGCAGAGCAAGGACACCAGAGCACTTACTTTTATAGCAAGGTTGGGCCCTCAGCAATCCAGCAATCCACCAATGGATTAACTCTCCACGAGGACAGAGCCCTCATCCCAATAGTCTTCCAAAGATGTCACCTCTCAGTGCAGCTGCACGGGGACCAGCTTTCCTGCACACAGTTCTGGGAACATGTACACACTACAGCAGTTAGTGATAAACGCTATAAAGAAAAATAAAATATAGTTGACCCCTAATTAAGCAACACTCCATACAACATCCACAAAATGTAATTATTTGATAGCAATTTGTAACAATTTCTTTTTTTTCTTTCTTTCTTTTTTCTTTTGTTTTTGTTTTTGTTTTTTCGAGACAGGGTTTCTCTATATAGCCCTGGCTGTCCTGGAACTCACTTTCTAGACCAGGCTGGCCTTGAACTCAGAAATCTGCCTGCCTCTGCCTCACGAGTGCTGGGATTAAAGGCGTGCACCATCACTGCCCGACACAATTTCTTTTTAATACATTATTTTTACTTCAACTTCTGTTTTTCAATATTCATTTGTTCTTATATGCTTGAGTGTTTTTCCCCCGCATGTATGCATGTGCACCAGGAGAGGTCAGAAGAAAGGGACAGATCCTTTGGAACTGAAGTTACAGATGGTTGTGAGCCAACATGTGGTTGCTGGGAATTGAACTCAGGACCTCTGGAAGAGCAGCTAGTGCTCTTAACCACTGAGCCATCTCTCCAGCCCCCTTACTTCAACTTCTTTATTATACTTCCTTTTAAATTTAGTTATTTAACACTCATGGGTGTTTGTGCATCACATCTGTGCCTGGTGCCCTTAGAAGCCCAGGAGATACAGTTACAGATGATGGTGAGCTGCTATGTGAATGCTCAGAGTTGGACCCACGACCTCTGAGGAGCCACCGGTGTTTTTTATTACTGTGCTCTCTCCCCAACCCCTGCCCTGTCTTCAAAACCCTCTAACTATCCCCAATACTGTAACCTCTTAAGAGGAATAAAAAGAAAAAGAAAAAGAAGGATTTTTTTTTTTTAAAAAGGGGGAGTCACAAAAGCAAGGATATGTGTAGAGGAGAGATAGGCCTACAGCAGAAAGAAAACCATTCCCACGTGGCTAGAATTCAATGAAATGACATCCTTCACATAAGCTCCATTTAGATAAATGTGTATTCTTCAGACACACATAGTCACCATCTGGAGACCATCCCACATGCCCCTTTCTAGCTGCTACTGTGCCTTAAGCCTTCTTCTGTATGTATGTGACAGAGGGACACTGTATAGGTGAAGACTATATTTTTCTGAAAGTGGATTTTTAATTATATTGTGAAAAATTTATTTGTGTGTATGTGTGTGTGAATGCAACGGCCCAGGCATGAAGCTCAGAGAACTTTGCAGGAGTGTGTTCTTGCCTTCCACCCGTGGGTCCCGGGGTTTGAACTCAGGTCTTCGGGCTTGGCGGCAGGTGTTTTTATCCGCTGAACCGTCTTGCAAGCTGATTTACAAAAAAAATGAAGGCCAGAGTAGAAGAGTATTTATTTATCCCTAGAGAAGTAAAAAGTGCAAAGGTTCCAGGGCAAACTCTGTCCCCTCAGTCAGGCCAGTGGCCCTGGTGTGCAGCACCTCAGACGACAGCAGCCACAGGAGGACACCACAAATGCCTTCTCACTCTGTTCACCTTGGAAGGTTTATTTATAGACCCGTGCTCTGGATATAAAAAGGAAATCAATTTTAAAATGGAAGAAAACAAGAGGTTGTGGTTTATGTCTTCCTCCTCTGGAAGCTTCCACGTCTCCTGCGATTGCTGGATTTACTAGAAATAACTAACTAAATAAACCACACCACCAGCTCAGCTAGAAATCTGATATGTACCCATAATTGACCTTGTACATTTTTTAATTTCAATTTTAAAATGTGTACAGGTGCTCATTTGCAAGCACTTGGTAAGAACGAGATGACTGTGCAACAGAATAAAGTTTGAAAGTCATGAAAAGCTTTCTTTAATTACAGACTAATAAAAAAAAAATGTTCCTATGGCTTGAAATGTTTTGGTCTAGTTATACTAAGACAAAAAAAAAAAGTAATTGGGCTGGTTTGCTAAGTTCATATATAAAAGTAAATGCTGTACTCAGGACACAAGCCCAGGCCTGGCCTTATTCTTGCTGGCAAAGTCTCAGATGTCCCCAAGGGAAGTGCCCCACTGTGCTCCACTAGTTTTAGTGCTTTGGACCGAGGGCATCCCTTTGCTAAACCGTAAGCACTTCGGAAAGAGCGGGCTGCTTGGACGGGACATACAGGTGCGTGCCTCTCATACCAGTGCTTGGGAGGCAGAAGGAGGTAGATCTCTGTGGGTTCAGTGTCAGCCTGATTAAAACTGGCCAGGGCTATATAGCGAGACCCTGTCCCCCCAAAATGTATGATGTTTAAGCTATACATTAATATGATTTGACCATCATTTTCTTCCCAGTGTACAGCGAGTTAAAAAGTTTTCAGTAAAAGAAATCTACAGAGCAAAAGTGGGTGGGGCTGGAGAGATGGCTCAGTGGTCAAGAGCTCCAGCTGCTCACACAGAGGACTCAGGTTCAAGTCATAGCACCACACAGTGGTTCGGAACCATCTGTAACTCCAGTTCTAGGGGATCCAACGTCCTTTTTTGGCTTACATGGACAATGCACGCATGCGGTACACAGAGATGCCCGCAGACAAGGTGTCCGTACACATAGAATAAAAATCTCAAATTTCTTTTTTAAGAGAGCAAAGGGCAAGGGCTAGTGTGGGGGGTGAGAAGTCAGGGAAGGGAAGTTGAAAAATTTCAGGCAGGAATCTGTATTCTTGGCACAATACAGCCCTCCTCAAACGTATGTCAAACCGATGAGTTCGTGGGTTTGCTCTCTTTGTAGCTGTGCCTGGGACCTGATCTGCCCAAGGCTGCACACCTAGAGTTATTTCAGGGTGGCCGCTAAGCCCTGCTCTGACTTCCTTTCCCCAGAGTTACTCATGGAAGTGCACGCTTATTGCTAACAGATGTTAGCCTGTGCTGTAACGGTTGCTCACACATTTTGCACTGAAATAGAACAATCAAGTGTCTATTTATACAGTTCTAAGTGTTTCCCTGTAAGATAAAGAGTTCATTGTTGTCAGGTGCTGGGTCAGGTCCCTGGTGACCTCTGTCACCTAGTGCTCAGGGGTCAGACTAATTCAAAAGTGGGGCTCCCAGGGAAGTCCTGGGAGAGTGAGGAATGTGTGCCCCTCTCCCCAGAGAGGGTAGTTTTCCAACTCTTGGTATTTATGAATTCATTAGATGTAGAAAAACAATAACTCGACCAAAGGTCTCTGCTTTCTCAACTCCTATGGGACTTGGGAAAAGAGACAAGGAAAGCCGTGACAGATGGACGGAGCTCGGCACCACTGGGAAAGACAAATGGTATCTGTCTGACAGTAAAAAGGGTCGGACTGGGGCCTTGGGAGATGGCTTTGTTGGTCAAGTTTTTGTGGACCTGAGTTTGAGTCCCAGAACCCATGTGAAACAACTGGGCGTGGTTGTGTGGACTTGTAGTCCCAGTGCCAGGCGGTGGAGATGCACTGTTCCTAGGGGCTCACTGGCTAGCGAGTCTAGCCAAGTTCGTGAGCTCTGTCTTAATCACCGCTCTGTTGCTGCGAAGAGACACCATGACAAGGCAATTCTTACGAAGGGGAGCATTTAACTGAGGGCTTACTTACAGTTTTAGAGGCTTAACATCCTGACATCACAGTGGGAAACACAGCGGCGCTGGAGAAGTAGCTGAGAACTACATCCTGGTCTACAGGCAGAGAGAGGGGAGATAGGGAGGGCTCAAAGCTCATCCGCACTTCCCCCAACAAGGCCACGCCCCTTAATCTTTCTAACCCTTTCAAATAATGCCACTCCCTGATAACTAAACATTCAAATATATGAACCTGTGGGGGGGAAGGGCTTTCTTACTGAGACCACCACAAGCTCCAAGCCAATGAGAGACCTTGTCTCTAAGAAGAACAAAGCAAACAAATAAATGAGACTCTGAGGAATGCCACTCAAGTTTGACCTCTGGCCTCCATATGCACACATTTGTACACATATACCCACATTCCCCCACCGAAGAATTTTATTGATAACAGTTTGTTTTTTTCTTAGAGATGAGAAAAATTTAAATACTAAGTGACTAAAGTTTCTTTGAACCTTCAGCAATGGATATCAAATGCTGTTGTAGCTATTATTTATTGTGAGAGCGCAGAGCTTGGGTCTTACCTCTCCTGATTCCTGTGTCTCTTCAAGGCCTGACAGGTGGTAGGTTCTTTATAAATCACTGTTGAAGAAGTAAGTGGAAACAATCAATACTCATTGATGTAAACTGCTTCACTTCTGGGCTAAGGTCAAGTGTGACCCATTAGCTTTCTGAAAATATTGTAAAACCTTTAGCAAATATTTCTAAGTAATTGGACCCTCAAGAGTAGAAAAGTGCAAGCCGGGCATGGTGGCGCACGCCTTTAATCCCAGCACTCAGGAGG
>NC_034604.1:29512029-29517385 GCF_900095145.1 Mus pahari | reverse complement strand
AAAAAAAAAAAAAACAAAAAAAACAAAAACACCCATGTCCAGTTGTCCTCTGGAGGTCATAACCCCGACTGTCTACAGCAAATAATTTTCGATACTTTTTTTTTTTTTTTTTTTTGGAGACAGGGTTTCTTCTTGTCTCTATAAATGCTTGCCTGAAACTGGACTTGGGGTTGCACCTTCCCATTCTATTTCATCAGAGACTGTAATGTGGCCCAAGCTTGAGCTTGAATAAAGAGACCCTAATGCGATTACATCAGATCGGCTCTCCTTGGTGGTCTTCTTGGGGGTGGGGGTGGGGTCACGAACGTTTCCATGTTGTGTCAGGGAGCAGGGAGATAGATAGATATCTATAGATAGATAGATAGATAGATAGATAGATAGATAGATAGATAGATAGGGAGCAGGGAGACCCAGGAGGGAGCTTTCAGAGAAATCCCCCCAAACTAAGCCAAATACCTGATTCATGTCATTTCAAGGCGTGGTAGGGAATCCCACAATGTGTGCTGTCGTCTGAGATAGCCGACTTGATGAGGAACATTGAGGAGGGAAGTTACTGTGTAGGACAAAGTATTAGAGGCTGCCGCCCAGGGAGAGGAAGGAAGCAGACAGAGTGGATCTGGCCCTCAGTCAGATCTCAGTCTCAAACTCACAGATCAGCAGCAGTGTGGCGTGGGGTTTTCTGACTGATGAATTTACACTTGAGTCTAGATGGATGAAGTCTTACTTTCAGCAGGTTTTGTTGTTTTGAAAGGACAAGCTCACTCTGCAACCCAAGCTGGCTTTACATGGCCCATGTTATCCTTGACATGACAAACTATCTGCATCAGTTTCGCAAGTGCTTAGAATTATAAGTTTGAACCTCCATGTCTGGCTTAGCACACTTTTTTTTTTCTTGTCTGTTTTGTATAGATTGAAGAGTTGCTAGAAAAAAAAAAAGTGGAGAAAAAAGTTTGTTTGAACAAAACTAATTCAAAATCCCTCCAGTACCAGCTAGCTATAAATCTGTCAGCATCAGCCTCAGAGAGGCCGTCCTGCAGGACCGAGAAAGGCTGTGCGGTGTACTCATTCCTGTGGAACCACGCGGCAGATCCCTTCACGGTGCAAATGTTATTTCTGCATTCAAAAGCAGCAGCAGGTCCTTGAGTCAACTGGCAAGGTCATGTGATGATTTATGTCCAAGAGCTGCCGAATGGTGAGCCAGAACACCTCCCCAAATGGTTGAAAGTCAGAGAGCAAAGAAGCAGGAAGTCTGGAGACAGCTCAGCGATCAAGAGCCACACCAGCCAGCTTGCTGCGTGCCAGCCAACAGCCTGACTTCAACAGCTAAGGGTGTTAGGTTAGCTCCTCGCTCACATCTGGCAAGCCTGCATTTCCCTCTGGCACTGGTTAGTCCCAGGGCTAAATGGGAGATCAATTTGATTTTATTTCTTTCTAGAACATTTTGATTTTCAGAGTGTGATGGCTAATCTTGCTTGTCAACTGGAGTTCCTGCCTTGGCTTCCCTTGATGACAGATTCTCACTTGTGGGAGGAAATCAACTGCTTCCTCCTCAGGTTGCTTTTGGTCATGGTGTTTAGTGAATTAACAGAAACCAGACTCACATGCGTAGATATCAAATCCACGGATCAAAACCAAAAAACAGATTAGAGGGCTAAGGATGTAGCTCTGTTGCGTGTATGAAGCCCTAGATTTGGTTCCTAGCCCAGTATAAATGGAGTGTGATGTTGCTTTCCTGTGACCCCAGCATTTGGAAGGTTCGGGATCATTCTTGGCTACATAGTGAGTTCAAGGCCAGCCTTGAATTCGTGGAACCCTGAGCCAAAAACAATACTCAACAAGGTGTAGGTGTTTCAGACATTAATTCTTGTGATGTCTATTGCATTTTTGTGTGAGTCTTTTGGATGTAACTCACACTCCTTCAGAGCTTCTGAAGGCCAGGGCTTCTAGAAGTGCTTTTTATAGTCACTTTACCTCCCAATCTCAGCCTTCCTCCCTCCTCTTTTCCCAGTCCTACCCTTACAAATCCCTCCTCTTATTGCCTCCTCCCCTTCTCTTCAGAGAAGGGGATCCCCCTCCTTGGGTACCACCCCATCCTGAGGCATCTAGTCCTAGCAGGTCTAGGCACATCCTCTCCCACATCCAACCAGGCAGTCCAAATAGGAGGCAGGGAGAGGGGATCCAATGGCAGGGAACAGACATTCCCTGCTCCTCTTGTCAGGGACCCACATGAAGACCAAGCTGCATATTTGCTACAGATGTGTAGGAAGAAAGTCCAGGTCCAGCTTCTGTATGTTCCCTAGTTGGTGGCCCAGTCTCTGTAAGACCCCATGGTCCTAGGTGAGTTGGCTCTATGGGTCTTCTTGTGGTGTCCTTGACCCCCCCAATTTGCTCACTTCTACCCCCAATTCTTCCACAAGATTCCCTGATGTTTGACCTTAGGTCATCTGCCTCCATCTGCTGCTGGAAGAAGCCTCTCAGGAGACAGTTACACTAGTTTTCTGTCTGCAGGCATATAGCAGAGTATCATTAACACCAGCAGGGGTTTAGAAGCGCTTCTTATGGAGTCTCTCATTTCTTCCAACAATCCATGAAGAAGTTGCTAACATTATCCTCATTCTTACGCTAAGAAAAACTGGGTTCTTGTAGGTCATGAACCTTCCCAAGAGCTCCCAGGTAGTAAATAATGGAGCCAGGCTCTCAGTTCCAAGATCTACAGCACAAGCTGGTGCATGCCCTGGGCTGGCTCCACTAGCGGTCAAATCTCAACATGTTCATTCTTTACAGAAAGCTGGAGGCTGTGTCTGGGGCCTCAGGTAAAGCCATTGCGTAGACAGAAGAGTAAACCTGTGTCCTAATAATCAGACCCCACGACTGTGTTTCCTTACACATCCCACTAGCCTTCTGTTAGCGCAACAAAGACCAGAGACAAATCCACTTCAAAAGAGGAAGGGTTGTGCCAGAGAGACAACGCAGCAGTTGAGAACACTTGCTGTCCTGGCTGAGGATCTAGGTTCTGTTCCCAGAATCTACATGGTGGCTCATAGCCATATGTTAACTCTGGTTCGAGGGGCTCAGACCTCTTCTGGTGTCTTGCAGGCACCAGGTATGGTTCACGTGCGGTACACATAAAATGAAAGGAGATCTTTTTAAAACACGTAAGTAGAAAATAGGTGGACCACAGCGCTGAGGCAGAAGAAAAGGGAAGAGAGACTTGGGCACGAGGGGAAGTCATCCCACTGCTGTTAGCCCCAGAAAGGGGGAAGGAAACGGAGACTTCAGTCTTAGAACCCCAGGAACGGAATTCTGTCAATCACTCAAAGAAGCAAAGAAATAGTATTTCCCCGAGTCTCCAAGGACTCAGCTCTGGAGTCTGTGGAACCAAGAATCAGAGCTTAATTTTAGCCCAGTGAGACTTGGCTCAGACTTCTGACACCAACTCCGAGATAATATCCTTACGTTGTATTAAGCCCCCACATCTGCGATGGTTTGGTGCAGCAACAACAGACAGTGGAATGCTGCTCAGTTTCTTTGTTCCCGTGACGCCTAGGCATGGATAGAAGTGCACAAATTAACCCCTGTTTCTCCTCTTCAGTGAAAAGAGGTGTGAGTGGCAGGTGGTTGAGTGGGTGAGACTACGTGTGTGAGATTCTCAGTTCAAATTCTCAGTACCAACATTAAAAAGAGAGAGAGGGAGAGGGAGAGACAGAGACAGGGACGTTCCCGGGTTTGCTGCCACCAGCCTAGTTCCTGGTTAAGCATAAGACCCTGCCCCAAATGACTGAGAGGTGACTGACAGACAGTAAGACAAGGCTCTCCTCCAGCCTCAGCACAGGCACTGCACTGCAGGAACACGCAAACATACACCACACGCCCTAGGGGTGTGGTGGGAGGCAGTCAAAATTGCACTCCACCTTTTTCACTATTAGGCACATCTGGACTGTTCTCTGGGGTGGGACTCATAGCCCAGGGCCAGTGAGCAGTTGCAGTTAAGGATGAAATCTAAATGCAAGGTTTGTCAAGAACTAGACTGACAAGTCGTGGTCACAGAGAAACAACCTTCCAGTGGCTTGTTTTTTCTGGATGTCCCTGTGCAGGGATGACTAAGAAATGAGTGTGAAATAAAGAACACTTTCATGCCTACTGAAAAAATAAATCTATGGGTCTGTAAGCAATGGCCATGACATATGGCAGTCCCTTTAGAGGATGCTCGTGGTGGTTCGTTCCCAGTTGTGAGCATTGACTTTCTAAAATCTAATTCCCTATTTGACAAATGGAAAAATATAACAAGAAGCTTTGCCTATATTTTTCTGTAGAAAAATGTTTAAAATAGGATAAATGAGGAAGGCAATCTTATTTAAAGGTATTCAATGAGGCATGGAAAATTTTACAAGTTTTTTTATAGAAGTTTTACTTGTTGTTAGTGGGCTGTGCATGAAAGAGAGGGGCAAACAGGCCATGCCACTCGTGTGGGGAGCAGAGGGCAGCTTTATGGACTTATTTCTCTCTTCCCACCATTATGAAGGTTCTAGGGAGTCAATTCTGGTCGTCAGGCCTGGTGGCAAGCTCTATACCACCGGAGCCATCTTCCTAGTCCTGTTTTGTCTTTTTGAGATAACCTCATGTAGCCTAGACTAGCCTCAAACTCATGTAGCTAGGAGAATGACCTCAAACTTTGGATCTCCCTGCTTCTCCCTTCTGAATGCTGAGTTTGTAAGTATGCCAACATTCTATTTCTTTTAATACTGCTTTAAAATTTTTATTTGGGGCTGGAGAGATGGTTCAGTGCTTAAAGAGCCCTGGCTGCTTCTTCAAAGGACCTGGGTTCAATTCTCAGCACCCACATGGCAGCTCACAACTGTCTGTAACTCCAGTTCCAGGGGCTCTGGTACCCTCACACACACATGCAAGCAGAATAAACACCAATATGCACTTTAAAAATATTATTAATTTATTTTTTATTTATTCTTTTACAATTTATATATATGTATGTCATGTATTATATATGTATACATACATATATGTGAAATTGTAAAAGAATGTATATACATGTAAATATGAACATGTATGTATATGTGTATACATACATTCTTTTACAATATATATACACACATACATATATGTCTACATGTATACACACATATACATATATATGTATATATATTCATATTTTTTACCAGCATTTCCCCCATTATCTTCTCTTATCTTCTTCCCTCTCCCACCAAGCTGTTCTTTTCCCAAGTCCTCCTCTCATCCTCATGTCTTTGTGTGTGTGTTTGTGACCTGCTGGATAAAAGTTTCCTACATGGCATTCTGCCTCTCTGCTTTCCTTCAACCAATCTAGCATGGAAGATCTCAG
>NC_034604.1:29502176-29511919 GCF_900095145.1 Mus pahari | reverse complement strand
TGTAGCCCTGGCTGTCCTGGAACTCACTTTGTAGACCAGGCTGGCCTCGAACTCAGAAATCTGCCTGCCTCTGCCTCCCAAGTGCTGGCATTAAAGGCCTGCGCCACCACGCCCGGTCTTGTTCCTCTGTTCTTTAGAGTGAGCCATTGTAATTTTCCTCCAGCAGAAGGAGGACACTTGGCAGTAGTAAGACCCTGTGGCCTGAGGGTCTCCTGCTGGTTGTCTCATGGGTGCTGGGTGCCAATAAAGGACCTACAGATCAGAGAGAGCGGGTACTCAGTAGAGATTATCCAGCAAATTAAGCTCTGCCTCCTCCGGACACAGAACCAAATGACTTCAAACTCTTTCACCCTGCAAAAGCCAACCCGCAGGGAACCCTGTCCACCTCCCCAGAGGTGTACCAACAGCACTTGAGTCACCCCGTGTCAAGTTGACTTCCATCCTAGGAGCTGCCAAAGTCAACCTGCTCCTGCTGACCCAAGCCTTCTCCCTGGCTTTCTAGACAGTAGTGTATGTAGTCTGTGGTCCCAGGACTAACTGTGTCTGGCCCCAGAACATGGCATACTAGATAAAAGAAGTGGGCGGCTAGTTTAAGACCTAAAACAGGGCTTTTCTATTTTACATCGTTTCTCATCTATAAAAGGTTTGTGAGGCCCATGTGAGCTAAGGGTCCCATGCTTTTCCAGTCCAATTGCAATTATCTAAAGGAAAAAAAATGGTAATATTCCTCTCATTTAGTGTTAGCCCCAAATGGGAGCCAAACATTCAAATGCATGAGGCTATGCGAACATTTCTCACTCAAACCAGCATGTTACACATGGCAGCCGTGCATGCACAGGGGTGTGGAGGACAGGGCTCAGGGTCTCTCAGCTTTTCCGTGTCTCCGTAGCAGCTTTCTGTCTTATTGGGAGGGTCAGAGTTTCTTGCTGAACCTGGAGTTCACCAGTTCAGTGAGGCCAGCTGACCGTGAGATCCAGCATCTCCCTCAGAGTGGTGGAACACTGTAGCATGGGCTTTTTACCTCATGCTTGTCTGGCAAGACTTTTACTGACTGAGCCACCTGCCCAGTATGAGGCCATTCCTTAGAAAACAGAAATCACCACCAGAGGGTGAATTCAGGACACACACAGCACAGTTCGGCTCACTTTTGGGATTGTTTGGTTGTGGCTATTTTCACATTTTCATTCTCAAAACAATGAGATTTCTTTGTTTTTCGATATATTTTTAATTTTTAATGGTGTGTGTTTGTGTGTGTGTGTGCCCCCCACACACACAATTGAGCAAGTGCATATGAGTACAGGTGTCCAGAGAGTCCAGAAGGCGCTGGATCCCTGGAACAGGAGTTAGAAGCTGGGTCCTGGGAACTGAACTTCATTCTCGGCTTGCTTTTCAAAAGGGTCTCAGGCTGGCCTCTATGTACACTCTCTATGTAATTGAGGCTGCCTTTGAACTCCTGATCTTCCTGCCTTCCAAGAGCTGGGATTACAAGGTATGCAAAACCATGCCAGGCTTTGACCCACATTTGGTTCCTCTGACTGTAACATTGAAAAGTAATTGTAGGCTAATGGGCATTCGAGTGTGGGTGCTTTCATAACAACGCTATTAACTTTATGGTTCAATTTCTTCAGTGATTAGCTGGATACTGGTGGGGGCAGCTGAAAGAGTTCTTTTAAGACCCTCAGGGAAAAGGAGAGGGAACTTGCAGATAAGAAATACGGATCGAGCAAGGTGTCTACTCATTCCCACGGGAGACAATAACTCAATCTAGAAGTGGAGGGTTTAGGACGGAGAAAGAATGTTGTGCAGGAGACCTCACACTCTCTGTTGAGAAACGGAGTTCTACACTGCCAAGGCCTTTGAGTCTTATGTAATGAGGAAAACTTGGCAGAGTAGGAGAAAGAGCGACTTCAGAAGAAGTGTTCTGAAGAAATTCGGGTAAAAGACCATTAGGGTTTATGTGGAAGAACCTGGACACTCCAGGCCCACGTCATCTTCCGGGTTAACTGTGGATTTAGGGAAGTGAAGATGGCCACTTCGCTGGTAGCGCTAGGAAACACTTCCCTTCCTTTAGATCTCAAGGTAACAAAAGCCCACCAGGCGGCTAGACTACCTTGCTTGAAAATAGTGTGCCGTAGAGGAGGGCATGTGAGCTTTCTCCAGGGGAATTTTCAAAACTACGCTGAGTCCTGGCACAGGAGGGAAGCAGGCCTGTACCCAGACTTGCTCAAGGCCGGCACACATTTCCATTTTTAGGTTAAATATGCCTTCGAAGGTTTAGCACAGCAGGGTGTCCATCAGACGAGCCTTACTCGGTAGCAGGCATTAAGGTCACCCGCCCCTTTCTGTCTCGGTGCACCGGTTGGATTTTAAAACGTCAGGCGGACTCCGGGCAGGTCCAGCTGCTTACAGCGGGGCCCCGGCGCTGTGGGCCGGGTAGGGCGTGGCAGCTGCGGTGAGCGCACGCCGGGGACAGGGCGGGGTCCGCGCCAGCAGGGCGGGGGCGAGCTCGGGGCGCGCGTCCGGGAACCTCGTGCGCGCGCCGCGGCACCGCCCGCCCCCGCCCCGCCCCGGTCAGCTGGGTTCCGCGTCCAGCCGGCTGCGGAGCATCCCGGGCGGCGCGAACGGCCCAGCCATGTCCGCGGCCATGAGGGAGAGGTTCGACCGGTTCCTGCACGAGAAGAACTGCATGACTGATCTCCTGGCCAAGCTCGAGGCCAAGACCGGAGTGAACCGGAGCTTCATCGCGCTCGGTGGGCGGCGGGTCCCCGGGAGCGGCGCCGGGGCAGGGACAGAGGACGGGCGGGAGGCTCCTCGCGCGTGGAGCGGGGCCTGGGAGCCGCAGGCTGCGGGACGCGCGGACGCTGACGTGTCGCCTCTGCGGGCCGCGAGTGTCCCAGGACTCACAGCTTTGGGCGCAGTGTCTAGCGGGGTGAAGCTCGCCTTCAGGTCCCGGACCCCACCCCGACCCCGGCAGCCGGGCCTCGCGTGCACAGTCCTCGCGTGCGCCAAGCGGGGCTTCCCAGCGGGGGAAACCGCGGGCCAGCCAGCAGGAAGGAGAGGCAGGGGACTGCTGGGTGTGCCCAAACCAGCCGGGCCCTCCTCCCTAGGGTGTTGGGGCTGGGGTTGCTCGGTATGTTCAGCTCAGACGGACCCTATCCCAGGGAGTTGAGGCAGGGGACTGCTCAGAATACCCAGCTCAGGGTGGCTCTGCCTAGGGAGGACAGGCAGAGGACTCTCCAGTGTCCCCAACCAAAACGGCGTCCTGACGATGGGCAGGCCCGACCGACCTCCTTGTGGTTGTTTCTCTCCTGTATTCGAGGCAGGAGAAAACCGCCTAGGAAAGGCCTAACCGCGAAGTATGGGTGTGGGCGGGGACTGTCCCTTTAGAATATCTGCCCTGCCACCCAACCCGCTTCTCTCCTGTCTCCAGGTGTCATCGGACTGGTGGCTTTGTATCTGGTGTTCGGTTATGGAGCCTCTCTCCTCTGCAACCTGATAGGTTTCGGATACCCAGCCTACATCTCGTAAGTGACTCACCCTGCGGCCGCACTTTCCCTTCCACAACCATATCCCTTATTCAGGGCTTGTTTTGGGCTGTTTAGCCCTGGTCCCTGACATAGAAGTCAAAGCACCATAAAGTTAAGGTACTGACTGCCTAAGGTTACACATTTGGGAGCCTTAACTTGTTCCCTGATCTCCTATCAGCTAGCCGAACGTGTTTTATATTAGATTATACTGACGTGGAGCTGACTTTATCTCGGCAGCACAAAATGTGGGGCTCAGCAGCTATTGGGAGTGAATTGCATCCCATTGGTGACTTGGTTATTTCCACCATATGTTTTTGTTCAGTTAAACCCAAGCAGTTAGAACTTAAATCATTCAGAGTTACAATGAGGGCAGGTGAAGAATTTTGACTAGATTTATCTTTGACCCCTCTTCTCACACTGAAGCCCTGATTGGCTGGGAACTCGATTTGTATCAAAGACTGAACTCACCTTGCCTTAGCGTTTCTAGTACTGGAATGTCAGACATGAGTCACCAGCCTGGATTAATTTTTTTGATTTTAAAAAGGCTAACTGTTGGGCCAGTGAGATGGCTCAGTGGTTTGATGATCGCCCCAAGTCTGACAGCCTGAGTTCCATTCCAGCCACATGGTAGGAGAGAGAGCAGGCTCCAACGAGTTGTCCTCTGAGCTCCAAAGGCTTCCATGCCACTTGAGGAAAGGTAATGGCAAAAAATTAAGGGTATTCTTCTTTTAATTAAAAAAAAGTGTGTGTGTGTGTGTGGTAGTGTTATGCCTATGTCTGCGTACCATATGTGTGCCTGGTGCTGGAGAAGGCCAGAAGAGGGTTGTTGGACCCCTTGGAACTGGAGTTACAGATGGTTATGAGTCATCACGCGGGTTCTGAGAATCAACCTTGGCCCCTCTGGAAGTGCAGCCATCTCTCTGGGCCCAAGGGCAATTATCAAAAGCAAATTTGGAAACACTGTAACAAACCTTATAAAATACCTTCATAACATAGCTCCTTCGTAATATAAATTATTCATGTAATTAAATTTAAAAATGTATCCTAAGATTAGGATCTACTGATATTTATTTTATAGCTCAATGTTTCTCTGTTCAAATCAGGATTGTTTATCTCCATAAATGAATTTTGTTTTATATTATAACTAAGTTGGTGGGTTTCATCCTTGTTTTCTGAAACTTATTAACCATAGTGATAAAAATAAAGGGTCAAAACATTTCAGTTGGAGGCCAAGACACAAGATAATATTCTTATACCACCTGACTATCATTGGCCAGATTGGAATTTAGCATATGCTAGAAGGGAAAAAAGGATTTTATTGGTGTTTTGTTTCATTTTTTTTGATACAGTCTCAAGTAGCCCAGGCTGGCCTTAAACTTGCTGTGTAGCCAAGGATGTCCTTAAACTTCTGATTCTCCACCTCGATCTCCTCAGTGCTAAGATTATAGGCAGTGTCACCCTGGCTGGTCTTCCAGATTTGTTTTTAGAAGTTAGTTGTTCTGGACAAAGGCCAGCCACTGGCATGATGAGCTTGCTCGTGACATTGGAGATCCCTCAGGCTTCAAGTTGACAAGGGTTTTTACTCTCTGGGTGTTACCTCTGGGTTTTGTAATTGTACCTAGGGTCACTAAGGTAGACTGGGAAGAGTTGGTTTGGCTTTCACTGCAGGTAAAGGAGAAGCTCTTCTCAGTGATGTTTAATGTTAAATGGGGATATGCAACCTTGATTCAGAATAGCTAGTAGGTCACCGGTGTGTGGTAACAAAATTACCCCATGGTGTTCTCCTCTACTTGACTGTGTCTGTCTGTGTGTCTTACTTGTAATTGTTTTAAAGGGAACATTGTGTGGTAACAAAATTACCCCATGGTATCCTCTACCTGACTGTGTCTGTCTGTGTGTCTTACTTGTAACTGTTTTAAAGGGAACATTGTGGTTTAGAATTGTTTCTCTTCTTCCTCTCGGTGAATTCTGGGCATTGAACTGGGGCTATCAGGTTTGACAGAAAGCCTTTTTCCCAACGAGTCCTCCCCAAGAATATGGACTTTAAAAAAGACTGCACGACGTGGTAACGTTCCTACTTCGGTACTTCTTGATATATAATTGTATGAGAACTGAACTCTTTTGTTGGCATTAACACATTGTGTGTGTGAGCTGTAAAGGGTTAAGTGTTCTTGGGTCGTCTGGGCTCAGCAGTAAAGGGCATTGGCTGCTCCTGTTGTGCTTGAAAGTGAGGTAGAACCACCGTTTCTCTCTGACTAGAGGCGATCTTTGGCTACTCCATCTTCAGTCATATTTCACAGTGGTTTTTAAGTTGCCTTATTATTTCTTCGTTTATACATTCACTGGCTACATATTCAGTGGCATATCACTGGCTCTCTCCTTACAGGATGCTAAATGTTTTTGTCTGTTGCTAGAAGTTCAAACAGCAGATCCTGTTACTTCTAAAGAGTAGAGCCTGGTGGATTTTCCAAGTTTTAGGATTTAGTCAGTAAGTGAATACGCTTTCTTCACAGTTTTGATATTCTGAGACAAAGTGACACATTTGTAGTACATTTCAGTAAGAGTTAGAAAAACACTAACAACGTAATAAAGGACACTTAATGATTTAAGCAGAAGTTCAGAAAGCAGTGCTCAGTGAGCATACAGTCCACCGGTGTGTGTGTGTGTGTGTGTGTGTGTGTGTGTGTGTGTGTATGATGTTGTCTTTCTGTAGGTCCAACATTTTCACCTTTAAACTCAGCATAGGATTGTGTGACTTGGGTAGCCTCTGGAGTCCTCTGAGGGACAGTCACATTTATGGCTGTCTGGGTCTTCCCCCATAGGTCCTGTTCTAATTGGTCAGGGATATGGCCTGGGCTCAGGGGGGTTTGAAAGACTTATCAATCTTTTACAATTTTGGAGGGATTCTAGTGCTCCAAACGTGTCGGGAGCCTATGGTTCAGAGCGGCAGTGGGAACAATACAGAAGTGCCCTGTGAGTGTGAAGACGGCGGAAAATAACCTCTGTTCCCGAGAATTGGCTAGAGACCTCTTTAGTGCTCTGCCCTGTGTGGGAGAGGAGAGAAAAAAGTGGGTTTGTACACAATACAAAGCATACAGACCTTGGTTCGTAAACAGTCAAGCAGCCAGTGTTAATTTAATCAAGTCTGTTCATTGTGTAGCCATTGAGATTGTACAGGTTTTTGTTTTTAAAGAAAGAAAATCCTTAACAATGATGGTTTTGAGTAGTGCCCAGCTCATTGTTTCTAGGGGTTTCGGAATGGCTCGGTGTGTCAGAGTGCTTGCTGTGTGAAGTGAGTCCCCAGCACCCACATAAAAAGTGGGGCCTTTGTCCATTCGCCTGCCTCCCTAGCACTGTGGGGTTGAGGGAGACTGATCCAGGAGCTCGCTGGTTACAGCTGAGCTGACACAGTGCTTGCTTCTGGTTCACTAGGAGGCTTTGTCTCAGGGACACATGGAGGAAGACATTGGAAGTCCTCCGCTGGCCTCTGCATGGCCCTCAGACACATAAACCCACACACTCGCGTGCATACCCCTCACACCCACATCCACACCTCACCGTGTTTCTGCATGTCTCAGTCTGATTGGGCTAGCCTAAGAGCAGGTGATTTGTCAGTGAGGTTGGTTTTTTTATTCTTACTTCTGAAGGCTGAGAATTCCAAGACTGCAAGCCACCAGCTGATTGGGTGATCTGACAGCTGTTATGCGATTCATAAACAGCATCAACCTGTGGTGTACTCACATGACAGAAGAGCAGAGCAGACTTGCTTGAGCTGTTTGCATCAGGCAGAGCCCTTATAACCTAGTCACCTTCTGAAAGTCCCCATGTCTTAGTATATGGGGTATTGGATTCCATCAAACTGATTTGTGGGGTATGGAAATCCAGAAGCAGTGGTCACCTTCACTCAGTCACTCTCTGATCCCCTACTGTGCTCCTCAGCCCCCACATACTCAGTCTTCAGGGTTTCTATTCCTGCACAACATCACGACCAAGAAGCAAGTTGGGGAGGAAAGGGTTTATTTGGCTTACATTTCCATACTGCTGTTGATCACTGAAAGAAGTCAGGACTGGAACTCAAGCAGGTCAGAAAGCAGGAGCTGATGCAGAGGCCATGGAGGGATGTTCTTTACTGGCTTGCTTCCCCTGGCTTGCTCAGCCTGCTCTCTTATAGAACCCAAGACTACCAGCCCAGAGATGGCACCACCCACTAGGGGACCTCCCCCCTTGATCACTAATTGAGAAAATGCCTTACAGCTGGATCTCATGGAGGCATTTCCCCAACTGAAGCTCCTTTCTCTGTGATAACTCCAGCTTGTGTCAAGTTGACACAAAACTAACCAGTACAGTCTTCAAATCTGAGGTTCATCTGCTTAGCAAATGTCAGTCAGTATACCAGGTGCCGGTGCCACCCTTTAGATATGGCGTGGAATAAGACAGATACACTCTCTCTTCTGTGTCAGCAATCTGCCCATGAGCAGGCAAGAAATAGGGAAAGTAGAGAGTAGTAGGAACAGCTCTTTGGATATTTATCTGCGGTAATATTTAAGACCTGAGGAGTGAGCTGGAACCAGCCTGGCAGAAGTGGAGTTGGCCATGGCCTGAGGTGTCGGCAGCCGCCGCCACCACTGCCACCTGGCTCAGTGACAGGGAAGAGTGCCTGGGAATGACAGAGAAGAGGCAGGTGCCAAAGGGGTCCGGGTGTACAGAGGGCATGGCCGACCCTGAGGGAGGTGGACCTTTCACTTCAGGTGGTATTTTTTTCTGATTGAGAGAGGTTTTAAATAAGGGTCACATGATAGGACTTCCCAGATGAAATGTCAATGGCTGCTGAGACCTCTGGAAGAGATTGGTGATCTTGCTAAAAAGTCAGCCAGAATTTATTTCCTTCTTTCTCTGCCTTTCAGCTTTTGTTATTGTTATTTCTTCCCCTGAAGCATCATAGGTGGGGGCATGCAGACTTCCCCTGTGCCTCCATCGGAGAGGGCGTACAGATTGCATGTAAAGGTCAGCATTGGGCCTGCATATTGCAGGGTGTGGAAATAAAGTTTGGAAAAGCTTATTTGGCCTCCTGCCTTTTTCCATTACTCACCCCCTTGAGAAATTCGTGGGTGAGGCTCAGGTGCATCTGGCCCCAGGACAGGACTCTGAATGCTGGAGCACAGTGATCAGGGAGCCAGTGCCCGCCCACGGGCCTTCTTCCTGGGGGTCTTGTGTTTTTCTATGCACATTATCTCTTTGAGCCCCCTATTCTCTCTGTGTTTAGACATTCTGGCCACCCTGTCTAGGCCGTCTGGAAGCCAATCCCAGCCTTTTAGATTACCAAGAGCTGTTGACAGATCTACCTTCTCACTGATAAGAAAAGGCCAGCCAACAATGGAACCTGCTATAGACAGACCCGCCCCTTCTTCCCCTGTAGCAGTGTATATCTTCCAGGGGCCAGCATGTTCACAAGTCTGTGCAAACATCTCCACTGTCTAGAACATTTTTGTCACCCCCAAAAGGAAATCATTATTCCTACTTCCCCCCTCTCTGCTTTTGGGTAGCCTTAGCCGTCTCACCTAATGTACTGTGTGCATCGTACATAGATGGGATCGTGCAATTTGGGCTTTTGTGACTCTGTGCGGTCCTGCTTTTAATGACAGTGCTCCATTAAGAGGCCCTGAGACAGGCTGGTGAGATGGCTCAGCGGGTAAGAGCACCGACTGCTCTTCCAAAGGTCCCGAGTTCAAATCCCAGCAACCATATGGTGGCTCACAACCATCCGTAACAAGATCTGATGCCCTCTTCTGGAGTGTCTGAAGTCAGCTACAGTGTACTTACATATAATAAATAAATAAATTAAAAAAAAAAAAAAAAAGAGGCCCTGAGACCAGCAGAGAATGGGACTCTGTACCTTCATACACAAAGCTTGTTCCCTGAGACCTGCAAGGATCCCTTGGCAGTGTGACGGCGCAGTGCTGGTTTGCCAGGGCTGTGAGTCCTGTCCCTGCTTCTCTGTACAAGTGGAACCATGATGCAAAGTCTAATGGCGTGGGTTCCTATGTTTATTATTGCCCTGCAGGGAGAGGGAGGGTGGGTTTTCTGTCCTACTCGGAAAGCTTTTGGTTTACAATTCTGCACAGAGACCTGTGTCTTTCTTCTTATTTCTTTTTTTTTTTTTTTTTTTTTTTTAGATTTGTTTTTTGTGTGTGTGTGTGTGTGTGTGTGTGTGTGCAC
>NC_034604.1:29493731-29502075 GCF_900095145.1 Mus pahari | reverse complement strand
TATGAGCCACCATGTGGTTGCTGGGATTTGAACTCTGGACCTTCAGAAGAGCAGTCGGGTGCTCTTACCCACTGAGCCATCTCACCAGCCCCTTTCTTCTTATTTCTTATGTGCTTTGAGAAGTCAGGCTGTCATTCTCCCCAAGTTGCCAGAATTCAGCCTTAGAGGTCAAGTACAAACCAAGGTCCTTTAGTGTTAAGTGTGGTTTAGTTTTTGTTTTCTTTCTGTAGAGGATTGAACACAGGACCTTGTGGGTACCACCACTGAGCTAATCCACAACCCCTTTTAGTTTGAAATGATATTCTGTGGTCAGACATTGTGAACACATACCTACAATTCTAGCACTTAGAAAGCAGAGCCTGAAACAGCAGGAGTTCAAGGTTATGCTTACACACACACACACACACACACACACACACACACACACACACACACACAGAGAGGAAGAAGGGAGAGGAGATAGAGATGATGGATTTCCCAAGGTTATACAGGGGCCAGGCTTGACCTGCAACTCTCAGTTACTCCATCTTTGACACGTCAATGCTAATCTCACAGACTGTAAGCACCTTTAGAGTTTATCACCATGGCATCTGTATTTAAGTTTTGAAATCTCACATCCACCTTGGGGACATGTTATTTTGTTTTCTTAATGCTCTCCAGGCCAGTTTAAACTCGTGGCATCAGAATAAAGAATTTTATTTTCTCCGGGCATGATGACATATGCCTTTGCACTCCTAGTAGAACTCTGTGAGTCCAAGCCATCCTGGTCTACACAGTGGATTCTAGCCCAGCCAAGATGAGACCTGATCTTAAAAACGAAAAGGAATTTTTTTTTTCAGAAAAGATTTATTATTTTAAATTGTGTGTCTGTGCGGGGCTATGTGAACATGGTGTGGGTGCTGGAAGAGGCCAGAGGTGCTGGACCACCTGAAGCTGAAGTTACAGGCGCTTGTGAGCCACCTGAGGGTGTCCCACATGGAACCCTGGTCCTCTGCAGGAGCAGTATGAGCTCGTAACTGCTGAGCCACCCCTCCAGCCCCAAGAACTTTATTCTTCCACAGATGCAGGGTATTTGTCTAAGGCCTTCACTAGTACAGCTCACTTTATGTTCAGAACGATCCTGTGATGTAAACGTGATGCCAATTCCTACTCTTACAGACAGGGAGCAGAAGTACCAGCAGCCTGGTCAAGGCTTTGGTCAGTTTGTGGGAACTGGTTTAGAGCCCAAGGAGCCTGGTCTCTGGTCTGGATTTCAGTTAGATGCATCCCACATGGCCTTTTGTGTGTCCTGTAGATTCTTGCCGTAACCTTATGTAGTGAAGAAAATCTGGTGTTAATGTTTCCTTTTATTAAATCAGCTCTGAACGCACTAGCTTTGTGCAGGATGTCCGGCATCTCTCAGATGAGGTCCCCCACCCCGACCCAGTACACTGGAGGCATTTGCCGAATTTTGTGAACATGAGCTGGAAGTGGAGGCGTTTGGTGCGTTTTGTGAACATGAGCTGGAAGTGGAGGCATTTGCTGCGTTTTGTGAACACGAGCTGGAAGTGGTATTACATTTTCCCTCTTTCCTATCATGTAGCTTTAACTTACCACCCCAGTCTGCACGCTGTGCATGTGCTGTGGTGTTGACACACATCCCAGCCCCTGGCTCCTAGAGAGCAGTCTTAACGAGTAACTCACTGGTCTGGAACTCATTATGCCCCTGCCTCCGTTCTCCTGTCCTGGGATTTTAGGCATGTCCCATCACACTTGGCCGAAGTTAAACCACACTGGACATAGATGTTATAGTTATAAAGCCTTTGGTTTTGTTGACAATGGTTGTCCCTGTGCTTTGAAGATAGATTCTTCACGTTAGGTGGCTTGTTTCTGAGTGGCACATGAACCAGAGTATGTGTCTAAGTGTATTGTGTGTGAGACTTCAGAGGCCTGCTAACGTGGAGCTGATGATTACAAGGTGTGTTACTCCTGGGCAAAGGGCCCAACTTAAAAAGAATTTTATATATACATATATATTTGTATTTAGTGAGGGTGTGGAGAGAGCAAATGAACATGTGTAGAGATCAGAGGACGTGTCTGTCATCTGTTTGCTCCCTAGACTTCATTGCTTTGTTTAAAGTATATTTTTATTGTTTTAAATTGTGCATGCACGCACGCACACATGCACATATGTACATATGAGAGAGTATGTGTGTGAGGGCAAGGGCCTGAGGATTCTAGAGGTATTGGAGCTGGAATTACAAGTAGTTTCTCATCACCTGATGTGGGTGCTGGGTACTGAATCCAGCAGTAAGAGCTCGTAGCCATGGCCGACTCTCCAGCCCGCTCTCCTCAGGCCTGGTTTTGTGGCAAAGTTTCTCTTGTTTCAGACAGGGTGTTGTGTGTGAGTGTCTGATGGGACTGCAGTCTTATGGTAGGGTGATGGGGTTGGGATGCAGACATGAGCACTCTGTTTCACATGTGGCCGCAGAGGATGGAACGCAAGCTGTCCGGCTTCAGTAGCTGAGCCATTTTGTGGGACCCCAGCCTATGTTTATAAAGCTCAATGGTACTGTGTGTAAAGATTGACAGAAGCAGGCCAGGCATGGTGGTGCACACCTTTAATCCCAGCACTCGAGGCCAGCCTGATCTACAAATGGAGTCCAGGACAGCCAGAGCTCTGCTACATAGAGAAACCTTATTTTGAAAAACAAAACAAAACAAGAAAAAGAAAAGAAGAAGAAGAAAAAAAAAAAAGAGTCACAGAAGCAGGCATTAAGGATCCTTCTTTTTATGGCAACAAGGGAAAACTACCTAGTCATGTTTAGGACTTCCTAACTTTTTACATCATGGAACTTTCAGGCAATTTAGGAATTATGAGTATTCCCAAATACTGTTTTCTTTCATTAATTTTACCCTGACTAATTTTTGTTTTTTCTTATTTTTTCCTGTGCTTAACCCACCTGTTAAAAACATTGGTATTCAAAGATATAAGGTTTTACGCTTCAGTGGCTTCAGCATTGTGAGTGTGTGTGGCCTGGGTTTTTGTCCTGCCTTGGTTCGGTGGAACAGGCTGTTTCCAAGAAGAGGGTAATCAACCTGGACTAGCAAGGTTTGAACTTTAAGTCCACTTTCTTTTGTTCTTTTATGGGGTGGTGGACCCAACCTCCAATGATTTGTTTGCTCCTGGTAAAGACTTTAACTTTTGACTGACTCAGGTGTGGAAGCTCTGCGAGCATGGCCCGCCGCTCCTGTCCATCTACTCCTGGTCTTCTTGGTTTCCTTCATCCTTGGCCAAGAGTTTTAAGCCTGCTCTGCAGCTGCCTCCTTGTTTTTCTTAGTTTCTTCAGAGCAACATGTCCACCTTTGTGTTGGAGGACACGAGAGACAGGACCTGGCTTCTAACCCTCTTTTAAGGACTATTTGACACCATCTTGGCAGACATCGTTATCATCTTTACGAAAGTTTGCAGATTCTGCTAGCTCTTTGGGGCCCCAACCTCTGAAGCACAAGGGTACCTGTCAGTCCAGGAGTACCCTCCACCCCCTCTCTCTTTGGGTACCCACAATGCATCCTTGAGCAGGCTTGGACTTCCTCTCTCCAGTTCTCCTTGGTCTGTTAACAAGAAGGCCCTGGCTCCAGCAGGCACACTCAGAGGCCTTGGCGTTCCCATCACGCACGGATTTGGACCTCAGATCATTTCCACTCTTCACCCCAAGCATCAGCAGCTACTCTGTTGCCATGGTTTCTCGCAGGACGTATGGTTTGCCATCCTCATCCGCTTCCGTGAGTTTCTGGCAGCCAGTAGGAAGGAGATTTGGCTTCATCTTGATGTGGCTTACTATCTAGGAGGCACAACAAAAAAAGAACTTAAATCCATTTTTTTAAAAACTTGGTTTTATTTCCACTGAGGCTTGTTTTTCCATAACGCTGCCTTTCATACATACAGGCAAATTAGGAGGAGCTTCTGCCTTTATTTTGGGTGTCACTATGTAGTCTAGACTGGTTTTGAATTCATCCCAGCCTCCCTCCTGGGTACATGCGTGAGATACCACACTGGCTCTGGGACCTCTTAAATGTTTGATTGTAGATCACTGAGAGCCACTTAAGACTGTGGCCCGGGGTCAAGTGCAGTGAGGTCACCTGTGCTGTAACTGATAACCTGTGGTGGGCTCCCAGGTCACATTATCTACACTGGTGCACATTTAATGTGGGAAAACAAACAAAGTGGAGCTCTTACTTACTTCATTCATTTCTCTATATCCTAAGGAAAATTATATCAAAGCAAAGAAAATGAAGCCATTAGTATTGCCTGTTGATACTTCCAAGTGCTGTTGTATTTCTCTCTAGAGAGACTGTGTCTGGGAGAAGAGAAGGACATAGAGGAAATGAATAGGCCAACAGCTGACATGTAAACACTGAAACTCTGTTGTGCTCACTGAGAACAAACGTTCTGTTGAGAGCGCGTGAGTGAGCGAGCGAGCGAGCGAGTGGAGGCTGCTGCTGGCTTTCCTCCTCCAGCTTCTGCGTTGGTTTCACGTGTGATCTGTGTGTGGCTCTGGGGTTGAATGCAGAGCTTGCGAGTACTGCGCAATGCTGCACCCCTGAGCAACCCCTGCTCAGCAGGCTGGAAGAGGGAGAGTGGAGTGGTTTTAGCTGTAAGGGTCTCTCATTTTGTCCTTCAGCTGTCAGGCATCTTTCCCTCCCATGTCACGGGTGCCTCCTGAACAAACAAAGGCACAGGATTACCACAGTGGGGTGAGACGGTTTTTTCTCTTGTTCAAGGCATCTCTGCCAGTTAACCTGCACAAAACCGTGCTGTGGCTGTACGAGGAAGGAATGGTTGCCAGGGAGGGAGGGAAGGGGGGAGGGAGTCTTGTTTTTGTTGTTGTTGTTGTTTGTTTGTTTGTTTGTTTTTTTCGAGACAGGGTTTCTCTGTGTAGCCCTGGCTGTCCTGGAACTCACTTTGTAGACCAGGCTGGCCTCGAACTCAGAAATCCACCTGCCTCTGCCTCCCAAGTGCTGGCATTAAAGGCGTGCGCCACCATGCCTGGCAGGAGGGAGGGAGGGAGTCTTACTGAGCGGTGAGAGGGGCATGGAACTTTGCTGGAACTTCTGATGCAGTAATGTTGTTGTGAAAGTTTAATGATAACAGTGTCCACCATTTCACAAACTCAGCACCCTGGTGCCAGTTAGAGATTTGGCTGCAGTATATATAATCCTGGATGCTATTAGCACATACGTAGTATGCAGATAGGAAAAGATATGCTCTGTCTTCATCAAAACAGCTAAAATGAAACCACTTGTGATAGGGCACACCACAGTCACAATACCCAAGAGACCAGGCATGCCTGGAGGATCAGTCAGAGAGAGCCTTGGTGACATGTTACATTTTGGGCCAGCGTGGGCCATATGAGACCTATCTTTTTTTAAAAAAGAAAAGTAGCAGGGCAGTGGTTGCCCACACCTTTAACTCCGCACTCGGGAGGCAGAGACAGGCGGTTCTCTCTGTTCGAGGCCAGCCTGGTCTACAGAGAAGGTTCCAGGACAGCCAGCGCTACACAGAGAAACCCTGTCTCAAAAACAAAACTAAACAAAAAAAAAAAAAAAAGAAAACAACACTCATCCCTAAAATCCCAAACTAAACAGCATGATGTAATGTAAGATTTAAAAAATATGGTATAAAATGTCTAGTTTGTAAGCAAAGTTTTCTTTTTAAAGCAGCCTGGTTTGAAGAGTAAGTATAGATCCATGTAAGTAATCAACAGGAAGACCAGAAGTTCCCATATGCCCCTCCCCCTCTGCAGAGCCAGGTCTACAGAGAGAGGAGTGTGCTACAGCTCAGCGTGGGTGGCACCTCTGTGTCACCTGAATCCTGAGCGGCTTAGTCCTGTCTGGATCAGGGACTTGTTTCCTGTTCTCTTCAATGGCAGTTAGTTTGGGAGGCAGAGAAGACTGGTAGCTCATGACCATCTCAGCTTTGGTTTCTTCATGTCTTTGATGCTATCCTTTAACATCTTCAGTTCTTGGCTTAGTTTCAAAAAAAAAAAAAAAAAAAAAACCAACACAGCTTCGGAGTTATGAACAAGTAGGTGAGCCAGCACGAAATGGACTCAGCCAGCACCACCTGAGGAGCCCCGTGGGTGCCCTGTGTGTGGATTAGTACCTGTGGAGCCCCGTGGGCTGTGAGTGGCCCGTGGTTGCTCTCTGTGTGGATTAGTACCCGTGGAACCCCGTGGGCTGTGAGAGGCCCGTCGGTGCTCTCTGTGTGGATTAGTACCTGTGGAACCCCGTGGGCTGTGAGAGGTCTGTGGGTGCTCTGTGTGTGGATTAGTACCCGTGGAGCCCCGTGGGCTGTGAGAGGCCCGTGGGTGCCCTGTGTGTGGATTAGTACCCATGAAGCCCCGTGGGCTGTGAGAGGCCCGTGGGTGCTCTCTGTGTGGATTAGTACCCGTGGAACCCCGTGGGCTGCGAGAGGCCCGGGGGTGCTCTGTGTGTGTATTAGTACCCGTGGAGCCCCGTGGGCTGTGAGAGGCCCGTGGGTGCTCTCTGTGTGGATTAGTACCCGTGGAACCCCGTGGGCTGTGAGAGGCCCGTGGGTGCTCTGTGTGGATTAGTACCCGTGGAACCCCGTGGGCTGTGAGAGGCCCGTGGGTGCCCTGTGTGTGGATTAGTACCCGTGGAGCCCCGTGGGCTGTGAGAGGCCCGTGGGTGCTCTGTGTATGGATTAGTACCAGTTCAATACTAAAGAAAACGATTTTCCCAGTATAACTCCCAGAGTTGGCTCAGAGTGTTCAAACTTTTCCTAACCTGCACACAGGCCTTTGGGGATTTCAGCTGACTCTTTCCTCTTAGGATCTGGGGTATATTTAAAATCCATAGACAATTCTCTCTTCTCCTCTCAGCCTTACTGATAATATTTCCTGTACCAGATCTTACCCAGTGACTATTGATCTTTTTCTTTCTTTAATTGCTTACCTCCCAATGAGTTCAAATAAAAATTACTATAATTATCGCCTATTATGGACCTATTTATTCTGTGAATTCAGTGTTTCTAAATACATTATGTATACATTATTATGTAATTGTCGCGGCAACACAGTAAGGTTTCTCAGTCACTTGGAAGATGAGCAAGCTAACGCCCAGAGAGAATGAATATCCCCTGCCCCCAAGGTTAGAAAGGGTGGCGGGGGGAAGGTTGGTGAAGTGGTTGCAAAGCCAGGCATTCTGTGCCCAGGTATCCTCACCTAGTGTAACTCGTTTTTGGTAGTTTACTTTGTTTAAGTCGGAAGTTCAAATGATTTCATTTCATCCGATGTGTTAGACCCTCTTCTGTTTCTCTATGTGTATATATCAAAGGCCTTTTACTCCCTAAACACAGACTGTGTCACTGTTAGAGAGGATTGTTTATAAGGAAATCTATTAGCTAGTTCCTCGAGAGAGGTTAAGCGAGCATGTTCATTTAGTGTTTGGTTATGACAAAGCCCCAGGGAGAAGGAGCCTCAGAGGAAGGAGCAGTTGTAGTCTGCAGCTCAGTGTTCCCAAAGGAAACCTTCTGCCCCTTTGTTAATAAGAAGCACCAGGCTAGGTCAGGTGTTGCCAGTGCACGCCCTTAATCCCAGAACTCAGGAGACAGAGGCAGGCAGATCTCTGAGTTCAAGGCCAGCCTGGTCTACAGAGTGAGTTCCAGGGCTACATAGAAAAACCCTGTCCTGCCTCTCCCCGCAGAAGCACTATGTTCATTTCAGAGACCTTTAATGAAGTAAAATCCTGTATCCCAATGCTCAGGGCTGATTATAAGCTCTCTGAAATCTTTCTGGATACCCATCTTCGTCTGTCTGCACACACAGACCCATCTATCCTTTCTTTGTTTGCTTGTTATGTTCTAGCATCAAATTAGAGTATGTTTCTATATCTTACGTTTTGGATATCTTTGTTTTTATCTGTTATAAAGGCTTCAGAATATTTAAAATGTGTTTAAATAGTCCATTCCCCCCTTTAAAATGTGTTGTGTGGAGCTTCTATAATCATTTTGATACCACATTGGCCTCTTTGACCTTCATTTTCACAAACACAGATAGGCAGGTAGGCAGGTGCACATGCTCACACACGTGTGCACACACACATGCGCGCGCGCACACACACACACACACACATTAGCATGACCAGGTATGCTAGTGCGGTCCTACAACCCAGCACTTGGGAGGTAGAAGCAGGAGATGAACAGCTGAAGGCCCGAGTGAGCTGTTCAGCAAATTTGAAGCTAGCCTGAACTACATGAGACCCTGTCTGAAAATGCCAATATATATATATATATATATATATACATATATATATATATATATATGTATATATATATATATAT
>NC_034604.1:29480940-29493485 GCF_900095145.1 Mus pahari | reverse complement strand
ATATATATATATATATATATATATATATATATATATATATATATATGAGGATTTTAGTCAGTTCATCTTTGAGATGCCTC
The DNA here is from genome assembly GCF_900095145.1 of Mus pahari. NCBI lineage: Eukaryota > Metazoa > Chordata > Mammalia > Rodentia > Muridae > Mus > Mus pahari. The sequence goes on along the minus strand of NC_034604.1, from coordinate 29,493,405 downwards.
CAGTTCGACCTTTGTGGTTCCTGATTCTGGTCTGTGAAATTGTAGGGTTCCTGGCTCCCCAGAGCAGCAGACCATCTTTTCCTTCTTAGCTTTGCCTGTCACTTACATGGCCCAGCTTCTTTCTTGCCATTTGCTCTAGGGAGGTAAAGCCCTCATTCTCACCCAGAACATGGTGTAAGGCTGGGACAGAGGACACGGGAGCTGAAGTGCCGAGCAGAGGTGGTCAGGCTCCGGGTCAGCGGTGAGAAAATGCAGTGTAGGCTGCAGACAGTAAGGGACCTAAAGGCCACCATGTGTCCAGAGACACTGTGAATATTTACCCCGGGAGTTCAGAGTTCAGGATCAGTGTCTGCCACTTACGACGAGGCCAGGCCTGTGCAGAGAGCCACAGTCATTGCCAACTGCCACTGAGAGTGCTCCGCAATGTCTCTGGAGTTTTGTGCCTTTTCCCTTGGCCTCCTCCTCAGTGTGGGAGTCAGTGGCCACCCTTCATCGGCAGCTTGTTGGAAACCACAGTGGCTACTTGGGTTTTCTTTCTTAGAAGTGAGTAGGGTGGAGCTGTGAAGGCTGGGAATGTGATGATGGTTGTCCAGTTGGCTCTGCGGTGCAGTCAACTGTATAGCTTGCTTGCTTTTTCTTCTTAAATCTTAATGTGTTTGGAGAGATAGAGATAGAGATAGAGAGAGAGAGAGAGAGAGAGAGAGAGAGAGAGAGAGAGAGAGAGAGAGAGAATGAATGTGTGTGTGTGTGTTGGGGTAGCTTACCCTGGCACCCAAGTGGGGGTCAGAGGACCGTATCAGGTGAGGCGGGGTTCATTGTTGCCAGCGTGTCCACCAGGCTAGCTGGCCAGTGAGCTTACGGATGGTTGTCTCTGCCTCCCATCTGCCATCGTAGGGTGGGATTAGACACACTGTGTTCTGGGCATCTGGACCAGGTCCTCACTTCTGTGTTTTACCCACTGAGCCATCTGCCCAGCCTCTTTTATTTATTGTTATTTTTGAGACTGCAGTCCAGCTTGGAACTTGAGATTCTCCTGTTCTCACCTCCCGGGGGCAGGTGCCACCACACCTGGCTCCCGTACAGCTTTCTGAGAACATGTGGCTGACTGCCACCTTCCACAGCCTGAATTAGTCGGTCTCAAGAAGGAACTAGATACTGTGTTTTACCGACTCCTCTGGGTGGGTGTGAGCCGGCAGACTTTCACTTCTGGGGGTCCCTCCTCTGCCCCAGTAAGTGGGGGGATAGTAGAGGGTCTTCTGGGCTTTACACTTTGGGACTATGGCCTCTCGGTGCTCTTTATGCTCCATGACCTGTGGACCTCTAGCTCAGGGCAAGACCTCTGTGGTGCCTTACAGAAATAAGAATGCAAACCTCCTATTGTACCTAGGAAACATGAAATGCACATTTTATACCAGACATGTTGCTAGGTGCTACCATGTCTGATGGTGAACTGCTTTTCTAATTGAGAAAGCGACTCTCCGGTGGAATGAACCAGGCTCGGGAGGTGTCCTGGGGACCAGCCTGCCTGTCTTCTCTAAGCTAAGGTTCTTCCTCTAAAAAAAAAGCAAAAATCCAGCAGCAACAACAAGAAACACCCTACAGGCTATTATGAAGGTTTTAAAAATTGTTTCTAACAGGGTCTCGTTGTGTATCCCTGGCTGGCCTGGAATTTACAGAGATCCTCCTGCCTCTGCCCGCTGAGAGCTGCAGTGAACGTGTGCCACAGCTTGTACATCTGCTTGAGTGTTTGGTGTCGAAGAACAGACTGAAGGAGGAGTGGATCTCACTAATTGATGGCATATTTTCTTTTACATTGCTTTTCAGAATGAAGGCCATCGAGAGTCCCAACAAAGATGATGACACCCAGTGGCTGACGTACTGGGTGGTGTACGGTGTGTTCAGCATTGCCGAATTCTTCTCCGATCTCTTCCTGTCCTGGTTCCCCTTCTACTACATGCTGAAGGTACAGTGGCTGTCTGCCCGCTCCTCTCTTCCACATGTGTGTCTCAGGCTCCATCTCAGGACCGCTAAACCAGGAACAGTAGGCGCAAGGGCTTGAGTGTTGGATGCCAGTGGTTCTTGTCTCAGATTACAGAGGAGGAGGCAGGATTCCCCTCTCCGTTCCTCTGTTGGAGGCCTTGTGTCAGCTGCCTGTTTGGTAATTGCAGGGAATGGAGGTCTTATGATTGATCCAGGTTAATCTTCATGCAGTGATGTGTGGTAGGCTCCGCATGTTTTCAGCATTCACAGTGCTGAAAAGGAGTCATTATTTTTGGGAGAAAACCAAACAATTTCCATAATAGATTTGGAGAAAGAAAGTGTCTAGTTGGTTGAGAAAGTTAGCTTGGTAACTTTGGCAGTGTGGTAGTCAGAGCTCAGGCCTGCCAAACCTTGTTTTTGGCAGAGGACTAGCCCAAGCTGCCAGCATTTGGGAAAAGGACAGGAAACTGAAACTCATTTATAACTGGATCACTGCGGGCTTCTGGCTTCCCCAGAGGGGAACGAGAGGGACAGGGTTGTTCATTTTGTGAACATGGTGGTTCTTTTTCAAGCTGTGCTCAGATGGTTGCCCAGATGTCTTCCACAGCAGAGTGGATATGATGCAGGCGCTGCCTCCGGTTCTCAGGCTGCAGACTTTGCAAGCTTTGCAAGGGAAGGTGGAGTGCCCAGCCCTGCAGGGCTCCGGGCTAGCCTCTGTCCCTTTTTATTAGTACAAAGTACATGTGACATAGCTTAAAGATCCAGGTTACTCTGAAAGATTTTGCAAAAAACAATCCATTCTGCACCTTCTGTAAAACTAACCATTGCTGGGACTGGAGAGATGGCTCTGTGGTCGAAGGTACTTGCTGCCCTTGGCGAGGAGCCAGCCAGGTTCGAGTCCCAGCACACACATGGCAGCTCACAACCGTCTGGAACTCCAGTTCCAGGGAATCTGCTTCTCTTCTGGCCTCTGGGGCACCAGCCACATGATGGAAGCACAATAAGAGCAAATATTTTAAAAAACAAAAAGTTCACTCTCTCTCTCACTGATGGCAATTTAGCTTTGCCATTTATTTCTCCGTCTGTAACTAAGGGTGCCTTCCGGGCTTGCCTCTGTTCAGAGCATTATTTTGGAAGATGATTTGGCTCTCTTTCCTTTCCACATCCACATCCTACCAGATTCTCACAGCCTTTCCATGTCCGAGTCATTCCTGTTTACAAAACTACGACTTTGAAGATGGTGTTCAGTCTGGTCTGCAGTTGGTGTGCATGTAGCACACCGAAGTTTGGGGTTTTTTTACACCTAACAATTGTTGCTTATATGTCTTATGACCCACTTACAGTTACTCTTATTTGTATACACTTGCATACGTAAATGCTTTCTAATCTGAGGACGTGTGGGTGCAGCTCAGGTGGTAGTGTGCTGTCTCCTGCTGTAGTTTCTTGTTTTTTTCTGGGCTACGAGTCTGAGCAGGACTTTGCGCATGCTTGGCAAGTGCTCCACCTCTGACCTACTCCGCCAGCTCCTTAATTTCTAATTCTGAGATATAATAGATGTAGCTTCCTTTGCTACCTGATCTTAGCCTTCATCTTAGAGAATCTGTGCACACGTTCCTCTTTCCCTGCAATCTGACTGTCCAGGTCTTACATTTGCTCGTAGTTACAGCCGTTCTGCAGCAGTGCCATATGATTGGACTTTTATTTCATCTATCATAATTTCTAGGCCCAACTAGTTTTGCTCTGCACTTACTTTAATTTTATTTTACTTGTGTGTGAGAGTATGTGAGTATGTGTGAATGTGTGTGTATGGCTGTGAGAGAGACTGTGCGTGTGTGTGTGTGTGTGTGTGTGTGTGTGTGTGTGTGTGTGTGAAGGTCAGAGGACACACTGTCAGGAGTTGGTTCTGTGTCTCTCATGGGTTCTGGGAATCCGCAGTAGAGCTCTGGCCTTCGGGTTTGCACAGCTGCCTCACTTCTTTGAGCGTCAAAACAATCTGCTATAAAATTCTGCATCCTTCAGTTGTGCTTCTGCTCCTGACAAGGTCTGTGGTTGATTATGTTGTTTTTCTTTAGAAATAATGTACTCATCCAGTATCTTATTATTTTGCTCTGAGAACAGATTTTCCTCCAAGGAATTTATAAACTCTTTCAGGCTGTGGAATAAATGACACGCCCTTTATGTCCTACTTAGCTTTTAACTGTGGACTTGACCCAAACTAGAGAAGCGGGTCTCCTGAAGGACTCACCGTCAGGCTGGCTGAGGGCTTGTCCTTCGGGGACTATTTTGATCACTAATTGTTGTAGGAGGGCACAGCCTGTTCCCTGGCAGGTGGTCCTGGGCTGTGCAGAAAGCCAGTTACCCTGAGAATGAGTGGGCCAGCAAGCAGTGTCCCCCACCCACGGTGCCTGCTTCAAGTTCCCGAGGAGTTACCACCGTCCTGCCCACCTTCTCTGACAGAAGCTGAAACAAAGCCTTTTATTCCCTGGGTTGCTTTTTGTGAGACTGTATTGTCACTGCAACAGAACTAAAAATAGGATACTTCTGTATAAAAAAGGGGAATGGGCTGGCAAGGTGGCTCAGCGGTTAAGAGCACTGACTGCTCTTCCAGAGGTCCTGAGTTCAATTCCCAGCAACCACATGGTGGCTCACAACCATCTGTATATGGGGATCCAATGCCCTCTTCTGGCGTGTCTGAAGTCAGCGACAGTGTACCTGCATACATGAAATAAATTAATAAATAAATCTTTAAAAAAAAAAAAAAAAAGGTGGTGGTGGGGAGCTGTCTCCCTCTCCGGCTCTTCTTGTCTTACTTGTGGTTCTGGAAGAGCAGCCATCTCTGTTTTACTTTTCCCTTAACACAGGATTTATGCTCAGATGACCTCAGATTACTGCGCACAGCTTGAATGATTGATTTTTGTTTTGATTATTTGATACAGGGTCTCACTGTATAACCCTGGCTGTCCTGGCACTCACTCTGTAGACCGGGCTGGCCTTGAACTCACGGAGCTTCACCTGCCTCTGCCTCCTACATGCTAAGATGTGCATGTGCCACCACGGTTTGAACAATTGATTTTATTTTATTATTTTTTGAATAATTGATTTTAAATTCAGTCTGGCTATATTGCAAAGGCTTTCCAAGGTCTAGATTTCCTTTTCTCCTTAATTATACAGGTTTACATAAGGCCATTTTATACAAGTACATACTGCATTTTGAGAGTATTTCCCTTATTTTGTTTCCCTGACAGTTTGTCTGCTTCTTCCATGTCCTCAGAACGTAAGTGGCATTGTGTGTCTAAGACTTGGGTTTCTGACTGATTCATGGTAGCATAGTGGGAAAAGTTGACACATAAAATCACTTTCTGCAGTGGTGGCCCATATCCTTAATCTCAGCACTTGGGAGGCAGAGGCAGGTGAATCTCTGAGTTCAAAACCAGCCTGCTCTACAGAGCAGGTTGCAGGACAGGCAGGGCTATACAGAGAAACCCTGTCTCAAAAAAAAAAAAGAATCAGTCTCCATGTTTCTCCCCCCCCCATTCTCATTCTCTCTCTCTCTCTCTCTCTCTCTCTCTCTCTCTCTCTCTCTCTCTCTCTCTCTCTCTCTCTCATGTGTGTGTGTGTGTGTGTGTGCACACGCATGCGTGCACACATGCTCATGCTCGTGTGTTTGTTGCTGGGGATTGACCTCTGGGCCTGGTGCATTTTTAGGCAAGCACTGTATCGCTGAGTACATCTCCAGCCTTTGGAACGCACTTCCTCTGGCGTTCCAAAGCTTTAAACGCTGACCACGACAGTCCCCTGACTATCTGTTCTAGCCCTACTCTTGGATGGTGATAGCACTGAGCCACAGACAGTCTCCTGGCTTGTTTTGTTTGTGCTGATGCCACAGCAACCTCGTTAGAGTGGTGTGTGCCCTTCATCTGAGCTGTCAGAGTGGGCGCCTCTGGTTGTCTCTAGAGTTTTAAGCTTGAAGGAGAGCTTGACAAGAAGCTGGTCACCTCTCTGTGAAAAACAGTTCCCAGATGGAGATGGAGCTCTGAAAGCTGGTAGCTAGGGAGTGCCTCGAGAGTTGGACAGTAATTAACCTTCTTTTTAATATGAGAACTGGCAAGTGCTGAGGATGGAGGAAGAGAACAGTAATTACTGTCTCAAGACAGTTAGCTAGAGAGTACCAGGAAGTACCAAGTGGATAGCTGGCTGTATATCCTACAGAGTAATCACACTGAAGACAGAACTAGAAATGTTTGAGCTGGTCCCATCTGTTAGTCTTGCCTTAATTCATCCATAAGAGAGAATCAGCCTGACTGGACTGCTCAAATGTGGTGTCTCTGTGGGTGGGTGCTGTTTCAGAGGGTTCAATCAATAGTGGGGACTTTAGATGGTTCTGTTGTCCTCCTCATAGCAGATGAAAAGCATCATGGGCCTGGCGAGATGGCTCAGTGGCTGCTCTTGCAGAATTCAGGTTCAATTCCCAGTAATGACATGGTGGCTAATAGCCATCCATCACTCCAGTTCCAGAGGAATCTAATGCCCTCTTCTGACCTCTGTGGGCACTGTATGCACATATGGTGCACATATGTACTTGTGGGCAAAGCATTTGTGCAATAAAGTAAATAACTGCAAAAAATAAAAAGAAATGATTTTCCTAAAACCCTACAGAAAAGAAAAAGGACTCAGACGTGCTCACTTGCCTACGCTCAAGAGATAGGAGGCCCTTTTGATTGTTCATCTGGTCAGCCATTAGCATTTTACCTTGGTGCCTCCTTTTGATGTGAATATAGCTCTCTGTGAATAATTTATTCCTGAAAATGAGACATCCTATGTTTTTTTTTTAAAAGATAGTAGCCAGAAACATATCCCTCTCCTTCCTTTGAAGTTTCAATATTCTGTGCCTGAGTCCAGCCGGGCGTGAGAGGGCCCTAAGAAAAAGCAGTGTTGGGGTATAGTCAGTGGTGAGGCCAACATGTGTTTATCTTTGGCAGTTCTCTGTCTGTAACTCTTTGCTAATAAAGCCCAAAAGCTGTTGGCTTCTTATAATAAACTCTTTCTGCTAGCATCAGGGGATTAAAAAAAAAAAAAAAAAGCCTTAATTGTTAGGCTCCCTTCTCTCTGGCTCATGGACCAGACAAGAGGTTTGGGCTCATTAACTCTTTGTGAACCAGGAAGAAAAGAGAAGGAAAGAAAGAAAATATTTTACATAGGCAATATGCACAGATACATACATACACACACACACACACACACACACACACACATATTCTGGTCAGGCCTGACCACCTGTCTCATCAACTCCACAAGTGTTCTTGCATACTTACATGCATACACACATATCTACGCATGTATACAACAGACATATACACACATACATTTGGTGGGTGGGTGAAGAAGAGCCCCAGATGCCACACTTCGTTCCTTCTCTCTGGCCTGCTTATACCCTCTTAGACAAAAGTTCTTTAGAAAATTACCTTATAAATAAAATGTCATACAAAAGGGGAGTCACAGAAGGATGTTGATATTAAATTCAAAGCAGTATTTCATTCGATAAGCTCATTATATGTTCAAGGCAACAGTTTCACGTGACCTCATTTTATCATAGTGCACACCTGTGGCCTCATCTGACCTAGAATGTTTTCCCTTGATCACAAATTTGTCCCAAGCCTATTTTTCTTTTTAGTGTAATTGTGAAGCTCATTGTATGCCTTATTTTGCAGCCATTTCTTACCACTTTATGAGGAATGAGCACATTTTATTCTTGATTCTAACTTTATTACATCTTTCTGGCCGAACAACTAAAACCATCTCTTTAAACTTTCTTCCTAAAATTATTTGAATCACACGAGGAATTCTATAAAATCACTAGTTTATCTAAACAGCATTAATTCATGAAAGTTCATTTTTATGTTGATCTGAAGAAGGCATATCAGCTGCAAGAAGCCATCCTGAGTTGAAGTCTCTTGGGACCTTGCCTCTCAGAGCTCACCCATCATAAGCCATGGTGGGCCACGTCCAGGAAAGTCACCTGCTAGGCTTAGCCTCTCCTAGATGGCTCCTGACAATTTTGCCCATGCTGGCCTTGAACTTGTATGTTAAAGTACAGTGGCTAGGGCTACAAGCACTGCTATACTCAGCTCTCCCTTACAGGGTATGTGTGCTCACCGGCATGTGCCCCACCCCCACACCAGCCTTTTACATGGGGCCGGCGATCTAAACTCAGGCCCTCATCTTCCCAGCCCCGTCTTTATCAGTAGGCTCTTATTTTAAGAAGAAGGAGTTCAGTCAGACACGATGGTGTAGTGTATAACAGTGATTGTTGTGCAAGCCTCGCACCCTGAACCTGATTTCCAGAGCCTATAGTGAGGGAGAGAAGTGATTCCTGAAATTAGCCTTTGACCTTCAAGTGAAGTGTGTACCTGCATTCACACACATGCCCCATATCTCAAATCATATCACACACACATACACATAACAAAAACAAAAACAAAAAAAAAACAATGGGTTTCACTGAGTCATATTTGTGTTCCCTTTATTTTCCTCTCTCTGTCTCTCATTATTATTTGCTTATTTACCTATTTATTTCAGACATGGTCTCACATATATCCCAGGTTGTTTTCACTTCCTGTGTAGCGTGGATGACCTTGAATGGCTTGCTCCACCTCCATGCAGCGATGGAATTGTGGGCTGGTACCACCATGCCTAGCTTCTGTGGTGCTGGGGGGGTTTAGACCAGGAGGTTGACTGAGCTAGGCCAGCACTGTAACAACTGAGCTGTGGTCCCAGCCTCTCTCTTCCTCTTCCTTCTCTTTCTTCTGAAACAGCCTCTCTGTATAGCTCAGGCTGCTTCCTTACTGGTTGTGCTTTTTCCATCTGAAAGAAAGGCCTCCCATCAGACATTAGAAAACACTGGGGCACCAGTGGAGATGACAGAAACAACACTGGGGGAAGGTGTGCATGGAGTCCCAGCGTGCCCAGGTACCTTCTCACCAGCCTTCTGTCCCCTGCAGTGTGGCTTCCTGCTGTGGTGCATGGCCCCCAGCCCGGCTAACGGGGCTGAGATGCTCTATCGGCGAATCATCCGTCCTGTCTTCCTCAAGCACGAGTCCCAGGTAGACAGTGTAGTGAAGGACGTGAAGGACAAAGCCAAAGAGACTGCAGATGCCATCAGCAAAGAAGGTAAGCCTTGGGGACAGCTTGTGCACTGTGTGGAGAAGATGCCATGCCCTATGCTCAGAAAACAGGCGCTCTGGACACCCGTCCTCCCCCACGTCCTCCGCTTCTTCCTCAGCGACATTCAGTGTTAGAAAAGTGACTTTCCCACCGCAGGCAGAGTTGAGCACCAGCTAGATAAATGTCTATATATCCAGTTCAGGCTGGCCTGCAATTAGCAATCAAGAAAATGCCCCAAGACATCATGCCCAAGGCCAGTCTGATTGACGAAGCTCTGCAACGGAGGCTCCTCCTCAGGTGAGTCAGGTTGAAATCAAGATCAGCTGTCATGAGGGCTTCCTGAGTCTGACCTGAAAAATCAACAGAGGAGACCTCAGGGTAGACTGTTCAGGAACTGCTTGTGTAAAAAAGCTTGGAGGCAGAAGCCATAAAAGAAACACAAAAGGATGGCAGGAGCAGGAGCAGCCAGTGGGCGGGGTGGGGCAGCCAGTGGGCGGAGCAGGGGCAGCCAGTGGGCGGAGCAGGGGCAGCCAGTGGGCGGGGTGGGGCAGCCAGTGGGCGGAGCAGGGGCAGCCAGTGGGCGGAGCAGGGGCAGCCAATGGGTGGAGCAGGGGCAGCCAGTGGGCGGAGCAGGGGCTCCCCACAGGCCATGGCTTAGACTGCTGCTGGAGAAGTTTGAGCAGAAAGGTGTGAAGAGTGGACTAAGGGGATTTAGCTCAGCCAGTAGAGCATTTGCCTAACAAGTCCCTGGGTGGGTTCGGTTCTCAGCTCAGGGTTTGGGGGAATGTGGGCTGAAGAAGGAAGGAAATATTAGTCTAGTTAGGATGTTGTGATCTGGCAAGAGGTGGTGGCCTCATGAGTTGTAGCAGTGACAATAAAGTAGCAATAGTAAGCATGAGATTCTTGATTGCTTTTTAAGGTGGGGGCAGTAGGATTTGCTTAGGAGTTTGAGAGAGAAAGAAGCCGAGGCCAGGACTTAAAGCCTGAACAGTTCAAATGTGGACTTGCCATTGAGGTGGGAAGACCAGGTAGCAGAGAACACAACATTCTGTCCTAGGCAGATGTCTGAGGTGTCTATCAGGTAGAGACCTTCGTGGATCAGTCAGATAGCCACTGGATACAGATGCTGAGAGCCCCAGGAAGTGGGTTTACACTGAGGTCAAGAGATGAAAGGGCACTGCCAGCCAGCTGCACCAGCCCGGAGAAGCTGATCAGGGTATCAGAAAAGCCAGAGAGCATTGTACAGTGAGGTGTCCATCACGCCACGTGCCCGAGGGTTAGATGAGAGGAGACCAGGAGACAACCGTCAGACTCGGCAGTGAGGAAGGACTGACTAGTGACCCAAAAAAGCGGCTTTATGGGCACTGGGAACAAACACCTGGTTGGAGAGATTTGAGAGACCAGGAGCAGTGTCCTGAGAGAACACAACTATGTCTGGGGAGGACACAGGGTGGTGAGACTCCAGAGACCTTCTTACAGTAGAGAAACATCATCTTCAAAAGTGATTAGACATGGTCAGTAGAGCTCACAGGGTAGGGGCGGGGAGCTGCTGCCCACAACCATGCCCTCAAGCAGACCAGGGATGGCATCTAGTATACCATGGGGGTGGGGGAGGTAGCCGGGGATGGGACGTTTTGGACAGAAGGGGTCGGTGTTAGAGAGGCTGGTTTTGAGTGTGTAGCTGGGAGCTTCAGTTTGCTCAATAAGAAGAAAAGAGAAGTGACGGAGGAGGGGAGGGTGGAGGAGCAGGAGGAGGCATGGATGCTGTCCAGGAAGAGGGGGTCTCAGTGAACACTTCAGGTGTCACAGGCCATCAGACTGCTCTGTTCTAGCCTTGGATCAGGAAAGCAGACCCCGGATAGGATTTAGAAATTGGAAGAAAGTTGGTTGGAGAGACGGCTCAGTGGTTCTCTGATGGTTCAACGTCCCTGGGGCTCTCTCACACAGCTAGTTGAGAAAGACTGTTTCCCCCTTGATGTCGACTTTACCTGGCAATTTGAAGGGAGTGAAGGAAGAGCAGTTGTCAGGAAGCTTGTGGAAAAAGGGCTCTCACTGGGAGACTCTGGGCTCCATCAAAACCAGCTGCCCTCTGTGCCATCTCACTGTGCCCCACTCTCCCGCCCCCCTGACACTTCCTGCCTTGGGGGAATAGTGGCTCAGTGAGCAAGTCTAGGCGTGTATAGCGTGGTGTGGGTTCTGTCCTAACTCTGGTCACCATCCGTCTCTGCTGCTTTGATGACTGAAGGACACAGGACAGATGGTCCAGGTGAGGGTGTCATACAAGCCTCGAGGCTAGATGACCTTTGAGAATTCTGCTTACATCTTAGGATTTGTGTCCATTTCCTGGAAGCCTTCTTGGCCTTGACCACCGTGTGTGTGCATTGGCACACAAGTCACCGCCTTAGTCACCACATTATCTAGAAGCCAGGGGGGATGGAGCTTACATTATAAAAGCCGTTGATACATCTTCTTTTCCCTCAACAGTCAAGAAGGCTACGGTGAACCTGCTGGGCGATGAGAAGAAGAGCACCTGAGTCCTGGCGCCCCTCCCCCACCCGCTCCCTAGAGCTCCGTGTCATGCTAGGGACAGTGGCACAGTCGTTGGATAATGTTGCCTTGGAAACTTCCCAATGTATTAAAAATGGAATGTGTTGTAAGCTGTTTTGCTTTTATTGTCGTATATGTAGAGAGCATTTTCGTTTAAATCTAACAGAGTGGGCAGTACCTCAAATGTTTAAAATATTTTGCTGTGTAGGAAGACATGTCACTATACTCCAGGAAATACAAATGAGGGTTGAGAATCTCCGTCCGTAGGCCCCGTGCTCTGCGGGGCTCACCCTGCATGCGTCTCCTTGTGCTTACAGTTAGGAAACCTCTGTGGTTGTGCTTCATGCAGTGTATGATTTTATATATATAGTTCTGTGTCTTAATGTATCTGCGCATATACATATATATGGAAAATGTTATTGTCTGGCTAGAACACGCACAGTGCTTGCAAGGAAGAGGCCAGGAGAGGCTTGTAGACGCCACCAGTGACCTGCGAAGCGAGACCACCTGCCGAGGCTGGAGGTGTGAGCTTCCAAGTAATGTTTCAGAAATCGATGCAAGCGAGTAAGACTCGAACCTGTGATCAACTCCAGTTCCCCAGGAAACCGTGGCACCATCTCACCTGCTCCTCATCTGAGATGCTGAAATGCCAGCCGTTCATGGTTTACCTTAAATCTGGGTAACAAGGTCCTTAGTCCTCTCCTCCCCAAACTCTTTAAAAACTAGTTCAAGGCACCTCCTAAGACAGACAGCCCACCTCCTAAGACAGACAGACAG
>NC_034604.1:29472594-29480665 GCF_900095145.1 Mus pahari | reverse complement strand
AGACAGCCCACCTCCTAAGACAGACAGACAGCCCACCTCCTAAGACAGACAGCCCACCTCCTAAGACAGACAGCCCACCTCCCATTCCAGATGTCATTTTTTAAAAACACGATCCCACGTGGCCCAGGATAACCCTGAAGCCCGCCACCTCCCAGCTGCTGTTCATTGTAGCCCGTGCCCCACGGCTGGCATACGTGTGCGTTCTTGTTCCTGTCAGCAGCGCATGGCACTGATGATGTCCGGCTCTGAGAGTTTTAGGTTTTGTTTTGACAGATAGACTAAAGTTTAAGTGACTGCCCAAGGCTTGATCGGTCAGAGGTTTGGGTCTAAAAATCTGCATTTTGCACCACCACACGCCAGCGTCCCAGCCTTCGAGTTAGTCTGAAGTGGACTTAAGGAGTTGTCTGCCAAAGTTAACAACAGGAGTTACTTTCAAGACAAATAGATGGTAATTCTCCTCCAGATGACTAAGATCATAATAATATGATATAAAATATTAACAATACAAAATAAGAGGCACTGCGGCCTTAGCATAATATGGGTCACTGTGTTGTTTTTCCTGGGGATAGCAGTCATTAGGCATCATATGATTTAGGGGGGATCTTTTTAGAAAATAAGAACTATTGTTTGGATAAAATCAATTTTTAGGCTTTAAACATTAAAAATATTTAGGTCCTTATAAGTGAAAGCACGTTTTTTTTCTTGTTGGCAGAATAAAAATTACAGTGTAGCACATAGGAGCAGAGTGTTAATATACAAAATACTTTCTGTGGGGGATGGGCAGGCAGGGACTGCTGCTCACAGTTATTTAGATGTGTTGGTGGAAACGCTGCAGTGAAACAAACTCCAAAAGTAATGCTGCATCAACCCCACAGCTTTCACCGTGGCGCATGCGGGAGACCCCTCACTGCTTCCTGCAGCTGTCAGTGGGAGAAATCATGAATTGACTTCTGCCGGCCGGTCCTTCCCAAATAAATAGTGTCATGACTTAAGAGTGTTGCAAATGAGCTGAGTTTGTGTCTGGCTGGAAACAAAGCATTTATTTGTATCTGAGTGGTATTTCCAAGGCATATAAAATAATTCCGGAATTCTTGCTAAACATTAAATGTCCCAAAGAGTTCATGCAGCAATTATTTCCTGACATCGGTCATTTGGACCGACATTGCTGCCGTTTGGGGGGGAGTCCTCCATCCACACCTGCAGAAAACAGCCAGGGCCTGTAAGGAAGTTATTGCCTGTCCTCAGGTGTGAGTAGAAATGATGTGTACCCCCCTTACACGTTCCCAGACTCTTCTGGCTGCCCAAACCTGGAGAGAATACTGAACTCTGTGTGGACTGTTCTTTCCTGTGTGTGTACAAATGTGACAAAGGTTACTGACTGGACAAAGTGACAATTAGAAGAATTACAACATATACTCAAATAAAGATTGTTTATGTGGTCTCTCAAAATATCTTGAAAATGTTTTATTACTTTGTGTGTGTGTGTGTGTGTGTGTGATATGTGGACACACACATCATAGTGGAGATCAGAGGACATTTGGTTGTCTCCTTCAGCCATATGTCGGGACCAAACTCGGGCTTGGTGGCCAGTGCCCTTACCCACAGAACCTTCTCTGACCTCAGGACGTCTTGCTGTGCGGTGTTTCAGAGTGACTGACCTCTCAAACCTGAAACCACAGATAGGGATGACTATAAGTAACTAGCCAGATTCAGTGTTTGTTTATTGTATTTACTTTATATTTTGCTAAGATCTGGGTTAGGAAGAGAAAATTCCCACAGAATAAGATGAAATCGGGTAGTTTAGGGAGAATGGGATTTTATTAACCCCATCACGCCCTGGGGTTGTATTTCCCCCTAGTGATTGGTTTGTTAAAGGAAGGCTCCCTACAGAAAGCAAACCCATCGATCCCATCTACCAATGATTAGCATCCCATCTACCAATGATGATTAGCCTGGATTGGGAGGGAACACAACTCACTGCTTTCTGCCTGCACAGAGTGTTCCCGCAAAGAGTTCTCACAGACGGACAGTGCAAATATACGGTGCAGTAACCATCATTAGGGTCTACTGTGCAGTCCATGCTGGCCTTAAAGTCACCCTCCTCCCCACCCTCCTCCCCAGCCTTCCCAGCCTTCCCAGGGCTAGGATCACAGGCATGTGACACTCTCAACACATCCTCCGTGGGCCTCTAAATAATTCTGTACCTTCTGTTCTAAGACCAAGACTGAAAAGAAGGGAGAACACACACACACACACACACACATACACACACATAGCCTGAGAATGTTCTTTGAAACAGCACTTCTGTGGTGCGGTAGGAGCTTAGCATTGTGCATGAGCTCACATTTTATTACCAGCACTAAAGCCAAACAGGAGCACGCTCTCTGGTCAGTCTTGTCTTTTTTCTTTTCTTTTCTTTTCTTTTCTTTTCTTTTCTTTTCTTTTCTTTTCTTTTCTTTTCTTTTCTTTTTTCTTTTCTTTTCTTTTCTTTTCTTTTCTTCTCTTCTCTTCTCTTCTCTTCTCTTCTTTTCTTTCTTCCCTCCCTCCCTCCTTTCTCTCTCTCTCTCTCTCTCTCTCTCTCTCTCTCTCTCTCTCTCTCTNTCTTTCTTTCTTTCTTTCTATGTATATGAGTGCCCCATCCCTTGGGACAGTCTAACAGCGTCTGAAGATCACCTGTGGAAAGAATGGGGGACAAGGAACTCAAAGAACAGACAGCAAGTCAGGAGATCTGATCAAACTGGCAAATGTTTATTATTCCCACACAGGTTATATACTCATAGCAGCAGAATATGGGGTAAGGGAGGTGGAGGGGGGTCACTTTGTTTCTGGAGGAATGCACCTGTTCCCAAAAGCAGGATATTGGCTAGGTAAAAAGTTTAGCAGGAAAACCAGAACAGAATGGGTTGCTAGGTACCTGCCCACAAGATCTATAGCTATTTGTTTTCAACTGGGGGTAGTACTTTCCCACAGAGGCCAAGACTTTGTGCCAGTAAGCACTTATGGCTGACAAGGCAGTTAACGTTCAAGTAAGGTCGCTCCCAACATACGAGTGCACTGTCACTGTCATCAGACACACCAGAAGAGGGCATAGGATCTCACTATAGATGGTTGTGAGCCACCATGTGGTTGCTGGAATTGAACTCAGGATCTGTGGAAGAGCAGTCGGTGATCTTCACTGCTGAGCCATCTCTCCAGCCCGGGTCAGTGTTTCCTTACCCCTGTTTTTCTTGTGTGTTTGTAAACATGGTGTTTAGTGAGGCAAGCCCAGTTCAGGTCCTGAGCTAACATTATGTTTCTGAACAATAGAACAAGTGAATGTATTTGAAAATGATCTTTGAGACTGTCTGGCTTCTAGCTGTAATATTAATTCTTAATCTCCCATAATACAGAAGACCAGAGAGCAAAATGGTTGGCAGAGGCATGCAGCCCTCACCTCCGCAAAGTCAGAAGTGTTGGGTATGTTGCTGCATGGTGAGGTGGTTGATTATTGGAGAACACTGGACTCCAGAGAGACACGGAAACCTTCTTAGATTTAGTGATCTAGAGCCACATATAAAATGCTCCAACACCCACTGCCTAGCTCTGGGGATAGGACCTACCCAGCACGTGCGCTGCCCTTGCGGTTGCAGGACACTTGGGTACAAGCTGCACAGTAGCCTAACTTTGGAGAAGGATTTACTGTCACCTTCCAGTAGGGTGAGCCACCATGTGGTTGCTGGGAAACGCAGGGTGCCAGGACCAGGAGCCATCTTGAAGGGGGTGGGGGTACTGTTTAAATTTAGACCGCTGTAGGAGTCAGAATCCCAGGCACACCCCATCCCTGGGACCCCACAGGCATTACACTGCAATGGCATGGGGAGTATCTATTTGCTTTGTGAATCCAACTTGGTCATCAGAGTAGCCGACCGAGCCCACTAGATGTTCTGCAGTACAGGGACTTGGTATTGGCAGGGGTGGAAGGTGGTGCCTGCAAGAACCAGATCAGGGAACTTGCTCTGAAATCTCAGTATAGCTGGGGCAAGAGTGGTCCTGCTGCCCCGCCGATTGCACTGAGCTTGGACACTGTTAATGCAAGAGTGGAAGCAAACACCAAGCTTCCCACTGGTGTCTTACTACAGGAGCACACGGGGGTGGGGGTGGGGTGGGGTGGGGGCGGGGCTTGAGGAATTCCTCGCCTTAGGGAGTATTCTGGCCTCCGAATGCACAAGTCTAGGGGCTTTGGGGAGGAAGTCGGCCCAGTGAAGCCCAACTCCCTGGTTATAAACTAAAGCAGAGGAGAAGCACAGTTCCTGCTGCTCACCTACATGGTCCCCACTTCAGCTCTGCCTCTGCACCTTGTGCAGTGTTAGATGTGAGAGCGTAGGGTGTTCCTGTGCCACCTCTCCCTCTGTACCATTCTGGCCCACAGTACTGACTCCTGGGAGGCCAGAGCTTGTCTGCTAGGGCCAAGGGCGTTTGCTAGTTGCGCAGATGGCTTTGAACTTGTGGTGATCCTCCTGCCTCAGCCTCCCTAGTGCTGGGATTACAGATTCGAGTGCTACTACTCTTGGCTGTGAAGTACGCTTTTAAAATTACATTATTTATGTGTTTGTCTGTATGCACACGGGGCCTGAATGTGTAAAGGTTCATGTGTGGAGGTCTAGGAATACTGAAATGAGTCGCTTTTCTCCTTCCAACCGGTGGGTTCCGGGAACTAAACTCGAGTTGCCAGGTCTATGCAGCAAGCACTTTGCCCGTTGAGTCCTCTCTTTGGCCTTGAGAGAACACTTCGATAACTGATAATTTGTAGTTGAACCTGTGACATATTTTTAAAATTAAGTAAATAAAGGTACAAAATATTCAATTTCAGAGAAAAACAGCAGGTTTCCATGTAATATAACAAAATATATAATTATAAGAAACCAATAAAGGGTCTACAGCTATACCACCCTGAACGTGCCCGATCTTGTCTAATCTTGGAAGCTAAGCAGGGTGGAGCCTGGTTAGTACTTGGATGGGAGACCGCCTGGGAATACTGGGTTCTGTAGGCAAAAAAAAAAAAAAAAAAAAAAAAGAAAGAAAGAAAAGAAAAGAAAAAAAAGAAACCAATAAATGGAGATCCACTCCTTAAACAACCACCAAACCCAGACACTATTACATATGCCAATAAGATTTTGCTGACAGGACCCTGATATAACTGTCTCCTGTGAGTCTATGCCAGTGCCTGGCAAATACAGAAGTATCACAGTCATCTACTGGATGCAACACATGGTCCCCAATGAAGGAGCCAGAGAAAGTACCCAAGGAACAGAAGGGGTCTGCAACCCTATAGGTGGAACAACAATATGAACTAACCAGTACCCCCAGAGCTCATGTCTCTAGCTGCATATGTAGCAGAGAATGGCCTAGTTGGCCATCATTGGGAGGAGAGGCCCTTGGTCTTTCGAAGATTATATACCCCAGTATAGGGGAATGCCAGGGCCAGGAAGCAGGAGTAGGTGGGTTGGGGAGCAGGGGGAGGGGGGAGAGTATAGGGAGCTTTCAGAGAGGAAACTAGGAAAGGGGATAGAATTTGAAATGTAGATGAAGAAAATATCTAATAAAGAAAAGAAATTAATAAATCAGAACAACAACACACTTCCTAGTGTCTCCAACTTTAATGCATGCAGGAATGGCCTAGGGAGTCTCTTAAATGTATTTGAATTCTAGACTGGGCCAGCACTATTGGATTTTTTTCACAAGTTCCTAAGGAAGGCACTAATGGATCTTTGATCTCTCTCTCTCTCTCTCTCTCTCTCTCTCTCTCTCTCTCTCTCTCTCTCTCTCTCTCCCTCCCTCCCTCCTCCTTTTCTCCCTTTCTCCTTCCTCCTCCTGTCTCTCCCTTCTCCTTCTTCTCTGCCTCTGCCTCCCCGAAACCTTTTTTTGCCTGCCTTTCCCTCCCTCCTTTTTTTTTGGCTGTCCCTGGTATCCTACCATGAGCCTTGCACAAGTTAACTGAGTGTAACACTGAACCTCGTTCCCAAGCCTACTTACTCTACACTTATTTGTAGATTTCCAGACTCAGCTAGGGCTGGACTGAATGATAAGACCAACTGTAAGTAGTGATTCAATTAGAGAATGTATTGGTGGGACAGGAAGATGGCAGGCATACAAGTGTATGATGGGAAAGAAAGAGAGGAAGCAATATAGAACCCTCCTTTTCTGCAGATGAAGGTCAATGCCAGACTTGGAGAGGATGCTGGGCAGGGCCACTGAAGGCCCACCACCCACCATTCCAAGCAAGTGCCAGCTGACCTCAGGACAGAGCAACTAAAAGGGAAAAATGTTAGCAAGGTCCAACGGAGCATGAGACGATTCCGTGGCTGTGTTCCGTGTTTTCTCAGGAACCATGCTGAGCACAGCTGTGTTCGGGGGAGGCTCTTCCTTAACCTCCCATTCGAGGTTGTTCTCCATGAGCCGACCTGCCTCTTCATCCTGGGGTGTGGCCACAGGGCTGCCAGGTATCTCCCCACCAGCACCAGGGGCCAGGGCTGGCTCTCTCATTGTTCCGGCTAAGGCCCAGGGCGAGCGCGGCTGTGCCTTCACGTGACTTCGCTTCTGCTCACAGCACTGCACATGGTATCTGTCTAGTTCTCCTGAGAACTTTCTCACACATCTTGCCACGTGTGCTTTAGAGTCACCAAGCCTTTCATCCTCTCCTGGTTGTTTCTGTGCTTTCTGAATCCAGCTTACATGCCCGTGTAAACCCTTCAGATCAGCAAGACTGTCTCCTACGTCATAAAGGTCATGTTATACTGTGGGTTCAGCAAAACCATCAAAGCTCTGCACGAGTCCCCAGGTCCCTAATCAGTCAAGCTTTTAAAATTTTTATTTATTCATTTATTTTTTTTTTTGGCAGTTCTGCAACTTTATTTGACATTGAGCAGGTTAGGTTAGTTCTCATCCACATTGACTGTCTGCAGATTTTTGAATGTAACATGCACGTAAGTTACCAGCGTTTAGAGCTTGTTTGGCGAATCCTCATCCTCATTACATTTTCTGGACAAGCATACTCAGATGCGATATGGAACGTTCCTTATTCCCTTGGCCCAGACGTCTTTATTGAGCCTGGTGTCAATGGTGCACATCTGGTGTCCCCATATCCTTCATGGCAAACTTCCGAATTTCTTTGAGTGCCCGAGGAGCACGCTTCTTGAAGCCCACTCCATGGATGCGCTTGTGAATGTTGATGACGGTGTAGTCTCGGGTCACTGCCTCCCAGATGGCAGAACAGCCCTTCTTCTTCTTCTTCTTGCCACCCTTCTTTGCGGGCCACCTTCTTTGCCACCATTCTGCCGGGCCCAAATTGGAAAAGTTAAAATTTTATTTTTAATTAATGTTTTACGAGTTTGGGTGTTTTGCCTGCATGTGTGCCTGTGCGCCATACATGCGCCTGATGCCTGAGAAAGCCATAGGACAATGGGCCCCTAGGAACCAGAGTTAAGATGGCTGTGAGCTGCCATGTGGGTGCTGGGAGGAGCAGCCAGTACTCTTAGCCGCTGAGCCTTCTTTAACTCTCCTGTAAACGACCCTGTCCAGCCTGTGAGCTGGGCACCAAACACTGCCTCTCCATGCCCATCTTTCAGCAGGGTCGGGTGTTTCTCTACTGCCCTCCAGTCACTGATGTTGATGGGGACCTCAGCTGGTGATACCCAACTGTCTCTAATGGCTCATATGGGCCAATTCATCAGGGTCTGATTTTCCTCATATTACCTCAGATTATGCACTTTCTCTTAACAGTCTTGAGAGGATGTAGAATCACCAAGGAGACAAGCCCTTGGGCATGTCTGTGTCTAGGTTAGGTTAACCGAAGTGAGAAGATCCACCCTAACTTAGGGTAGCTCCATCACATGGGGTTTGGGACTGAATAAATGGAAGAACACAGAGGAGCTGAACACAAGCTGTCGTCCCTTCCTGAATGGGCCAGATGTGACAAATGCCTCCAGCTTCCACTGCCAGGCTTCTGTAACAGGATGGACTGTATCCTCCAACTGTGGGCCAAAATAAATCCTCCCCTCCCCCCTCCTCTTTTCCTCTCCAACTCCCTCCCCTC
>NC_034604.1:29461494-29472444 GCF_900095145.1 Mus pahari | reverse complement strand
CTTCCTCTCTTCTCCCTCCCTCTTCCCTCCTCCTTCCTCCCTCCTCCTTCCTCCCTCCTCCTTCCTGTCCCCTCCCCCTCCCGCTGTTCCTTCCTTAAGTCGCTTTGCCAGGTACCCTGTTGCAGCAGCAAGACAAGCTCACAGCTGGATGGTTATGCACGCAGGGTCTCCACTCCCATAGCACGCACCGACCGTTCTCGTTGGCACCGAGTCCTACCGTCTTGAGAGCCATGCTGGGACAGGTTTTCTCTTTTCTCTTTCTAACCTAGGCTACTGAGGTGGCTAAAGGTACTTGCCGTCAAGCCTGGTCCCTGGGGACACACATAGTGGAGGCAGACACCCAACTCCTTCAAGTTATCCTCTGACTTCTGTGGCACATGTGTACACACACACACACACACACACACACACACACACACACAGTAGTAATTAAAAACATTCTTTCTAGTCTTTCTGCTGGGGCTGTAACTCTGTTGGTAGAATGCTGGGCTCAGTCCCCAGCACCAAATCCACCAGGCTGACTGAACTCAGGCCTGTAACCCCAGCCCTCCAGAAGTGAAAGAATGGGGTTAGCTCAAGGTATTTCCGGCCATAGCCTGTTTCTGACCAATGTGAGCTATAAGAGACCTTGTCCTCAAACAGCAAGTCTTTTCCAAATCAACAGTTCAAAGGGAAACTATTTCTGGTTATTATAATGTCCTTCATACGCCATGGGTTGTCCCTTCCTCTGTGTGTAAGGTCAGACCCAGGGCTCCCTTCTGTCCCTTTGCTCCCGCTTCACTGCCCGAGTCTGAGTTTGGGGCTCCTGGGAAGTGATGCAACACAGGTCTGATTTTACTTCCCCCTGAGTATCCCAGCAGGAAGGAACAAGTCAGTGCCTCCCTCCCATGTTTCCCCTCTCCTTTTTCTGGCCAATTCAGCGGCTAGTGTGGACAGTGACATCTGCATGTCTGTTTCATACCATAGAGCAAATACCTCTACCTCATACAGTACCTCCTAGACAAAGACTATTTGTTTTCCTAGGAATACCTCAGCAGCATGTCTTACTGCCCAGAGCAAAGGTCACACCACTGACACACACCAGAAGCGGCTTAAGATCCTATCCCATATACACTACTTTCAAGGACTGTAATTATATACTTATTTTCCTCTAGAAATTCGTGTGAATGCCTGCATGTATGTCTTTGCACCACATGTGTATTTGATGCTCACAGAGGCCAGCAGAAGGTGTTGGGTTACCATGGTACCATGGAGTTAAGATGGTTGTGGGCTGCCATGTGGTTGCTGAGATTGGAACCTGCAAGAATAGCAAGTGCTTTGAACTGCTGAGCCATCTCTCCGGCCCCTGTGACCTATTCACTAGCTGATCAGCCATTTGGAGACATCTCTGTGCTCACCAGTGGAGCCCATGCATCAGGGTGGTGTTCTACTTTATACAACAAAGAGAAAGGTGACTGCCCTGGGAATCTTCCCGGGGACACTTCACCTTCAGGAGGATTGCTTAGATGCACATCTTCCACCCTGAGCAGGGGCAATGCCGTTGCTAATGCTCAAAGGATGGCGATACTGGGATAACCTTGTGAGCACTCCACCTTCAGTTGCATGACTTTTCACAAACAGTAGAGACAGTGTAACACCCAAACTCATCCTTAGTTCCGGAGTGCTCCACATTCAGGCAGCAAGTGTTTTGTGATCTTTTCTTGAGGAGATGGACAGACATCTATTCACCCCAGATAAAACTCTACAGTCCAAAGAAATGATTCCACTCATCTTGTTTGCTAAACTAATTAATGAGTTTAATTAGTCTCCTAGTCAGTGTTCTATTGTTGTGAGGAGACATCATGACCACAGCAACTCTGTGTGTTTCAGAGGTTTAGTCCATTATCATCACAGGTGGGAAGCCTGGTGTCGCACAGGCATAGTCCTGTATAAGTAGCTGAGTTTGGTATTTGGATCCACAGGCATTAGGGAGAGACAGACATTTAAAAGCCCACCTCCAGGGACACTCCTTCCAACCAGGCCACACCTCCTAATCCTTACCAACTAGTGCCACTTCCTGATGACTAAGCATTCAAATCTATAAGGGGGCCATTCCTATTCAAACCACAATTAGGGCTATTGGCAACTTATGATTATTATACCACTGAAGAAAACCTTGCCTGCCTTCGTCCACCCCACCACCCTGCCTAGCAACCACCAACAGATCCTCAGGAGGTATGGGGTCTCATGCACTCTCCCCCGTTGGCTCCCTATGTCTTCAGGAAGGCTGGGGCCACATGACTAATTTAATGGGCATTAGTTTGGCCTCCTGTTGTCATGTTGAGAGTTCTAGAAGGTAACACAACAGTCCTGTTGTGCCTCAGCAACTCAAAAGCCACCACTCCAGGAAGTGCTGCGGGATGAATTCACAACATTTCCAAATTAGTTTCTTCAGAGAAAGCTGACTTCCGGATGCTAAAGTACTAGTCATTTTTAGAACTTTGGTAGAAACAACGTCTGTTTTGTTTGAAGACAGCTTTTCATGTAGTCCGGGCAGAACTGGATATGTAGCTGAGGCCAGCTTTGAATTTCTGATCCTCCTGCTTCCAGGTCCAGGATGCTAGACTGATTGTAGGTGTGTGACACCACACTGGCTTAGAAATGTTTTGGTATGACCATGTTCATGCACATGTGTGTGTGTGTGTTAGCCAGAGGTTGACATTAAGTCTCCTATCACTCTCCACATTATCTTTTGAGGCAGGGTCTCTCACTGATCCTGGAGTTCACTGAGTTACTGACTGGCCAGCAAACCCTGGCGTCTACCTGTCCCCCACACCAGTGCACTGGGCTTCTGTGTGGGAACTAGGAATCTAAACTCAGGCCTTCCTGCCTGTGCAGCAAACAATTTGAGTGTCTCCAGCTCAGAAACAATGGTCATGAGACTAACATATAAGCAAGTCTAAAGCTTAAGCCTGAGCCGCCTATCGTCCCAGCAGATTAAGAGCCGGTTTCCATTGCCTCTCCCACTTCTCTGCTTTACCCACCTGTCCTAGCTTCAACTAGCTGTAATCTAACCTCTTCCACTGCTATTAACTGATTTGTAAGTGAAAGCTACTAAAGTCAGTTTAAAATCTTTTATTTCATTAACTTAAAGGTGAACAAAATGCGTATTTCAAATTTTATTAAACTTATATACCTGAAATATATGTTTACATAGAGGACAAACAGATATAGTATTTCAAGTAACTTATGGGACAGTCATTATCTGTTAAAAATATTCTTCTTTCTTCCACACATACAATTTTTCCTTCTTACATTATAAAAGCTGGATGCAAACTTAGGATGTAAACGTATTTCATTGTTAACTGTTGATGAAGATGGGAGACTTGTTCACAGCTCAGTTAAAGGACACAAACAAAAGGCTGTTCCCTCAGACACAAAGATGCCATGTCTCTCCCAGCAGGACTGTGTTCCACGTTCATACCACATCATTTCTTCTTTTTTCCTTTCCCTTTTTTACTCCCCTCTCCTTGTTGAAGACTTGGGTCGGCACCTCCTGATTTCTGTGTCCTTGTTTTTAGCTTGGGTATCATTTCTGCTACGTATAGCATCACTGACTTACCTAGAAATCAGAAGCTAGGTTTAGTGTAACAATCTTAGAAATAATACATGTGGGGGCTGGAGAGATGGATCAGAGGTTAAGAGCAAGAGATGGATCAGAGGTTAAGAGCACTGACTGCTCTTCCGAAGGTCCTGAGTTCAATTCCCAGCAACCACATGGTGGCTCACAAACATCTGTATGAGATCTGATGCCCTCTTCTGGAGTGTCTGAAGACAGCTACAGTGTACTCACATATAATAAATAAATATATCTTTAAAAAAAAAAAAAGAAAGAAATAATACATGTTACTGACTTGAAACCTCAGCCCTAGGCCCAGGCCTCCACCCCTTACCCTTTGAGAGACAGGGGAGAGACATATTAAAAAACAGGGACCTGCTGGGCATTGGTGGCACACACCTTTAATCCCAGCACTTGGAGAGGCAGAAGCAGGCAGATTTCTGAGTTTGAGGCCAGCCTGGTCTACAGAGTGAGTTCCAGGACAACCAGAGCTACACAGAGAAACCCTGTCTCGAAAAACCAGCCAACCAACCACCAGGGACCTCACCCTAAGCCCCGATGACACTGACACACCCACATCCTGTTCCATCTAAATACAAGAAACCACCTTTTCTTTTTTCTTTTTTTTGCTTCACCATATCAACCTTCATACCCTTGGTATCTGTTTACCATCTTACTAGAAATAGGAGTATTCTTTTCACCAATACATTTTAGCTACTTTTCAAATCATAAGCCTTTTTGTGTACCTATTTTGGGTCCTTTAAGGCACTAAGGAAAATGTTGAGAGAAAACAAACTAGAAAACCCTTTCAGGTGTCTGGCACCTAGCCACTTTCCCAGCCCTATCTATTATTCTTGAGTCAGAATCTTAAGTTTCTGGCAATAACCGATGTATAAAAACCAATTCATCTGTATTTGACTAAAAACAAACAACTTCAGATCAATTAGCCTGACAGTGCAATTGTTTGAAGACGTTAAAGTGGGGGAGTGAACAGCTCTAAATTAAAATATATGCACTAAAAGTTAAAAATAAATAAAAAATTAAGGACGTGACACTGTTTTTGAACTAAAACCATGTATTCATGAACATGTGTGTATATATATATATATATATATATGTGACATGTATACACATGTCAGAAAATAACTGTGGAGTCTGTTCTTTCTTTCCCCTGCACAAAGGTCATCAAGTGCCCTTGTCCCCTGAGCAGACATCCACCCCTCCAGTGTTCTCTATTAGTCCCCGATCCCCACTCCCTATCTACTTTACCACTCACCATTAGGTAAGTACTGTCTGAAAAGTGGGTATGTTAGCTTCTAGTCCATTTAAAAAAACATTTCTATCAATAATAAATATATTTATCAATATACAGTATTATTATTTAAGGTTACATTAGTAGAACCACAGTATGAATATTTCTGCTTCTGTCATTCAATATTGCTCCTTAGATTTATTTTTGCTGTATTGGAGCTTGAACCTAGGACCCTGTGCATGGTAGGCAGAGTCTAGCATTGAGCCACATCTCTAGACTTCTTAAGCTTTCTATTTTGAGACAAGGCCTTACAAAGTTGCTCATGTTATTCTTGAACTCATTCTATAGCCCACACAGGTATTGAACTAATAGTAATCCATCTGCTTCAACATTCTGTGTGCTGGGGCTCCTACAGATGGGTGATTTTTTTTTTTTTTTTTTTTTTGTTTTTTGAGACAGGGTTTCTCTGTGTAGCCCTGGCTGTCCTGGAACTCACTCTGTAGACCAGGCTGGCCTCAAACTCAGAAATCAGCTGCCTCTGCCTCCTGAGTGCTGGGATTAAAGGCGTGCGCCACCACGCCCAGCTCTCAGATGGGTGATTTTTGTACCTTTTGTACAAGGTAACCTTACCCAAGAACCCTGTGAACTTATTTTAAAAAGCTTACGTGACGGGAACTGTACAAGGCAGAGGCTGCCATCTTCCTGTTTGAGCTGTACCCGGACTCTGCCTCTATACTGAACATCACGGTTCCATTCTCTGGAGTACATTTTGTTTTTCTAACACAAATAAAACAAAACAAAAATAGGTCTTTAGAGTTATGACATCAATGAAATGAGTGTAAGACACAGTGATGAGGCCCCCATCGTACCTCCAGAAAGGCATTCAGTCCAACTGCTGAGCATACATCTTGAATCTCAGTAGCCGTAGGGTTTTCTACAGCCTGAACAATTAAAAACAGAAACATTCAACAGCTGAGTTTTAAGTAGTTATTACTACATTGTATGTAAATAACTTCTAATATTATGACTAAAACAGACTAAACCCTAGTGTTCTCTCTCCTCCAACATACACCTAGGAGAGAAAGGACTTCATTAGTACATTCCCTAGTAAAGCCTGATCTGAACACAGTAGGTGCTCAATGCATCTGACTGGTTAAACAACTACCCATACAACCATTCTAGAATACTGTTACCTACTAAAGCTGGACATGATTGCCTCTGGCCCTGCAATTCAAGTATACACTCAACAGCTGAATATATATATTCAAGCAGGTTCATAGTAGCACTCTTATTTTTAGTATTTATTTTATGTGTCTGTACACCACATTTGTGCAGTGCAGAGGTCAGAAGCAGCTTGGATCCCCTGGAACTGCAGTTATAGATGATTGTAAGTCAGCATGTGGGTGCTGGGAACCGGTATTCTGCAGAAGCAGTAAGGGTTGGGACCTGCTGAGCCATCACTGAGCCCCACAGCACTATTACAAGAACCCACACTAGAAGTATGAGGTTCACGCCATGCAGTTCTGCAAAGCAGCACTTTGAGGCAGGGCAAGTTCACACACCCTCTATCCCAGGAACATTTGGTCATGTTGGGAGACAGATTTGCTTCAAAATAACTAGAGAAGAAGGAACGTTATCTAGCAGGTAGAGGCCAGAGATGTTACCATGCACCTTAAAATGCACAGAACTGTCAAAACAGTTATATGACTCTGAACTGTCAATGAGGGCTGAGATGGCTCAGCAGCTGAGAGCTTACACTGCTCTTGTAGAGGAACCATGTTCCGTCCCAACACCCAAACAGGCAGTCCAGCTCCAAGGGATCTGACACCCTCTTCTGGCCTCCACAGTGCCTGCATTCACACCTGCACATTCCCCCACACAGACACATATACACAAGAATAAAAATAGAATAAACCTTTAAACAAACACGCACTGTCACTGGTGCTTATGCTAAGAAAGCGTGCTTGGAGCTACTAGAGTCAAACTACTCTGCCAGGGTGGGGGGTGTTGCTTAGTGACAGAGAACTTGCTCGGCCAATTGGAGGCTTCAAATTCATTCCTGAGCATCAAAATATGCAAAAAATTATACTAAGAATATCAGTAAGTCTCATACTTTAAAGATCTGTGAAAAAGCCAGAAAAGTACACAATGAATAACCCCATACATATAAAATGAAAAACCAGCCCAAGTAACCTAAAGTGTTGGCAATCAGAACAATGTTCCTTTGTATGAGTGAGCACAGAGAAGACACACAGGAGACAGAAGGAATATTCCTGCACGCCAACTGGTAATGTTTAAGTTTGGGTGCTATATCCAGCTCTATTCCCAGTATGAAATTTTATTCAATTTATACACTTTTCTAAGTTTGTTAGCTACACATCAGTGGATTTTTTAAACAATACACATTCCAGAGAGCACCTAGCTGTTATCAAAAGCCTTATGTTGGGCATTATTCTCAACAGTGCTCAAGGTAAACTTTACTCTTTAAAGTCATAGCCAAATGAAAGACATTAATATAAAAATAGGTAATTATCTGCTTGAGATCTCATTTGATTATAAAATCAAATGCCTCTTTAAAAGCAGAATCTGACATAAAAATTCTGTGAGCTCTCATTTAGCACTGGGCATTTTCTAAGCTTAAGTTATCAGACCAGCCCCTAACTAGGGTTTTCCTAGCTAAAGATCACATCATTCAGAACTGTAAATCTCTCAGGGTCTTCCACATGTTGGGTTAAGAGCTCTACCCTGGAGCTACGCCCCACCCACCCCCTATACCTACGTTCCACAAGTACTAACTTTAAAGTGAGTTTACACTCCTTTAAAAAGCAATAAAGACAAAACCCAACAAAACTGCACTTTGCACAAATCTTTATTCCTATACTGTGAGGAAAGAATCAGCACCCTGCGCGTTGTGCTACCGCTCCTATCTATTGCTTTGCACTCACTGAGAAGACTGTCACAATCTTGGTTTTAAGACATGAAAACTAGACCCAGACCTCCTCTTTTCTTTACAAACAGGCCATTAAGAATTCTCTTTCGTTTTGCAAGTGTTCTCTTCAATCTCATTTAAAAAAAAAAAAAAAAAAAGCAATCAGTCGTGGCCATAACAAGCCAACCTTCCCTAAGCCTTCAACCGCCTGGGTATCAGATACTCACCTTACTTACGGGGATCCGTCTCCCCTCGGCTATGGTCTTCTTATTATTTAAATAAGCGGGGTAGATACAAATAAACCTGCCACAAACACAAACGAAAAAAAAAAAGTACAGCTAGGTAACTTAAAAGAGATAATTTCATCGACATAGCAGAGACATACCATCATTTATTAAACACACACACACACATATATATATATATATATTATTTTTTTTTTTTTAATGACTGAAGCAAACAATGATGCGACTGTCCCTTTGACACGACAGCCTGTCAAGCGTCCCGGGGCTGGAGCGCGCTCTTACACCGAGAGGAGAAACTCAGAGGGCACCGGGCGAGCCTCTCGGGTCGCAACACGAATGTAGAAGGCGCTTCTCGCGGCGCGACTGTTCTCTAAGGTGGGTCGGGTCGGGTCGGGTCCGGTCCGGTCCTCACCGCGCCGCCCCGCGCCGTCCGCCTCGGCCACAGGGGAGCGTGGTGCGACCGGGGCTCGGAAGTTGCGGAACGCCGGGGTTCCGGTGGGAAGTGAGCCCCGAGCCCAGGGCCGCCGCGGTCAGCCTTCCCGGGGACCCACCTGTCCTGGTCGGCCGGGGACCGCGCGGCCGCGCAAGCCATCTCCACGGAGTCCCGTCAGCCGCGCCAGCCTAGCAGGACGGACGCCACACCGGCCGGAAGTTGACTCGGGCCACAGAGAGCGCCCGCCCTTCCGGCGGAAGTCCTACCTCCAAAGCGACCGGTAGCCGGCTTTCCCTGGCAGGTTGGTTCCGGCTTGGAGTGACGTGGATCATAGACGGTCTTCCCGCGAGAAGAGGGCGGCGGCCGGCCGTGCGGGGTAGTGGCCGGTCCCCTTCCGGCTGTCTTAGTCACCTGAGCCCGCTCCACGCCCGGCAGTGCGCGCTCTCCCGGTGTAGCCGGGGCTCTTCTCCCAGGAGACGGAGTCTCTGTAGTTAGATCTGGCGGGAGAACGCCCTCCCGTGCTCATCCATCTCCCTGCTTCCCTTAGCTTGCTTTCGACGTAGGAAGGTAAACTTCCAGAGCGGTGCACGTAGTATTTTTGGCACCGTGTTGTATACATATTAATTCGACACTTAACTGTCCACATCGGTAAACTTCTAAAGCGCATAACCTAAACTTTCATATTTTTGCAGACGTTGTTCATGTAGGGGAAGGGGAAACGCCACTTTTGTTTTTTCTCTTTTTTTTGGGGGGGGGGGGTCACAGTTCAAGTGACATAAAGCAGAGAAACAGAAGAAAAGTGTAATATAGCTTTTATGCAGTTCCGGAGCCTTTGGTTTTAAAAAAGCTGGAGGGAAAAAAAGAGATAACTTTATTGGATTATATAAATAATAGTGAATTGAGAGATTTTTTTGAGAAACATTTGTAAGTAATTTTCTTGGTTTTGGTCTTAAAGAACACTGATACCTTCCCTTCTAGTACGTTGCCTTCTACATGAAAAATCTCTCTCCCTCCTCCCCATCTCCTCTCCCTGTAAGGATCTCTGTGGAATCAGGATCCCCCAAGACCAAGTTTTCAGCACAAAGGAGATATATTTGTCCCAGAGTGATTGAGGGTAAGGGATAAGAGACAGTGATGGGATAGAGGATGAGGGAGCAGAGGAGAGGGGGAGGGGGGTTGTCCCCGGGAGGGGGCAAAGGACTACCTCTGGATAGAGAGGAGACAGACTTGGCACATAACGATTGTACAAGAGGAAACACCCTATTAGGATGAGGTGTTTAATTTTAATTGGTCGTGTTAATTAGATGAGCCAAAGTGGGCTTTTGATTGCTGGGCTTCAATACTTTGATAGCTGGACCTTAGTAGTTAGCCTCAGGAAGTGGTCACTTAAGGGACTAGCCCTTGGGGTCCAGTTTTAGGAATGTAGCCTAACCACTTTTAGCGAGGCAGAGGGAAATGTCATAGCCATGCTCATCGTGCTTCCCGCAGTCTCTCCAGTCCCCAGAACTCAAGAGCATTTGCTGCTTTCTAGAGGATAGCCTTTAACTCAAGTTTCCGGGAGCTCTGCCACCACCAGGCCACACTTATTTTGCACATGCAAATGAAATACTCATAACAGTAACAAAACAGTGCAAAGTAGATTCCTTCTGAATCTGTTTTTCAAGAACATTCGCTTAAATGTGTCACAATTGCAGACTAGGTTTTGTTGTTGCTTTTGAGTTTTGAGATGAGATGTTACTACGTTGCTCATTGTTTTAGCCTGGTCTTAGTTTTTGCTTTGAGTCTTCTGGGTCAGTGGCCCAAGTAGCCTGGATTACATGGTGTGACAGGAAAGTCAATTTAGAAACTCCTTTTCCTCAAAGGTGTCGATTCACTTAGTAGACATATGAGGGAGCTAAAAGCAAGATAACAGCCTGGCATCTTAGATTGTGAGATGGATCAGCAGGTAAAGGCAGAAGGGAGGAAAGGAGTGACTGGGACATCTTAGCTATCAGATCTATAATAGTGTTCCTCCACCAGTGTACCAGAAAGCCCCCAGCCAGTGTCTTAAATCTCCAGTCACGTGGAGTTCAGGAATACCATAGTCAGATTAACTACCTAATCATGAGGTGGCACGGAGTCATTTTATGGAAACTGGCTTGTCCCCTCAAGCAATGAGTACTTCTTTGAAGAACCTTGTTAATGGTTATGCTTCATTAATTAAACCTTTACCACAAATCTATTTAATTGACATGTTGCAACCCATAGCCAAGCCCGATCTTTCATACTCCCAGAGCTGGACTGAGAGCACAGGCTTGGGTACAAGGTTACCTTAGAATAGTATATTTTCACACCTTCTCTCTCTCTCTCTCTCTCTCTCTCTCTCTCTCTCTCTCTCTCTCTCTCTCTCTCTCACACACACACACACACACACACACACACACATTTTAAATGCACACCCCTGTCAACTGAAGGACAGAAAACACTTGGGAGTTGGGTCTGCCTTGCCACATT
>NC_034604.1:29399121-29460582 GCF_900095145.1 Mus pahari | reverse complement strand
CGTGTGTGTGTGTGTGTGTGTGTGTGTGTGTGTGTGTGTGTGTGTGTGTGTGTATCCCAGGTTGGTATCATGCTCTAAATCCTCCTGCTTCAGCACATTGCCCACAAATGCTAGGATACAGCAACCATGTGCAGCCATGCTTTTTAAAGCACACACAATTCCTGGAAAACTGTGGCATTCTAGGCACCAGGGAACCTGGGCATGGCAAAGAGGCCGACGTTACCTAGGCAGCACTCTTTCTTCCTTTGTTTAATACCCAGTGTTAGTTTAGCACTCTGTCATATGTGTGCCATGGCACCCCTGCATCCAAACACATACACACATAATACATGTGAACAGGATCCATCTTATTCATTTTCTCTAAGACTCGTCACCCAGGTTATACAGCCTCCAGGTGAAAAGATAGGAAAAGCTACTTCCAGCTCCATAACTAATACCCATCTGGTTTATTCCTGTGTAATGCCTTTCCTCCAGAACCACGCATAGTTCTGCATAGGCCGGCCATCACTGCTTTCTCAGCACCTGAGATGTGGGTACTGCAGTTTTGTTTTTACCTACTTTTTGATCCCTAGGCGTCTTTTGTTAATGGAGGATTTTACTTTATCCAATGATTAATCACATGCTTCATACAGTTGCATGCTATTTTGTGTACTGTAACTAATTCTCCTTCATCTGCCTTTACTAAAAGATGAAACATTTACCTATTAATCATACAAAACAATGGGTTTTGCTGACAATCTTATACCTAATGTAACTATGTGATGTATCTCTCCACTACCTTCTGACTCCCCTCCACTCTTGCTAATGCCCTTTCTCTTCTTAACTAGCTCCCCTTCTACCTTGATGTCTCGATGACCCAATGAGGTTCACCAGGAATGGGCACAGTAGCTGGATACGGGTTTATTTATAGGAACATGTGCATCTTACCAGTGTTTTCCTCCCCAGATCAACTGTTAACTGTGGAAAAATCCTCAGAGACTTCTAAGCTTTTATACTTTACTTTGAACCCTTGTTTCCCAGTAGGGTTTGGAGCACTCTAAAGTGTAAGATTAAAACTACAAGCACTTCATCTTTCCTGTTTTGAATTATTTGGATTGAGACTCACATTTACCTACTTGTTTGCTTTTCCTTTTTTTAACTTTTTATTCTCTATGAATCTCGCATCATGCACCCCAATCCACTCATCTCCTTGTCCCCTTACACCTACCCTCTGCTCTTGCAACCTCCCCCCATACACACGCAAAGAAAAAAAAATCTCATTGTAGAAGCTGTAGTGTGTCACAGTGTCCCACAGTATTCCCCTCTGTCTACACTTTGCTTGTAAACATTCATTACAATGAGTCGCTAGTCTGGTTTGAGATCTCTGGCTTCCACTACACTATCAATGCAGGATCCTTACTGGGACTCCTCTTGGCTATCCTGTTGCTGCCCTGTGTCATGGAGATCCTGCAGCTGTGGATCTGTAGGACCGGCCCCTTCATGCACTCCAGCAGATCACAGATGGGGTAGATGTCGGGGTGGGCCAACTCAAAGCCCTGGATCTAGGCCTGGGAGGTGGCTAGGTGGTCAGCCTGCCAGCTCTTCTGCAAGGGCACCACCAGGGCGAGCTCTCCAGCACTACTGACCCTGGCTGCAATGCTGCACTCCAATGCTGCAGCCATGGAAGGATAGAGGCAGCTCTCCTCCGGTGACCCTCGGGGTGGCTCACCCATGCCCACACCAGCAGAGGCCCTCTACTATGCTGCCCAGGGGAGGTGCTGGGTCTGCTCTCTGAGTGCTACAGCAGGCAAGGGGTTGGGCCAGCTCTCCACAAACCCTGTCCCCCAACCCCAGCCCAGGGTCTGCTTTACTGTGCTGCCCTGGTGAGGTACAGGGCCAGCTCTCCTGTCTGACATAGGTGGTGAAGGATCATTTTTCCCTTGCCAGCAACACTGCAAATTGTAGGCCAGCTCTCCCACCCTCCCATCTTGCTTTTGAGAGTTTGATTGCTCCAACTGTTACAGCTCTATTTTACTGGTGCAGTGATGCAGCAGGGCCATGGTCTCTGGCTTCCCAGGAGATCCAGGCAATCCATGTCTTAGGAAGCTAGCCTCCTCCATAGAGATTTGGTAACCATGCAACCTCTATCCTCGCTGAAGCGAGGCTTCAGCGGGGAGCAAGGAGCGTGGAGTACCTCTTATGGGTGCACCTTTATGCTAGTGCCCAGAGCCCGGTGTTCAGGAGCAAAGGCTAGGTCTTCACTATAGAGTGTCTGTTCTGGAAATGGTTTCTGTTGTACTTTTCGAGACTGATGTTTTTTAGCGTTCACTCTGTGAGCCGATATTCTAAACATAAGTGTGTTGGATACTTTTATGTCAACTTGACACAAGCTAAAGTCATCTGAGAGAAGGAAATCTCAAGTGAGAAAATGTCTCTATAAAATGCCTCTTATAAATAAGAAAAGCCTATAGGGTATTTTCTTAATTAGTGATTGATGGGAGGGCCCAGCCCATTGTGGGTGGGGCCATCCCTGGTCTGGTGGTCCCTGGTTCTGTAAGAAGGCAGTCTTAATCCAGGGAGAGCAAGCCAGTAAGCAGCTCCCCCTCTATATCCTGTGCATCAGCTCCCGCCTTCAGGTTCTGGCCCTGTGTGACTTCCTGCCCTTACTGCTTTTAATGACACACTGTTACACAGAACTGTGAGTGAAATAAACCCTTTCCTCCCCAAGTTGCTTTTTGGTCATGGTGTTTCATTACAGCAATAGGAACACTAACCAAAGACAGCTTGTCATTTAAAGGACTAAAAAAACTTTAAGGGATCCCAAATAATAAAAGTACTTTAGACAAATGCAATGTTTTTCTTTCTTCTTAAAGATAACTTATTTTATGTGCATTGGTGTTTTTGCCTGTATGTCTTGTGAGGGTATCAGATGTTGGCATTACAGACAGTTGTGAGCTGCCATGTGGATGCTGGGAATTGAACTCCAGGTCCTCTGGAAGAGCAGTCAGTGATTTTAACTGCCGAGCCATCTCTCCAACCCCAAATGGAATGTTTTTATTTTCTTCCAAGGGCTGTCTATATTTCACCACTGTCTTGCAGTAATTTGATCATTTAGCATGGTGGAAATCTTATGTCAATCCTTTCTTTGGAGGTGACTCATTCCTTTCTTCCCTCTATCTTTGAAATTAGGAGACAGCTCAGGCAGGGAGGGTGGCTCACTGGTACAAGTGCGTGCCTTGCGCACGTGATTCCCCAGCACTACCAAACCCCAACTACCATGTGTCTAAATGTGGCTTTGTTGGCTTCAAGTGAATTGATGTTCAAGGAATTGGCGTTGGTTCACAAAAGCCTCGTCAGGAAAAGCAGAAAGAAGCAGGGTAACTAACTGTCTTAGTCTCTCTCTCCAAGCCTCCTTCCTGAATCTGGCCCCTTCTGCCTTCCCTGGCTTGTTATACCATGAGTAAGCCAGTCACAGCACTTAGCCTTTAGTCTGTGTTACAGCTCTCTCCAGTCAACACAAGTGTGTGGTGTATGTGCATGTGTGGTCAGGCTGTGCACTCCTGGAGGGCAGAGGAAGGTCAGTGTCCTACTCTATCACTTCAGAGTAGGCTAGTAATCAGCAAGCATCCCAGGTTGGCCTCCATACCTCTAAAGGTTACCTTGAACTCCTGACCCTCCAATGCTGTCCCCCCACCCCCAACTAGGATCACAAGTGTGTGTGACAACACCAGGCCAGAAGAAAATCTGTGACTTTTACTTCAATTTGACTAGCCTAGTCACTTTAGTTTGTTTTTTGTTGTTTTTCGAGACAGGGTTTCTCTGTGTAGCCCTGGCTGTCCTGGAACTCAGGCTGGCCTCTAACTCAGAAATCCACCTGCCTCTGCCTCCCCAGTGCTGGGATTAAAGGCATGCGCAACCACTGCTGGAGTCAATTTAGTTTTAATCTAAGGCAGACCACATAGGTCTTCAGATATAGTCATGACTAGGGGAAAGACTGGGTACATAGTTCAGTGGTTCATCAGTGGGATAGTGTTTAGGTCCCAAGAGAATGTGTAAATGGGCAGGTAATTTCTTTCAACAGGCATTTCTTACTAGTATTCAATGGCAACCTTCACTAGTATACATTAAGTATTTTTAATTAAAAATAACAATCAGATAACTTCAAGAAAACAAGTGAACAGAAGTATAGAGAAAAATTATCCTGAATATCAGAGGAAAGAAAGTCTATTTAGCACCAAGAACAGTATTATACACAGAACATACAGTTTGAAAGATGCATCAATGCCTAACAAAAAGCAGAACGTATTCTTATAGACCAGAGTTAGAACAGGAGGAAAATGACCTGGGTTTACAGAAGTCACAGTTCATAGAGGTCCACATTACAAAGTAGTTTTCTAAGGTTAGTACACAAGGGCAATAGGCTCACTAGAAAATGAGAAAGAATATACACTCTATTTCAGCCTTGACTCTTGAAAAGTTGTTTGGCATATCTGAATTATCTGACCATGTAAACCCTTTAGCTTTGGACAGTTTAATTTTTTCATTTTTCTTAGCTGCAAAGAAACCCTGGCAACCAACTCCCATTTTCAGCAACAAAGTCATTTTTCAATGAACTTTGTGGTAACATGATCCACATTTTACACTATAAAGAAAACTCTAACATTACTTATTGCTGGTTGATACCTACAGGGCTTATCTTTTATTTAACTAGTTAGTACCCTGGTAATTTGTAAAGTTCATTATCAAATATAATTTTTTTTTATCAATTAATCACTTCTACTTTGTACTAACAAATTGATTAGTTTCCTTTCACTTACAACCAATCCTCCCTCATCTTGAATTTCCCTTTCCATAGCCTCTTACTGCCCATCGAAACTGAGTATTTTTAAGCACCCCCACCCACTCCCACACACCTTTTTAACAGTAGCTATTTCAAAGGGACAGGAGTGATGCTCAGAGGCAGTGGACATCTTGAATTTTGTATTTGTTAGTATGGTGAATTTACTCCCTACTGTGAGTCGACATAGGCTAGGAGACTGGACAAGTCAATATTCAGGTCCTCCACGCCAAGGAGCATTTACTTGGTAGATTAGGAACTCATTTGCTTATTAAGAGCTGTGTTGTACATACTTAGGACAGTAATTTTCCAAGTACGGTCCCCATACCAGAAGCCCACATACTACCCACCATCCCTAAATACATTACAGATGCAAATTCTTGTAGCTCTCTCCTGATCAACTATCACACTGGGGGTATGTGCCCAGATATGATCTAATAAACACTTCTGGTGATCCAAGCACACCGGTTTGAAATTGCTACCTTCGGCTTTCTTTGCTGCAGTTCGAAGCTAAGTGGGTCCTTGCCCTTTTAATAAGCATCCAGCCTGGTAACCAAGCCCCAACACTGACTGGGCTTAGTGTGCCATCTGAAACGAGCACAAGCCAGGAGTACGGGGCCTGCTACCAGTTAAGGAATCATCCAGTGAACTTCTCAGAGCACAACTAAGGTCAACCCCTTTGCTTTCATAGCCATAATCTCTAGCCAAAGGGTTTAATCCAACAACTTCATCTTCAAGGGACAACACAAGACAGACCCTTCCCAGCAGGGCTGCCCATGGGAATTTCATCTCCAATAGGTGGAATGGACTCTTTCACTTCCAACATTAATTTCCTAAAACATAAATTAAAAGGCAATTTTATTCTAACTAAAACCTCATTTCCTTCCACAAAACTACTTGAAATGCCTTATAAAAACTGACGTGCAGTAATTCTAATGGAAAACTAGGAATGAAAGAAAACCAGCTGTGACCTATATTCCCATCTCCTGTTGCTTATGGCAACCTTGGAGAATATGGAATACTGATATAAAACAACTTCACATAACGTCTGACAAGAACTGAAACTCTTGGCTATTAAGTGTGTCAGTGTATACTCATTCATGAAGGATGCCCTCTGCCATATGGGCAGTGGGCACTTAGTAACATCCCAACAACTGTACCCATTAAAAATGAAGTTGTCCTTAGCAGGTCGGAATTAAAAAAAACTTGTAACTTTCTATATACTAATTATGGAGCGTGTGTGTGGGTTAGAGGATTCTGGGGACAGACTTCATGTCACCAGGCTTTACCTGCTGAGCCATCTCATTAGCCCTGAATGTCCTCATGGGTAACGTAAGAAGTCTGTGTGTGCACACATGCAAATGTGCCAAGACAGGTGAGTGGAGGTCAGAGGATGACTTTAGGGAGTTGGTTCTTTCCTTCTGTCATGTGCATCCTGTGAATTGAACTGGGCCTTCAGGCTTGGAGGCAATCACCTTTACCCACTGAACCATCTCACTGGCCCTCTTTTGAATCTTTCTTGAAATATTATCATAACAGCATTACATTTCTCTAAAGTTTCATTGACTTGTATTTTTTGAGTATGAGAAAATACTGATTATGCCTGGTTTCGAAAAAATCTGCCTTAATATATAGAGTGGTAGTAGGCATTTATTTCAGACCCAGTATCAATACAGAGAAGATGACGGGGTAAGACAGTTGCACTGGAAAGCCTGAAAGACAAAACTGGTACCTGTCAAGAATCAATGTTTTTCAAGTATGAATTCTATTAAGGAAAAGGAGATATTCTATGTGGGCCCTTATGTCCAGTGCCTAGTCTTGTGCTATTATAGGCATTTGTTTTAATCAAACCCCAAAGGAGTAAGAAAAAAAGTGGAAAAATACCAAGCATTGAGAGGTGCTAATTACATAAAAATAAATTTTAGGAATGGTTAAGTGTCAACAATCTTCTTCAATTGTCTTTATTACAGCAAGAGGAAATTTTACTCTTAATGCATAGAATCTGAAGAAAAAAATTTACATTTAGCTTTTAAAAGAGGCCCTTTTGACAGTTATTAATACAAATGTGAAATAAGATCCTCAAACAAATACCAATTTCAGTAATAGTTTACATACAGCAATAATTTATTCTGAAATGTTCATTTAGTTTGAGACACAGTTCATGTCTCATTAATAAAAGAGCAGCCATCTCACCTCAAATACCAGAATATACAACAGTTACAGCATAGCAAAAATTCTACCTACTTTTGATAAAATCTAGTTCAGTTAAAATAGTTTCATTCAATGCTTTACAGTTACACAGATTTGAGCACAAAATAGTGTGAATCGTTACACTGTAGCTATCTCTATGCACACCATGTGATCACAGAATCATTAATCGTTACTTCTGAAATTGAACCGTCAGTTTCATTCATGCAGTAAAGCAAAGCAGGCTGGGTAAACATATTCATTGGGAACCATATTACTGTGAATTTCACAGCCACATGATTAATTATGACATTAGATGGATTCACAAGGACTAATTTTTTTGCATAAATACCAATTTCTCCCTGATGTAAGTTTATTTTATAATCTAAAAGTGATTGATAACAGCAATATATCATATAGTTTCTATCTGTAGTGTTATTTTAAGACAGGCGATAGTTAAAGGACAATGGGATGGATGCTACTTAAATACATGTAAAACACACTGTACAAATATACTTGGCTTTACCATTTTTTCCTACCTAACAAGAGTGCCTCCCCAAATGACCAGTGAGGACAAAGTGTACTATCAAATATGGTTTCCAGAACAAAACCCCTCTAACAAGAATCAAACCTATTTACAAAAATTTTCAACCTTTAAAGTTTTCTTTGAAATAAAGTCTCTATACAGCAGTAGTGATTAACACCAGCTTTTCCTACGTTTGTCCTTCCAGCTCTTTTAAACAGACGTCACGAGGTAAGACCCAGAATGGC
The DNA here is from genome assembly GCF_900095145.1 of Mus pahari. NCBI lineage: Eukaryota > Metazoa > Chordata > Mammalia > Rodentia > Muridae > Mus > Mus pahari. Next base: position 29,452,808 of record NC_034604.1, on the reverse strand, counting down.
GTTTAGGACTTTGGGCTCCACTGGATTCTGTGCTGTCAGTCTTTGAATCTCTCTTCTTTGTGTTGTTGCTCACTGGTGTAGGGATCTGAGATGGCCGGGCTGAAGTGCTGTCTGCGCTGCTTTTCCGAGGGCTAGGGTTGTAATTAAAAGGTGTCACTCTGGCAGCAACAGTCCCACTAGGTGAGCTGTGCTTGCTGGAGCTACTGGAACTAAATGGGGTGCGCTCTGCTATACATGTCTCAGCAGTCTCCGCTACAGGGACTGGGTGACTCTGTCCTGGTTTTGCCTCAGTTCCTTTCTGTTCTGGGGCCTCTACCTGAATAAAGGAGTTCAGGCGGGTTTCCAGACCCACGGTTTGCACAGGACTGCCACTGCCCACACTCTGTTTCCCTTGGGTGTCTTTTGAATCTTTAATGCTTGAACTTCCCTTCTCTGAAACACTCTCAATCACTGGGGGGGTGTTGCCTGTGGGAGATCTTCCAGATCTAGGGTTGTTAATGGGGCAGTCCTCAATTCTCACCCAAACATCCTCTGTTTTAGAGACAGCAGGTGCCATCTGATAGATCAGAGTCTTTGATTCAGCACCACTGGCAGCACCTGAGGAAGCGGTCTGAGAAACCATGTTTGTGGGAGAAATGTCACTTTCCTTGATTTTCCTCCATGTTCCTTTTGTGGGCACCTGGTTTTCCTTCATCTGTCTGGGTGCTGGCACGGAGCTCACATGCCTTTCATCCTCACTTTTTGCTTTTTCACTGGATTCTGATGAAGCAGAAAGAATAGAAGATGAGCTTCCAGTTCTTCTCCAAGTGCTCACTCGAGGAAGGGACGAGGAATGTTTGCTGTGTTCACGCTTCCAGGTTCCTGCCCGGTTGATGGGTAGCCTGGAAGGGCTTTCCGAATGGGAGCGTGCAATGTCCTGCCGTTTGGCAGGCCTCCCATCATTATACTCTATAGTGGGGCTGAGGTTGGGTGGAAGCTTTCGCCATCCACCTGCCTGAACAGGTGGATGTGTGGATAGACACATATCGGGAAGGGAAGGGCTTAAAACTGGGGTCTGTGCTTGGGACCTGGTGGGAGAATCTGGTCTAGAAGATGGAGAAAGGGATTCAAATGAGGCAGATTCCTCCAGTTTCCTCCTTAGGGTTGGGCTTGGAGCTTCTTTGATGAAAGTAGACTGGCGTACTAATGCAGGTCTTTCTGATCTGTCTGATTCACTTCCACTTGATTTAGTTGAAGACATTCTAGAAAGTTCTACCTTTTTATTTGACCCATTGCCGTTATTCATCTGATTCAGTCCTTTAGATGCTGACTCACTTCTGGGGATACTGCTGGCATTCTTGGATAAGCCTGCTTGTTTGGTAAGATTTTGTTGGCTCAGCTGTCTGCCTGGGGATGTATATGACATTTTCCCAGAACCCGAGGACTTAGTTGAAGCAGTACTGGGAGATGATGTTCTAGGCAGCTGAGACAGTTTGTTAGNAGGGCTTATTCCATTTCTACCAGGGGAAATTGAGTTTCGCCCTGGAGATTGCATTGGNCTACTTAATGGCTGCTGTGTAGGTCTTGAGGGAGTGGAGTCTCTAGATCCTGATCTAGAAGACCCCTTATTTGACCCANTGATTTGGGAAGTTTGCCTGGTAATAGGGCTAAGCTCTGACTTTACTGCTGGCTTAGTTCCNCGAGGAGAAGTGGTAGCTCCCGGCCCTTCACTGGGGCTTTTAGAGGCTGGAGTCTTGAGGGGCGGGCCTTTCTTAGAGACANGGCTTGTACTTGAGGAGCTATTCCGAAGCCCTGGGATATGAATCATTGTCCTGCCTCTTGAGATTGAAGGCATGTTTGTCGGGAGGGGTTGTTTCATTTGGCTGGAAATTTCTGAACTGGATCGAATCTTTCCCGTAATCAAGCTTTTATAAACCTTTTTTCCACCTTTGATTCCTTTGTTTTCAGATTCTATTTTTTTTGCTTCTAATGTGCTTTTCTCTCCAGGTTTGAGAATTCTTGGGCCTTTATTGCTTGTGAATGGCTTTTCCTCTTGATCAGGTGTAAGATGAAAAGGCGANCCCAGGGAAATGCCAGACTTTAGTGACAGAATGGAATCTGAATCAGATGATGCTTGTCTAGATAAACATGCAGCAGCAGCAGCAGCTTGGTGCAAACTACTTACTATGGAGTTTGCACCTTCCTGAATAGCTTTCCAGTCAAAATTTTCTGAATCGGGGGATAAACCATGTTCTGAATCTGGCCTCTGTATATCTTTCAAATCAAGTGTCAGATCTTCAGCTAACATGCCACCCACTTTTCTAGGACTCTGTTTTTCACTCTCACCCTTGAGTCTTGAAGGCCTTTTCTTTTTTGGCATGGCAGAACTTATACACTCCTGCAACAGGTCGTCCTCAGAGTCAATACTAAGAGAACTGAGAGAGCTGTTTCTTGAGAAACAGACAGGGGTGTCTTCAACATGAAATGACTTCGGCGCATACCCAGATGCCTGAGGCTTACTTGGTTCTCCTTGTGAGTTGGTAGGTTCAGCTTCTTTGATTGGTTCACTTTCTTTGTTATTGTTGTTTTCCTGGTCAATGTCACTAAGGGAACTCAGAGAGGAATTTCGAGAAAAGCAAACTGGAGTATTTTCAATAGCAAAATTCTGCAGTTTTTCGTCAGTTGCTGCCCCTCTATCTGGCCCGTCTTTGGAGGACTGGGGGAAAGTGGGTTGTTTCTGCGGCACTGGTTTGGACTGTCCTCTGTTTACTGGATGTTTTGTACTGGCTTGTGACTTACTAGCTGACTGCTGGCTTGAGTTTGGTTCTGTGTGGCAGGTAACTTTGGCTTCGGAATCCTTACTTTCTTTGCCCTTTCTTAACTCAGCCTTTTCCCTGGAAAGGTCAACATCGTCATCATCAAAATCTAGAGAACTCAAAGAATCATTTCGGGAAAAGCAGTAAGGCGTTCCCTCAATAGGGGTGTAATGATGCGGTGAATCGAAAGTGAAGCTCCCCCGTACTCGGTCTTCATTGTTTGGTAGCTTATCATTGAAGGCCTTGGGATTGGGTTTTAAGCTCTGTTTCTTTGAGTCTTTGTTGTCTGAGAAAGTTTCTTCAGTATTTACATTAACTTTTGAGTCTGTATTCTTTCTCACACGCGGTCTATATTCAGTATTTTGTGGCATGGGCTTTACTGGTGAAGTAGGCTTCTTTTTCTTAGTGTCTACTTGATTTTTGTTAGTTCCAGATGAAGTCGAGGATGCTTGTTGGACTTGGTCCATTATCTTTTTCACTCGGAAAGGCTTGTGACTTTTTCCTTTGGGCATAGCAGAATTGATACATTCTGCAAGAATATCTCCTTCCTCTGCTTTGTTGTCATCCAGGTCCGGTGTAACTCTAGATGACATTTTCCCTCGCTGAGCCTCATCTGTACTTCTGCCTTCTGTAGGAATGGTATCTCGTTTTTCAAATTCACCTGACTGTATACCTGTTCTGACCCCATCTCCAGTAGCCAACTCATTTGGAGGGGACTCTATTGTCAGATCACTTAGAGACGTTGCTGTGGAAAAGTTTATAGGTGTCCCTTCTACACAGTACACCCGGGGCACATCATCCCCTGGTGTAAAGCTAACATGTTTTTGTGCCTGCAGCCTGTTCTGTGATGGCAGAAGTTTATACACAGGCAGCTGACTTGGCTTCCTTGCCACAGGTGGAGGTAATTTTGAAGCAGTCTGGGCTAGTTTTTTGGCTTTGCGTGATGACTTTGTTGGCATGGCTGAAATAATACATTCTTCTAATATTTCAATATCATCATCATCAGAATCATCTAATAAGTCTTTTTCAGAGTCAGGCTTTTCTACCTCTTTATCCTGGTTTTCATTTGATTCCTCAGGCTGTTCTGGTTCAGTTTCATTCCCATTGTCATTTTCCTGAACTGGAGGCATTATTCTTAATTCTACATCTTTCTGTATAAATGGCTCATCCAGGCTCAGAGCACTTAGGCTGGAGGAACAAGAAAACCCATCCGGAGTACTTTCTGTGGCGAAGTGTAACAAAGTGTCAGCGTCTGGAAGGACCTGCACCCTCTGCACAGCAGCACTGACAGCAGTCTGCTTAGGTCCGCTCTCTCTCTTCTCAGCAGCAGGTACTTTACTTTTTGGCACCTCTCTCTTGGTCTGCACTGTCTGTGGAGGAGGTGGAGGGGTTTTGCTCCTGCTTGGTGGCATGGTCTGCCCAGGACTATCTGGAAGGTCACTGGGGCTTATGATGCCACTCACCATTCCACTACATGGCTCACTCTGAACAGAGCTGGCAATGGAGCGACTCTCAAAACTGTCAAGTGAACTGACAGAAGTACACCTGCTGAATACAAGTGGAGTCTCCTGGACATAGTGTTCTGGGGGACTTTTGGGTGTCTGAGCACCACTTTTGGAGGGAGACTTGGCTCCTGAAGAAAACTCAACAGCTTTATGCCTGGTTGATTCTGAAGATAAGCCAGAAGCCTGGAGTCGGCTAGGTTTGGTTCTAGCATTCTGGGACACTGCTGGAACTTCAGCTGCAGGATCTTCAGTTGACCGAGTTACATCATTCTCTTTTATTTCTGCTATCTGCAGAGTATTAGCAGAATCTGCTTCCTGTGTTGTCTGATCACATCCTATTTCATCTTCAGCTGATGACAGTGATGATAATGAACTGCACCTTGAGAAACATATCGGGGTGTCTTCTACACAGTAAGTCTGTATTGTTTCTTGGTTGATGGAGGGGACTTTGCAAGTAGTCCCTTTTTGAGTCTGACTGTTTCTTTGTGCTGAACTTGGACGCAGCTGATTCTGCCTTTTGGCATTAGACGAAGGTGCAGATGTATTCTCGCTGCTTGGAGAGATATGTTCAGGTTTAGTGCTTTGTGCTGATGAATTCTTTGAGAATGAAAATGATGGTTTTTGTGAGGAAGAAATGTCAGTGGCGTATTTTAAACTATAATCAATAGGCTGATCTACATGATGTTTCTCTTCATTATATTTTATGCTATAATTTGTCGGTCTCTCTTCTTCTTCTTCATGTTGTTCTTCCTCAGAATAACGTTCACTGTAGTTGGTAGGTTTATCATCTTCATAGTCATCTTCCTGACACAGAGACTGGTTTACATTTTGATTAATTGCATGACTAGAACCCATTCGATTTGTTTCTGAACCACTGGTTCCCCTAGACCTATATGGGGAAACACATTCTTGTTGTCCAAAATGTGGTTGGAATTTGAGGTGTTTGTCATCAGTCTTCTCAGAGTAGACAGGATAACTGGTGTTCTGGCTTCTTGCTTGTCTTTGCTCATTTTGCTTTATTTCATCTTCTATCACATGCTTGGGTCTTGCCCACCTTTCATTCTGTGAAGGACTCTGCCTTCCTGAGTTCAACTGCTCATCTGAATATTTAAGACTGTAATTTATTGGTGTATCCAGTTCTCCATCATTATCATCCATGTGATTCGCACTGTGTATCTTATGGGCTAGGTCAGCTGGATACTGCCCATAACTGCAAAACTTACTCTCATCATCCTCAGAATAGGATTCAACTGAGGGTTTCATTTGGCCTCTTTTACCATACCCATCACTACTAGTGACACTATTTAAACTGTCATTTGAAGATCGTTTATATTCCACTTTGGCATAAGGCATAGAGCATGTCCTATTTGAATTTTCCGACTTAGAGAAGTTGTATGTGTTTGAGTGGGTTTGGGAGGCGGAGCTTCTTCGTGCGGCACTCCTATCGTCTGCCGCACAGTGGAACTCGGTGGCAGAAGCAGAACTTCTGTCGTCCTGGGAGGTACGAACGGCTGACACTTCTTCCATAACTTTGGCTATCTGGGCTGCAGTGGTAGTGATCTGCAGACCTCGTTTTGAAGAGGTTCCTGGATTTTCTGTTGCTGGATGGTAAGTGCTGAGGCCAATACCTCGTTCTCTTTCCAAACTTCTGTCCTTCTCAGAACGAGAACTGTCTAAACTTCCCCTTGAGGAAGAAGAGCTGGGCAATACCGTAGTATTTAAATATGGTGAAAGAACAGTCATGTTTCCAGTATTGAAATTGTCTGACCTACTATCATCATGTCGATTGGCATCAAAAGCATAGTCACCGTAAAGGCCCTGCTTGTGTCTCTGCTTACTACGGTGAGAGGCCTTGGGACTTAAGTTGTCAATGTTGTCGAAGGTTTCTGATAAATGCTGAGCATCTAGCTCGGCTTCTAGAGCTTTCTGTTTCCTAACGTGAAGGGACGGCAGACTTGAACCAGGAGACATGATATTGGCGTCCTTATACTTTGCAGGTCTGTTTGCCATGAGATTCCTTAAAGCTGCCGCACTTCCCATGGCAATCATTTTGTGCTTAGAATGAATGAGGTTCTTGAGCATGCTCACTGCCCCCATGTCCCACAAGGCTTCCTGGTCTTTAGGATTTCTTGCTGAGAGATTCCATAAAGTTCCACATGCATTACTGACTATGGTCAAGCTGTGAGATTTCAAGTGCTGTAATAAAGTTTGTAGGCAATTGTTCTCTCTTAGGATTTGCCTAAATTAAAGCAAAAACACGTGAGATTAAGGGGAAAATATGATTAGTAACAACAAGTAAAGGGGCAGAAAACAGTTTTAAATACAAAAATGATTCCTAAGCACAATAGGTATATTATGACCACATCAGCTATTTCCTCTCTTTCTGTTCTCTTGGTTCATTTAATGTTTATTTTTTCCAAGTATCATCTATCATTCCAAAAGTAGTAATAAGAGTTACATTTATTCTGTGTCCTATTCTGATCCACTATAAGAAAAAGGATTTTTATTTTTTAAGCAGATACATTTTTTACATTCACATAGTAATAGTTCTCTAATTTAACAATTATAAACACATCATGAAATTACAGTGAGCAACAATGTTGATTACTGAGGTATCTTGGAAGCAGAAGACAAGTGACTGACAGATGGTTATGTAGTCTGGGAGCACCCAGTATGCTTCTAGACCTGCAAACTTACTTTATAGAGTAAGGGATCTCAGTGAAGACACCAAGCCAAAGCACACGTTGGCAGATGTGTATATAAGCATTATTTTAAGAGATAACATGAAGTATAGGTTTTAAAAATACGAAAAAGCAAGTAAATATAAGGGCTAACAGTCAATATAATGAGCTCTGGGCTTTGGAGAGATTTGCAGTCTTTTAAATATAAAATAAATTAACATCTAGTAATAACATTCTATTTTAGTTTAAAACTGATTGTCAAGGGTATAAGTATGCTTCAAAACTGTTTAAGACATCATTAGGAAGACGCCGAGCCTTATATTTCCTCCATCATACTCAGGTTTTCCTTTGCTTAAAAATTAGTTTTGCGTTTCTTTATGCCATCTAAATAGGGGAGAATGAATTTGACTTTTATTCCTTTTTCTACAGCATGGCTGGATTTCTCAACTACCATATTTGTAGATTCCTATAGGATACTTTGTACTTTATTAGCAACAACATTGAAATGAATTATTTTTGGAGTTGATAGTTATCTTTGCACTACAATAAGGCCTCTTTGCTTAGAGCTTTCATAATAATATGAAACAGTTTAGAATTAGTTTTAAAGAAATAGACTATAATAATTCACATAAAAGAACAGAGAATAATATAGAACTTGGTATATACCTGTGGTCTTCGTTTGTAGCTATCAAGCTGGACACATTCCGTAATATCCCACCTCCACTTTCAATAATGGCTAAAGTATTTGTCTGGCTCCGGTAAGTGAGGGTGCCAACCAGAAATGCCAGTGCTCCCTCCACGGCACAGATGTCAGCCTTATTCTCAGTGCAGTGTGCAGACAGGTTCCATAGGGCACTCAAGACGCTTTTGAGGGTTGATTCCTAGTCACGATAGAAACACAGTATGTGCCATTTAGTTAAGAGTCTTTTTCTTTTTGCCTCCCTTCTGAAATTCCTCACTAGTAAATCAGGAACCTTTCATTTACAGTTTCACAAAATGAAATTTAGGTCAGTGCTGTTTCTATAAATCAACACAGTATTAAACTAATGATCATGTATCTTTACATGATACAGAACTGATACTCACTATCACAATATAATATTATCAGGATAATAGAAACTCAAAACATCTTCATATACTATATATGGATATGGAAAGATATCTAAATACTGAATGACAACATACTGCAGAACAGGTTCTATAATACTTTATTTGGATATCTGCCTGTCTCTGCTTCCTGAGTAGGGATTAAAGGCATGCACCACCATCACCTGGCTAACAAATTCATTTAAAAAATTACTTATTTTATATATGTGAGTATACTGTTGTTCTCTTCAGACACGCCTGAAGAGGGCATCAGATCCCATTACAGATGGTTGTGAACCACCATGTGGTTGCTGGGAACTGAACTCAGGACCTACGGAAGAGCAGCCAGTGTTCTAAATTGCTGAGCCATCTCTCCAGCCCACAAATCCTTAAAACTCCTAAAGAAACTACAAATTACAAAAAGGCCCAAGCTCCCTCACATATAAAAATTTTATTTGTTGCAGAAAAACTCTTGATATTAATGATATTTGGTTACAATTTGTCATACTCCAAATGTCAGTGTTTTTTCTTATGACATCATCAAGGAATCTTTATTAGGAATATTCCTGTCAGAACAAGAGGCACTCCAGATAATACAGATGCAAAACAGGAAAAAGGAGGCTATTGCAGTCTGAATTTAAAATAAATACTTCACAAAGGAGACAACACTGTATAGGAGGATAACATAGATGATGTAAGAGAGAAAACACCAGAAACAAAATTCCCACTAGGAACTACTTGAAGTCTCAACTCCAGTGTCTTATGCAGACACACAGAGCCTAATTCCCAGTAACTACACAGTGCCTTACATAAATGGCCAGTTTTATGTAACTCATCAGCTAGCTAGTTCATGCTGAAATCCAGCACTTGGGAGGCTAAGATAGAAGGATTGGTACAAAATCAAGGCTAGCCTCTCTACACAAGACCCAGTCTCACAACAACAACAACAACAACAACAACAACAACAACAACAACAACAACAACAAGAACACCTAAAACACACATGCACATATGCACACACACAAATGAGAAGGTCCTGAGTTCAATTTTAATTACAATGTGATTTAGTGTAAGATGCTCCAGAGATTACAAGCTAAGGGCCAAAAGTCTGTATTAAACAAGTTTTACAGTTGAAATTACAGGAGGCATGAAATGATTACAAGCTGGGGGTGTAGCTGAGGAGCACGCTATATACATAGTATACAAGGGATGGGATGAGTGACAGATGTGGAGGGCTGGAGAAGGAAAAGAAACTGCTAGAGATAGAAATAAGGAAAGGAGCTGTAGTAAGTGGCTGATCAAAAGTATAATGTACAAGGAAATTCGAAAGAGAACCCTAGCTAAGTAAACCTCCGTAGAGTCTGAGACAAAGGAAGAGGTATCTAAAATCAGAATAGGAGGAACTAAGGAGGGACCATTCAGGACTTTAGTTATTATAGGAAAAGAAGGACTCTAGTAATTAGAAGCCATGGAGAACTTTTTATTTTTAAATACACAGCTGAAACAAAAAAGGATCTAAAGACAAAGCAGGCAGAGGGAAGGAAGGACTGAGGGCTCTAAGTGAGCAGCAAGTGTGAGCCACTGCATTGATTTCCTGGTACAATTTTATGGAATTATTATTGAAGAGAAATAAACTGTCTTATCTTTCACATATACATTCTTATCACTTTAAATGTAGCTGCCCCTCACTCCAATTGATGGACAAACATTTACACCCCTCAAGGTTTCTTCACATGCCTCTAAACCCATCTTTTCATTTTATCCCAGGGCCTAGACAAGCACTGACTTGCTTTCAACACTAGCACCCTCCTCAATGAGCAAAGGGTTAATTAACACTTCCCCTCTATGGCTTTCTATCTGGTGCTGCTGTCTAAGCTTCAAAAAGTACAAGGTAAAGAAAACTCCAGGAACCAAAGAAACTAGATATAGGGCTATAGGTACTATTAAGGCCATTCACATGATACCCGGTGGGGTGGTGAGGAGACAGTCAACAAAAAGCACCTGCCACACAAGCCTGAGGACCTGAGTTCAAGCCCACAGTAGAAAAAGAATCAACTCCTCAGAGTTTTCTCTGACCTCCACATGTGCCTACAGATGCCAGCAGATATGTAGACATGCACACATTCACAAAAACAAAAACAAAAGCCAACTGGAGAAGTTTCTTTAAATACACTTGACTGATTTATTTTTCAATAACTTGTTCTTTGGGCTGGAAGATGGTTCATCTGGTAAAATGCTTGCTACACAAACATGACTACCTGAGTTTGATTTTCCCAAAATCCATGTAAAAAGCTGGACATGGCAGCTCGGAAGGCAAAGACAGGAAGATGTCTAGTCAGTCTTGCTGAATAGATGTGTTCTATGTTCACTGAGAGAACCCTACCAAAAATGGGCTAAGAGTGAAGGCCTGGAAGTTCAGAGCAACTGGTTGCTTCCAGAGGGCCCAACCCCTCTGTGGATATCAGGTATGCATCTGATACATAGACATACTCGCAGACAAAACACCTGTACGTAAGAAAAAAAGATGGAGAGCTACATATTTGCCTCAGCAGGTAAGAGTGCCTGCTTAGCACGAATAAAACCCTGAGTTTGAGCCCTAGGACCATGTAAAATAAGAGGTGAGACACATGTCTGTAATCCTAGCATTTGGGAGGTGGAAGCATGAGGATCAGAAGTTCTAGGTCATTCTTGGCTGAATACTAAGTTCCACCCTGAGGCCCGTTCTTGAAAACAACCAAACAACCAGGTGAGGGGCTGAGGAAGACATCTTACATATATCTCTAGTTTGCATGTGTACTTATGAAAACACCGCCCCCCCCCCACTCTCATGTTTTTAAAGCCAGCACCCCATTATGATGCCCAGGGAGGTCTTAAACTCCTGGGCTTGAGTAATCCTCCGCCATAACTTGTTGGGTAGGCTGGGGCTGTAGGCATGTAATACTTTTTTTTGTTTGTTTGTTTTAACCAGTTCATTCTTTTTATAGCTGTGAAGAATTTTATTGTAAACACACACACACACACACACACACACACACACACACACACACACATGTATGTATATGTATACACCACATATATGTAAATGTAACAACAGTCATTATAGTTACTTCTTTTGGCCATTACAAAATATGAAGAACATCATGTATAAATCTGTGTGAGAACACTAGTTAATTCTCAAGAGTGGAATGGCAGGGTAGTATGGCAGGTGTATGTTTAACATAAAATCTCTTCTAAATGTTTTCCCAAGTGCGTATACAATTTCATATTCCCAATGACAATATAGAATGCTTCCATATGTTCAGCAACCTTGACATGTGGTTAATCTTTTAACTTTAATCCAGTATGGTATGTTATAATAGCATTTCATTGTAGTTTAGTGGCAAATAACATCATGTACCCTTTCCAGCACTTAGTGGCTATTGGTTATCTTTCTTTAAGTATCAGTCCTAATCATCTATTTAGCAATTTCAAAGGTATCTTTATATAGAGCCTCTGTACATTTAAATATGGATCTGTCTATGTGCATGTGTATGAAGAGCATGCAACTGTTTGTGTGAGTTGTGTATAGTGTGTGCCTGCCACCACGCACAAGTTAACGAGGACAACCTCGGATGCTGGCCCTTGCCTCCCTCCTTGTTTTAGACAGGGTCTCTCTGGTGGAGTGTGCCTTTAATACCAGCTCTAAAGAGGCAGAGGCTGCTGGATCTTCTATCCCAGCACCCAACATTTTAACATTACCTTTTTAACTTCCAAAGCACATTCCATCAATGCTTTCACACTTCCAACTTCTCTCAACGTCTTTTTGCTATTTACATCTGCTCGCCAAGACAAATTCCTCAAAACACTTGCAATAACCTGGAAATCATCAAGTTTAGAACAATTGACATGTACAATGAGTAATACTAATAATTGTCTTTTTGTCTTTTTGTTTCTAATGCTAGAGGTAAGAGTGGAATCTGTTGTAGTTTAAATACAACCTATCTAAATGCTTAAGTGTTTTAATTTTAAATTTGGCTGTTTGAATATTTGAGTATGTGTGAGATACTCTGGGTATGAGATAATATTCCAAATATATATACTCCTTACATGTATAACCTGAAGGTAACTTTCTATAGTATATTAATAACAGTACACAAAGCAACTTTATAACAGATTCTCCACATATGGTGTCAGGTTAGCAGAATACAAATAGTACCTGGTTTAGATTTTGGGTTAGGAATGCTCCACCTCTAAGATCAAAGCATGGTATTTGCATGTACTGAAAGGTCACAGGTGAAGCCCACTAATTTGCACAATAAATATGATTGATTATAATAATAATAGGAATGTTCTGCCTATGTATAGGATGACAAAAATAATTACTTCAATATATTTACTTTACTTTAGTGTTAGTAAAACCATACTTTAACACAAGCCACTAAATACTAAGCCAAAGCTTAATATAAATTAGTACATTAACTTGCTAATATCCAAGAAACATATCAGAAATTCTACTGTACCTGCTGTAAGTCTTCACTTTCAGATTTTAACTGGGCCACAAGTGCTCTCATACAGCCTTTCATAGAACACAGCGTAGCCTGTAACAGTAGAAGTGGAATAGTGTCATCAAGGAACCTGCCTGAAATGGCCATATTTCTAGCTACTAAATTTCAGACCTGCTTTTATTTCAATCATAAATGTTATTTTATCTGTACAAGATCCAGAACAAGATTACCTAAATGAAAGACAGATTTCTCCTATTTCTGTTACGTATTTTTGTTATCTAACTAGGAAACCCAAGCAAATTCTGAAGAATGATAAGCAAAAAACCAGAGCATGGTGTTCTGTCTGATGGACTCAGTATGCATATTGTTTGTCACAGGGTTTGACTTTCACTCCTGGGAACAGTGTTTTATTAATTATCCTTTTCTATACTGCTGGTCACCTATACTTACTAGGTAAAGAAGGTACTATCCTTTTTAGCTACATTCCTAGTATGAGCAATGCTGCTGGAGCAACGATATAATTTGAGTGTAGGGCTTCATCTTCAGGTGTGCCTTTGCTTTGTTTGGGCAAAAGACAACCTACTAAGTAGGGATATGCAGTCACCATGAGAAAGGTGCTTCTAGGAGTCACTGTTCAACTGGGCTACTGTGGGAGATGCCAAAAAAAAACTAGTTATAAGTAATTCTTTCTTTAGTTCAAAAACTTCTAACTGAGCTACTTTAAGAAGTAAATCTTATAAAAGACATACCTTGTTGGCAACATCTCCAAAGGTCAAGTTTGTCAAAGCCATTCCAGCATACCGTCTTAAAGTAACACTGTAGTGGTCATTAGTAAGCCCATACATCTCACAGTCCACCTGCAATAACTCTGCAATGGCCTGCAGTCCCCCTAATTTAACAAGGGCAAAAGGAAACATAGAATAATCTAGAATCAAATACACTGGTATAATTTGGTAATTTAAAACCAGGGGGGAAAGAAATCTAAGAATGAGAATACATGGTTTAAATTTGCCTTTAGAATTAAAAGTCACAAAACTGTTGTAAATAATTTTTGTGTAACATAATTACAACTGACAACGATGTCATTCTCTGTCAGTGTCTCCACCCTCCCACCACTTGCTTTACTGAATGAAATGAACATTATTTTCTATTCTCTGACGTACACTGTACCTTGCCAACAATGAAGGCTATTTGTTAACACTGGTCTTTCTAAACCTAAACAAAAAAATTAACTTACTGCTATTATAAGGGCTTTAAAATTACATTTGTCATATCCTGTGGTCTAATACTTTTTTAATGTGTCAAATAATGATCCTTAGGAATAATGAAACTTTTAAATGAAATTTTGCTTGAAGTAAAACTTACTACATGAAAAGAACGATCTATTTAACCTACTACAAAGTTTTATCAAGTTTCTTTAAAAAATAATCCTAATTTTCTTTGATACTTTACAATAACCAAGTGTACCAGGTTTCAGGGTTTCCCTTCTTCCTACTACCTAACTAGCAGGTGTGCTGAGTCTCAAGTCGTCAAGGGTGGGAGGTGAGGACTGGGAACATAAAGGGAGAGGGAAGACGGTAAGGGGGGAGAGCAAAACAAAGCGAAGCAAAATGGTGAGGATGAGAATAAACGAAAGATAAAATGTGCACCAACTATTGATAGATTCACCATCATCAACATCAATTACATGGGATTTGGGTATTGTATTGTTCAAGAGAGGTGGCTCAGGCATAAAAACAATACAAAACATGCTTGTAAGTCTCAGTAAGTTGCTAACCTGAAAGACCAGTGCACTAACATTTTGTGAATGGCATAAAAGGATCATTGGCAGAATCTGTCCATTTACACAATCAAAGTCTATGCTGAGCTACCAACTGTAAGATAAGGTGTCTAGACTATATGGAGACTCATACAGACCTTTATGGCAAGAAGATGACAGGCAATTCTCTGAACATAGGCAAGCAAATTCATTTGTATAAAGAAAATCCAAACCATATTTATGAAGACTTTCCTCCATCTATTTGCATTAATAGATAAGTACAGTCAGTGAGCCAAATTCAGTCCCTGCCTTCATGAATCTTATGAACAATGTGAAGCACCAAGATCTAGAGTGGGGAGAGCCCCAAGGAAAGGGTCTGAGAAACAACATTTAAGGTGAAATCTAATGGATGACTGAACAGCTGACAGGGTAGGACAGGGAGGAGAAAGAATTATTCTAGGTAGAAAAGACAGTATGTGCAAGAACTCAGTGAAGCCGAGCACTAAGTGACACTACAGAGGTGGGCAGATACCCGATCACAGAGACTCTCCATGTCACACTAAGGATGATAGACAGACAGAGGAAAGTGCAAGGAGAGATATGTTGTAAATACAGTATGGTGGGTACAATGTTCAGAATGGCTTATGACTGAAAGTAGGAAAAAAAAATATGTAGAACCAGAGAGACAATGGTGCCTTGCTTCAGGATGAGAAACAACAATTACATGTACATATGCATATACACGCACATGCACTGTTGATTCTGAGACAGACAGGGTCTCACTATGCATCCCTGACTACTTGGAACACCCTATGTAGACCAGAATGGTCTTGAACTCATAGAGATCAATCTTGTTTGCCTCCCGAGTACTATGATTACAGGTGTGCTACCAAGCCTGGATTGAGATCCACTCAAGAAAAAGGATTAAAGTGCTCAGTTTCTAACTGTAGGAGATTTAAATGAAGTCCTGTATGATTTTTCTAAGAGTTTGATTTGAGCAGCTGAGTTATTAGAACTCCAAAAGGAATGCTAAAAAAGACAGACTTGGGGATAGAGGTAACAAGATCTGTTTGTGAGAGTTCAGTTACAAGTGTCTAGAATACCATTATCATGAGAAATGTCAGATAAGCAGTAGGATCATGTCCAGGGGCTTTGCCTGCACACATAAATCTGAAGAAGGGAAAGTTAGATTGAGACGTGAATCTGAAGAACACCAGCCCAACAGTGACAATACATTAAGTGAAGCACTAGGAATGGATGCTATAACACAGAGAGGGAGAACAGAGCGTCAGGCAGGCCCAGCGAAAATGAAGACCAGTATTTGTACACTCAAGCAAAGGAGGAGCCAGCACCATAGCTAACACTTGTCACAGGAAGGCACTGTAGACCTGAAGACTGTGGCCCAGGATACTGATGTTTACTCAAGATGTAGAGCATTGAGAAGCAGGGTCTCAATTACCAAGTAAAACCCTATGCTTTGTATTTGCATGAAATCTTGCCTGGTATAGTAATAGACTGCTTCCTAAGAAAGACAGAATGGTCTAAAGAAGGTGCTAGGATGGCACTCCGTTGTCAGAGAACTTGTATCAAAGAGGAAAGGAGGAGACACTGGATGCCAACGATACCACGACTGATGAAACATTAGTAAAACTTGAGTTTTTAGAGAAAAAGATCCCTTTCTAATTTGAGGCAGGTAAAAAAATAAATAAACCAGTGAATTCCGAGGCAAAAAACGTAATTCACAGGTTAAAACTGTAAAAGGATTCACTGAAATATGATGCAATTCAACTGTTTCAAATGATATTAAACAGAACCCCTAATTTAGACTTAGTCAAAACAAGATTAAGATATTTAATTTTAAAAAGTATATAATTTTTATAACATGGCTTGGATAGCCATCATTAACATGAGATGTTCTACTCTAAAATGAATATTAGGGTCCATGTCAGTATTTTGCAGACAGATATTCCAGTCCCACAATCATAAGCATCATTCAGACTGATTACTTAATGGGATTCCTGGGTCCTTTGGGAAGTCTGTTTGCTATAGGCTTGGACATATCTGGCCTGGCAAATACTTCTACTGACTGTTATGACCTAGAAATGTTGTAAAATATTAATGTAATTTTTTTTGGAAGCCAGAGTGTGTCTTAATCATTTGAAAACTCCAGTGCCTAAAGCAAACTTCCTGGGATCCTCACACACATACAAAGGTCAGAGCTCACTGACTGGGTCTAAGAACTCTTCCTTCCCCCTTCCTGCTATCCTATACTCACTGACTCCCAAAGCCCAACTCTCCTTTGCCCCAGTGCGAATGTGAAGGCGAGGAGTGAGAGGAAGGTCACCCTGTGGCTGCGTCCCACAGCCACGCCCCCAGAGGCCCCATCCTGCTCCTCACCTGAAAGCCCCTGACCTAGCTCCTGGGATGAAATGCCCCGGGTAGCCTTCCTACCTGAAGAAGAAGAGGAACAAATACTGAGTCTAAGTTTTATTCTCAAATTCAGATAATTAATGTGTCAGTCCTAGTCTACAGTCCATTGGAACATATGAACATTTATAGAAAAACCTTTCCAATATCTTAAAACTGAGTTTTCCTGGTTGTTAGTTTTATCCCTTTTCTTAATTATTGGCATTAGGCAAAAAATTCACAAATGCTGAGACTGTACCAAAATGGGGAAAACCCAAAAGATTAAGTGAGGTTTCACAGGACATTGGAAAGAGGACCAGGTGGGCCTGTGGGAAGAAAAGCACAAATGGAGGGCAGGCCTCAAACCACAGACCAGAGCTTCCCAAAGTAATGTCTCTGAAGGGGACAACACTCCCTTCCTGCAGTGCAGTCTGTTGTATTTAAGGCTCACAACTGTACCACGCTTACAGTAACTGATGAGTAACAATGAGGTGGTGAGGATGCAAGGCAGGGGCTGGGTGTGATGGAACGAACATCACAAAAGCAGGCCAGACACACTAGGACAGAACTCAGTGTGCAGCTCTTGCTGTGTGGCGCGACTAGAGAAATCCAGTTCACATGACACGGCACAGCATGATGTAATTTATGAATACATGTGTAAAATAAACCTAGAAATTAAAGAAAAACCAACATGAAAAAAATGGGTGCTCAATGATTGCATAGGGTTTAAAGGATGTAACAGTATATACCTAAAGGAGTAATTTCTACAAAATTAACCATGTGTTTCTAACTTCAGTTAGAACATGTCTTTCTACATACACTAATTTCAACCATTGTTAAAATCCAGTAAAATACTGATAAGCTTTAAGAGAAATTAAAATCTTAATAACTGCCGTTGGTGTTCATCTAAGATGCCCGACAGATTGCAAGAACAATGATTCAAACTGTCCTCTTCATCAGGCACAACACTGGATCTACTTGGGCAACAGGGACAGAGGTGGTCCATTTGGTAATTTTTCCAATCTTTAGTTAAGATTTTAAATAGTGAAGTTGGTTCACAGGAGGATAGATGTTTCTGTCTCCCATGGGGACAGGGAAGAGTGGTTTTTCTTTTTCCTACAGGGATGGAAACAGCTGATCAAAGTTAGCAGCCTCATATTAGTTCAACTTCTGTCTAAACTTGTAGTAATAATCAATTTCTTTTGTGTTTTAAATACTCGGCAGCAAGTATTTGTGGCGTTAGGAAAGCTTTTATCTTACCAAGTTCATTCATTGCATGCCTATGCTCTTCATCAAATGAAAGCTTCATCAGAACACACACAGCAGGGCAGATCTGATGCTCAACGGGAGCTGGCACTGGAAATAAAGTTACCTGAGTCATAATGCTTTGTTATCTTAAAAAGGATTCTGTTACGTTTTTAAACAAGCAGAGGTTATTGACATATCCCTCGTGGATAGAAGGTTAGTAGATGATTTGCTGAACGGCTCAGTAAATACCACAGCTGCAGGGTAGCAAATGCATCAAGGGCTTTCCTTGGTTCCATAAGCATGCTTAGCCCTGGTCAGCCTTTTTTTTTTTTTGAGACAGGGTTCCTCTGTATAGCCTTGGCTGTCCTTGAACTCACTTTGTAGACCAGGCTGGCTTCGAACTCAGAAATCTACCTGTCTCTCTGCCTCCCGAGTGCTGGGATTAAAGGCGTGCGCCACTGTGGGCTAAGTCTCTCCTAGGTTTGCTGAGCTAATAATAAACATACTTTGGCATAATACTGTTACTGAAATAAGACTTTTGTTTCTAATTTCAGTGTAAACAACTATTACGGTCATAAATTAAAAGCATATGGCTACATACAAATGTGATACCCATAAGAAAGTTACCTATACAGATACATAGTAAAAATGTAAAGAAAATAGTATCCAAGAATATGCAGCTACATTTTTAATATTATATGTAAGATTTCAAAAGTCATTATTTGACAGAAAGTATTTTTTCAGAAGCAATAACATAAATTATTAAATAATTGTGGGTACCCCCCATCAAGAAAGAAATGTCCATCCAAAGGCAAACTACCTGCTCACACTGACTCTAGAATAAGCAGAGTCTTCTTTTTTGTGTTTCTTTGTAACAGGGTCTCAATGCACAGGCTGACCCTGAAATCTGTGTAGTCCAAGATGACCTTGAACTCTTGATCCTCATGTCTCCATCTCCCAAATGCAGAGATCACACACAAATCACCAAAGCAGCTGCCTTTAAATCCTAACTACATTTTGCTTGTCTTTCTCTTCTTGAAAGCTTGCGGGGAGTTCTAGCAGGAGACTGCTATTTCTCATACACCCTGACTGGAGGGTCCTCGGCTTCTGGGGAGGGCTGTCCTCTTTAACTGAGTACTCGGCTTCAGGGGTGGGGTGGGTGGGAGCAATGGTGCCCTGAGGAAGGAAGGAAGGAAGGAAGGAAGGAAGGAAGGAAGGAAGGAAGGAAGGAAGGAAGGAAGGAAGGCAGGCAGGCAGGCAGGCAGGCTTGCCCACCCAGATTACCCTTATATCTGACCTGCTTAGACAATACTACACATAACAGTTTCCTTTGTAAAAATTTTTCAGGGAAATGCAGATTTAAGCTTAAAATTTGTTAGCAGCATTAGCTAGCTAATAAAAATTCCTTCTATTCATAAAGACAGCATACTGACTTAAAAAGAATCTCTAACCGAAAGCTTTTGAAACATGCATTGTGATGTACATGATAAAGAACATACTTGGGTTTTTGTCCTGGTCCATGCCTTGTTCGTGGGCTTCCTGCCACTCCCAACAGGTTTCACAGTAAGCTCGGATCTGTTCCAAAAGATGAAGGACTCGGATTTCACGCCTGCCTCTCTTGTCATCAGGCTGTGAGTGAATGATGTTGTGGAGTGCTGCACTGGCCCTGGCCCGAGCCTCTTTACTGCCCCGGGAATTTCCCAACAATACAGAGTCTTTGTCATTGCCATGTAAAAGCTGGATGAGGAGAGGGAGGCATCCAGACTGCCGCATGGATATACAGCTGTCCTGGGAGCTAGACATAGCTAGCAAAGTTCGTGACATATCGTCCTTATCATGAGTACCAAGCATTGACAACAAGGAATACACCATTTCCACCTGTGGGCCAAATGAGTTTAGAAACAAAATTATAACTTTAATACCCAAAACTAGATCTAATGAAGTGATGAATGGGATTATTTACTATATTCAATAAAAATTAAAATAAAGCAAAAGAAAACTTTTCTGGATGAAGTGATGGCAGCTATTTAAAAATAACATCTACAGTTGGTTTATGTGAATTTTTTTTTTTTAAAAAAAAGCAGATTCTTACAGTACTGAAATTGCTATTTGCCTTTATCAGCTATCATTTATCATTATGAATGAAAATAATTTTTTCTTCTCTCAGATAATCCATTCACATTCTCTCTCTGCAATTTGTTTAATTTAAATTCTTTAAATAATTTAAAACTTTTATTTCTAAGGAATAGAAAACATTTGCAAAATTATAATCTACTAAATTCTAATTCTGTGCAATCATTACATTTCATCAGATTATAATGACATTTAAACTTATATAATCTGTTATATAAAATTATTTTGCTATTAAAAAGAAAAATGCCACAATCACAGAATCATGTTCTTTCTGAGAAGCAAGCGGTAAGCATTAGTTGCTTTGACAGATTGGGAGGATTAGCTCAGAAGCACGTCAGAAACAGAAACCAGCATCCAGTTAGCATGGGGTGTTACCAGCTTCTCTCCCAAGTCAGATGGTGCTCCATGAAAGGAGAGGGTACATAGGAAGAATGTGTCACCTGTGTAAGTCAGAGATCCACAAGGACACATCTGGCTGTACGCTGAGACATAATTTTGGTCCTAACAACAGTAGCACATAATTGTTAGGGGGGGGTTTGTAGGCAGAAGCCAGGGGCGTTGCTTAATATCCTATAGAAACAGAATGACTTAGTCGATGTTGCTGAGGTTGCCAAATGCTGCTCGGAATGTGTAAACACACACAATTTCCACTGATGCTAGTTCTATTATGGCAGCAACAGGACTGAGGATAAATGTGTTTTCATCAGACTTAGTTCCAAAGTTTGGCTCCATCACTTTTAAGCAAGCGGCGTGGTACTAGTACTTATGTGATTTCTCTTGAGCATCAATTTTCTGAGCTACAAAATGAAGGGATTTACATTACACAGGAAACCAGGCCTGAAGATTATTATGCACAAATCACTGCTAAAGGAAATGCATCCTGCCTGAGTCAACCCTGTATTGATGCTGAGCCAATCACATCAGCTCTAGCCCTGATGGCCTGATGCAGCATCTCCTTTTTCAGTAAGAATCTGAGTGTCATAGAGAACTGGTGACAATGCAGAAATAATTACTTATTGGCCCAGCTTAGAGAGGTCCTAACAGAAACTACGGTGAGTTACCACTGATCACTCAAATCCATCTCTTTAATAACCCCACTCCCAAGACAGGGTTTCTGTGGTTAGCCCTAGTTATCACTGTGTAGACCTCAAACCCAGAGATCCACCTGTCTCTGCCTCCTCAATGCGGAGATTAAAGGCATGAGCTACCACTGACTAAGCCATTTCTTTAATTGTTTTTTTCTTAATCAATTGAGCTCAGAGCCTTGAGCATACCTCACAAGCATTCTACCAATGATTTTCATCTTCAGCCCTAAAATTCACTTCTTAAATTAATGTAACTTTAATGTTTCCTAAGAATTGCCATATTATTTACAAAGCACAGATATGCTATGAAGACAGTAATTCTTCAGTTTTGACTGAAAACATATTGCTCATAATTCCACCATAGTAAAATACTAAAATGATTTTCTTCTCATACATTTTCAATAATTGTAAGATATTTGCCACATTGGCTAATTCAGTTTCAATGAATTTTTTTCCATCCATTTCAATAAATATTAACACTCATTTGTAGCCTCGGTGAGATGCTAAAGAGAGAGAAAAACAATCTTTTAAGAGGGAGTTTCATCCCAACTGTGGGGTTAAGAAGCTTCTAGGAGTTAAGAAACTAATGTCTTCTGGAGACACAGCTCAGATTCCTGAGCTGCAAAAAGACTGACAGCCCTTCAAGGTGGGGCAAACGTGCGCTGCTGCAGGTGCAGCGACACTGAGGTGGGAAGGCACAGGGGTAACAAAGAAGTCAGCCTGGCTGGAGTTTAGGATGCTTGCAGTAAGTGGATGATGAGCTGAAATGAAATTAACAGGCACCCAATTCTGTAGTTTTTATAATTCCCATTTCCTCTCATTCATGCTATGCTTCTTTGTATAAAAATGCCATTTTTCTTTTTAAGAGACTGAGTAAGAATTCTTTAAATGTTAATGAAGACCATGTTAGCAAAATACCCATAGCACTAGCAAGAGGGTTTGTAATCTGCTGTTACCTTTGTCCCCAGATGACTTGTCAACCTTCGAGGAGCAGAGTGAGTGCCGCTAGAACTCAAAACACTGGCTGTTTCGTGATCCACACGTGCAGCTGGACTCTAGAAGTTAAGCAAATTATAGGCAGTGCAATTTAGATTATAAATATAGGCCACTCTGAAGCTCCCAATTTAGAAGAAGCTGAGATTCTATTGGAGAAAGATGAGGAGATAAATAACTGCAGTATAACATAACTATAGCAGACTATACAAGATACCAGAAGAAAACAGAAAGAGGCAATGACCTGCTCTGGACTGAAAAGCTGCAGTAAATAAAACTTCAGGTAGCTCTAAAGACAGATATGGAGAGCACGGTGCATTTTTAAGTATCTGAGGAGGCTTTAAAGATGTTATATTTAAGCTGTGGAATCACTGGACTTTAGGTGGGAGACTGGCAAAATCAGAATTATGTTTTAAAAAGAACAGAGGACAGGATGGGAAAATTACTGGTGGCAAAGATTTTAGATATAAGCCAATATTCTGATTCATGGTCCTTATCTAGGCCTAAAGTCAAACAAAATATGATAAATACATTTATGAAACAATAGCATACAAATCATGATAAGCTATCCTATGCTATTAAAAAATCATTTGTTTCACTGGGGAAATAATGACAGTAGGTATGCATTTTGAAAAGCATTCTTATCTTGGAAATGAATAGTGAATTATTTATAGAACAAATGATCGAAATTTTTCAGAAATAAAATGGGTAGCCAATGTGGATGTGAATCACACGGGTCCAGGTTACTCTTGTCTTATGCCATCACTAACTGCCCACAGGAAGGAATCCTAGAGACCAGCAGCGGGGCATAGTGTTCCCCACTGGTCCACCTTTCCCTAACTTGTACTTGAACTTCATCATCACTGCCAAAGGCATTATCAAAGACCTTCAAACTGCAAGCGAGGCTGAGAATCCATTAAGGGAGAAGTTTAACATAAACAAGCAGGGACTTGCCTGAATCATTTACTTCACTTAGTTTCCTAAAGAAATGACCACAGATCAAGAAATCCTTTTCCCAGCAAGGATAAAACAGCTCTCCTTTAAAACCACTAGCCATTCGCTCAATTAATTAACCACCAGTTATTTATCAGAGACTGTGCTACATGAAACAAACAACCAGATAGCGAGGACTCCTCTTGCTGTTGTCGTTGAGACTGAAGTGACAACCCCAGAGCCTGTATGGGGCTGACCTAGGCCTCTGCATGTATAGTTACGGCTGTGTAGCTTGATGTTCTTGGGAGGGGGTATCTCTGCTCTAGGACCCTTTTCTCCTACTGGGTTGCCATATCTGGCTCTGATATAAGGGTCTGTGCCTAGTCATGTGCAGTTGATATCCCTGGGAGGCCTGTTCTTTCCTGAAGGGAAACAGAGGAGGAGTATGGGTCTGGGGAGGTGATGGCATGAGTGGAGGGAGGAAAAACTTCAGTAAGTATGTAATATAAATGAGAGGATAATTAACAATAATAATAATAATAAAAATAAATAAATAAATAAAGATATCTTGTATACCGATCCTATCAAGATAGGTTGAAGGGCCAGTTGTAGGGGAATACTCCTTTTAATCTCAGTACTCTGGAGGCACAAAATTGACTAAAGTGGTAATTCTGCATCAGCCTTTCAGATAGCTGTGACGAGTGTCTATGGAAGCTTGGACTCACTGATGTTGACTCATCCACATTAGGATTTGAGAGCGGATTGATAATAACTATGCATACAATGTTGGTGGAATTAATGTAAAACAAAAGAATTTACTATTTAGAGAGGGAATAATACTTGGCTCTGAATTACCAATGTCTTTTTTTCTTTTTCTTGAGACAGTGTTCCTCCATGTGGCTCAGGCTGGCAACACTATGTAACCCAGGTTGGACTTGAACTGGCCATTCTACCTCAGTTTTCTTTTTCTTCCTTTTCTTTTTTTCTTTTGTTTTTTTTGAGACAGGGTTTCTCTGTGTAGCCTTGGCTGTCCTGGAACTCACTTTGTAGACCAGGCTGGCCTCGAACTCAGAAATCTGCCTGCCTCTGCCTCCCAAGTGCTGGCATTAAAGGCGTGCACCACCACTGCCTGGCTTTCTACCTGAGTTTTCATAGTGCTGGGATTACTGACAAGTGCTACCACGACTGATTGAGTCCTTTCAACTGATTCCCTCTTTTGCCATTCTCACACTAAATAACATGAGGTCTCTTTAAGACCTAGATGGCTGCTGCCTTTTGACATTACCATAGCCATTTTGTTTTATACCCGTGGCCAGCCATTATACTGTTGCAGAGGACCTTTTTTCATGTCCAAGGTAACTATTAACTGCAAATCCTGTTTGAATATGCTTTGGTATTCTTGGAAATTCCCCGGACCCTCGCCTTCCTTTAGGGGCAATTGCAACAAAGGTCAGAATAGCTTTGTATAGCTAACAACAATAGCTGTACAGCTTGTTTATGTTGAACTCCTTGTCTTCCTTGGACTTGAACCATCCGCCCAACCACTCGGCAGTATTTCCTGTAGCTGTGTGTGAGCTTTTATGGTTGCTATGAGTTTCTGTAGTTTTTGCCTTTATAAGCTGCCCCTGGGAAACAGTCAGGGTTGCAGTCTCAGCTCCTGAGTCTGACTGCATCCCTGATTGATCAGTCTTGTGTGTGTGTGTGTGTGTGTGTGTGTGTGTGTGTGTGTGTGTATGTGTGTGTGTGTGTTTATGTTCAGTAAGCTATCCCTGTTTGACTGAGATCAGTGTCTGAGTGGTTTGTGGGGTGACTCCAGACCCCCAACAGTTTCAATCAGGCCTCTGGGTATACCCTAAGTGACAGAGGAATGGAAAACAGTACAGTATTTTCTTCTATTTTCCCATAATAAAAATGACCTTATAGTTGTTAAACAATGTAAAAACTTGACTTATTAAAAAGTTAAAATATGCAACAAAAGCTATAAAAACCTCAACACAATGATAGCTACTGTAACACTAACCTTGACATTTCTTTATGCAGATGCACACAAACACATGTAATGAATTACCTCACTCGCCAATTTTGAAGCATCTTTATTAAATACCTGACTTGTAAATATCTTTATATTTTAAATTTTTTGCTTTCTATAAAAGTTTGCAAGTAACATAATCTTGACTTTTTTGCTGTTGTTCTGGGACAGATTCTCTTGTAACCCAGGCTGGCCTCTATTTGGCTCTATAGCCAAGGGTAGCCCTGAACTCCCAAATTTTATTGCTTCTACATCCCAAATCACAGGATTATAGGTACATGTCACTATGCGCAGCTTTGATCTTGACTTTTACAAGTCAAGCCTCCTCCCTGATGACTAGCTTTCATAGCACTGGAAGATGCTGTGCAAGCTGACAAGGGAGGGGAGCAACTAATAGCCCTACCCAGCTAGGACACCTAGGAACCATAACAAAACCCAGCATGTAAGATAGCCCTAAGGCAGCTGGGCAGTAGTGACATATGCCTTTAATCCCAGTACTTGGGAGGCAAAAGGATCTCTGAGTCCAAGGCTAGCCAGTGAGTTCCAGGACAACCATGCCTACAGAGACCCTGCCTCAAAAAACAAATACAAAAACCCCAAACAAACCAAAAACCTTAAATAAATATAGGAAGAAAGAAAGAAAGAAAGAAAGAAAGAAAGAAAGAAAGAAAGAAAGAAAGAAAAAGAGAAAAGGAAGGAAGATATTAAATACCCCTAAGGGGGCACAGTGGTCCTCATACATAGCTGGTGGTTAAGCAGCAGTTGCCTAACTAGACTTAGACCTGTTAAACAGGAGGGAACTGAAACTATGCTCGGAACTGAAGTCTAGCCAGCCACCCAGGAGACTATCACCAACACCTCATTAAAGCAGCACACTCCTAACTTCATTCTAAATCCTTATTCTCACACCCACATCTCAGTGCTGCTCCCATCCCTCATTTAAGAAGCTTCTCTCTGAAATAGATGGAGACCATTACAGAAAAGTAGAACAACACAACTCTTGTACTTAAACCACAGGGAACATCTCTGAAGAGGGTCAGAAAACTGCAAAAGCCAGAAGACCAGGAAATCTGCTGTGAAATTATGTCTCTTAAAATGACAGGGAAGCTTTATCCACGACCCGGCACCTAAACAGGACCTGATGAACAAGGCCAATACCAACAGACGTGCCAGTGTGGAAGGGGGATATTTAGGGAGTGGTGGGGAGGAGGCATGCCTAGACAAAGAACTACAGGCAACTAAAAATTAGTCTCCTCCAGAAATGAGTCCCTTTCCTGGTTATCCAGTATCAAGTGGTCAGCTCTGAAATCATGGACACTCAAACACTAGACAGACTCAGCAGGTTTTGTTTATATACTTATATGTTACATATACATATAACATAAACATATAAGTATGTTATATACTTATATGTTATATATGTGCATATATATGTAGCAATAATAATTAAAGAAAAAGAGGCCATGAATTTCAGGAGAGGGCACAGACAGATGGGACATAGGAGAGACTGAAGGGCAGAGGGAAAATGATGTAATTATATTTCAATTAAAAAAGGTAAAAGTAAAAAAATAATTTCTTTTGTTAAAAATGTAACTGAATAATTAATTTTACATGTATGGGTGTTCTACTTCCAAGAGTGGCTGACTTTTGGAAGCCAGAAAAGGAAGAAAACTGGATCCCCTGGGACTGGAGTGATCTGCAATGTGGGTGCTGCATCTGGAGTCTGGGTCCTCTGGGAGACTGGCCAGTCTGTTAACTGCTGAGCCTCTCCATCCCTCATCTTCTGTGTCTGCCAATCTTGTTTCCCTTTCCTCACATACAAAGTATTCACATTCTTCTGAAACCTGCTGATCCTTCTTTTGTGGTTTTTCCATCCACTTCATTATAAAAAGTTCCTTCTTATCCTTTTATATTTGCTACAGTCTCCATTTCTGATATCGAGTATATAATCAACTTAAAGATGACTTTCATGTAGTATCACAGATCTGTATAGATAGTGTCTACCATATGAATAAGACTTTAAAGTATACAGTAATTAGAATATGATCTCAATGAAGCCTCAACAACTAACTGTCAAATGAAACTCATCCTCTTTCTCCTACACTGTAGGAATATACAGTTCTCAAGGAATTCCTGGGACAGTAACACAGAGAAAGAACTCAAACCTTCTATTTAAATCTCACTATTTATCCTAATTCACCATTAAATAACTTTCCTGTATAATACTAACTAGCAATGCGGAATAAAGAATCTGCTTTAGTTCAGTATAAGGAAATGTTTTTGGATAGTATTTTAAGCTTTATATATTAGTGGATTAACAGAATATCCCCCCCCCTTTTTTTTTTGGGATATAAACAGTATTATCTAAAGTAACTTAGAAAGACCAATCTTCTGTGTTGATAGTAAAAAACAATTTAATAAAATTTTGGTTTTTAAATATCGTTCCCTTACAACATAAAACTGTCTGTTGAGGGAAATTTGAAAAATATAGGATACATGAATGAAAAGTTGTCATATTATTTCAATAAACCATTTGTTGAAAATTGATGGCAATGTGTAGAGATGGTAAAAATTGACACCGTCCCAGCTAAACATGATGCAGTATGGAGCTTTTTATTTATAAGCATCAGAATAATCCTTTCCAATGAAGACTTATTTCTCAACTTCTGTAAACTTAAAGTATACCAGAAAGTAAGAGCTACAAGAGCCTTTGTGACAGTTAAAATCCAGAAACATGTCTTTGTCCTGAGGCCCTAAGGAAAGCAGAACTGTGCTAACAGGCAACAACAGGGTCAACCCCTCGGAAGTAAACTCTCTCCAGATGTGCACAGCAGCGGCTGAAGGCCACACAAACGTGATCCGAGCATGAAATAGTCCAACACATTCAGAAAGAGTCTTTAAATGTAATAAGAGAAGTGAGAGCAGGTTGATACTGAATGTCTCTAGAGGCACACATTCTAAGGAAACAGACAGGACTTGTCAATTTGAAATATTCATACCTGACCACTACCGGAGGCTGCCGTGTTGCTTTCTGCCACTCCGTGACCTTCGTGCTGCCGGTCAGCTTCATGGGAGGCAGCATCATGCCTGCTCTGAGATGACCTCTGTTAACATGGAGTTAGCATCATTACGTACAAAACAGTATGCTTTTAGAGCTCACTGCTTAGTTTTTCCTTCAAAACTCTCGATGAATCAAATATAGGCTGACAAAAGCACAGAAGTGCATGCTGCACTTCTGACCCCCAGCCCGGCTAAGTGTCCCCTGAACACTTGGGCTGCACAAAGGATTTCAGAGGCTCTCAGAAATGCCATCCTCCACCAGATGTGCTCTCTCATTATCAGGAACACAATCCACCTACAGATAATAACTGTCCTTGGTTGCAAGGTCACATGACTTTGGCATTTAATAGAACTGCAAATATAGCAGTTAAACTAACACCAAGGGTTACAAATAGCTCCCCTGTAGGCACATTTTTACAGAGAATATGTGCACATCTTCTGCTAATGTCATATGAAACCAAGTGACAAGCGAAAGTGATAAATAAAACAGAAAATTTTGCTAATGTACCCACCATCTGTTATATGAAATAAAAGTGACATATTATACCTAGTAAAAGTAGTAATTTTAGAACAGGATATACAAAGCGGGTACTTTGTAAACCACTAGCACAGATACAAGAACTAAAATAATCTCCCATCATCTTCTACAGAAATTCTTATCTGTTTGCTTTAGGAAAATGCAATTATCATAATCTAATGTAAAGATTATGCTTTAATAGTCTGACATAAAGTACCATTATATTTTAAAAATGCCTTCCCCGAAGCCTTCCGAGACCAATTAAAAATGTTACATGTATCATTTTCACCCCAAACTAGTAATAGCCGTAGCTAAGCAAAAGGGAAGTGACTCTCAGTAATTCAGAAGCAGAAGAAAGACTAGAATCAACCAGAGTAGGAATACAGTCACTCATGACAGAACTAGTCAAGGATTCCAGTGAGCACACGACACAGCAGAAGCACAGGGGAAGACGCCAGCATGCTAACAGCGAACACTACTGTCTGCTTGTCCTGGCACGAGGGAACACACTTTCAAAAAACCAAAGCTGTAACAATAAAGTCAAAACTTTGACAAGTGCATCAAAGGAAAGCCAAGAGCTCATGAAGAAAGCTGGGAGCTGTCTGAAGCAGCAGAGCGCTTTCTTAGGAATGGGCACTGCAAAGAGGACCTGATAACTAGGATGGTAAACAGAGGGTCACATGGAGAGAGCTGCAGCAGGGGGAAGTGTGACTTCTTGTAGCAGAGCAAAAGGTCACAAAATTGCTCAAGCACAAGGAAAATGGTGAGCAGAATTAAAGTGGTTACGGGGGCCAGAGAGATGGCTCAGTGGTTGAGTGCACTGGCTGCTCTTCCAGACCACCCAAGTTTGAGTTCCAGAATCCTCATGGTGGCTTATATATATATCAGTAACTCCAATCCCAGGAGATCTAATGACCTCTTTTGGCTTCCGTTGGCACCAGTTACACATGTTGTACATAGATATAGATGCAGGCAAAAAGGCATTCATATATATACAATAAAAAAATTTTATATGATAGTTTTTAAAATGTTCTGATTTTGTTGGATTTGCCTTTCTAAGTTATTCTGAGGCTACCACATTATCACATCCATTTTAACTACTCAAATAGTCTCATGTAGCCCAGACTGGCCTCAAACTTGCTATGTAGCTGAGGATGTCTTGAACTTCTGGCCCTCATCTCTGTAAATGCTGGGATAACAGATGTGTGACCCTATCCCTGTTTTTTTGTGGTACTAGGATAAAACCTATGGTTTTGTGCATGCTAGGTCAGCACTCTGCCAGCTATACCATACACCAGCAGCTGCCTCACGTGGTCAACACTAACGTACCAACAGGTCAAATCGAAGTGACTTCAGTAGCAGTTGGGAGGCTAATGCAGTAGCATTAGTAAAGAAGAGGCTGGTATGTTACAGAAGGGTAGTAGTGGAGATGTAAGCACAGCTATAGAGAGAAACCTGACAGGATTTGATGCTAGACTAGCATGATGGTTAACCTTGGTTAATTTGATGGACACACCCTTGGACATTCGAAAGGGAGTGCTACAGACATTAACAAGGAAGAAAGGCTGTGCTGGATGTTGACATCACTACCCGATGGGGTCCCGACACTAACGAAGGGAAAGAAGTGGCTGAGCACCCGCATTCACTCTCCTGTTTCTGACTGTAGGGGTACTGTAGTTACGCACCTCACAATCCCGCCTCCATGCCTTCCCAGGACAAGACGCTGTGTCCCCTCAAACCCTTCTTCAACTTGGGAGGTAATTTTTCACAGCAATGAGGAAAGTACCTCCCACAGAAGTTGGATGAGGAGCAGGGCTGCCGCTGTGGCGACCCTGCCCATGTGGAGATAGGCTTTGGGACTGGTCTGTGGACTACAGAAGCCCTGGAATGCAGTAAACCACGGGTTCTCAACCCTCCTAATGCAGTTCCTGTGTCCTACTGACCCCTCAGCCATAAAATTATTTTATTGCTACTCTGTAACTTTAATTTTGCTACTGTTATGAATCTTACTGTAAATATGAGTTTTCTGACAGTCTTCCTTCCCCAAAGAGGTCAAAGCCTACAGGTTGTGGACTACCCCAGGCAGAGCTTGATGAAGCGTTCTGGTGGGAGCGTTGGCAGAAGGGCACACAGTAGTAACTATGCTCCCAGGCTTCCCAGGGGAACAAAGGACTATAGGAGCTGGGCTAGAAGCCAGCTGTGTTACATCTGGGCAAAAAACAAAAACAAAAAACAAAACCCAACAACAACAACAACAAAAAAAAAAAACCAAAATGCATCCTGAAAAACTGTGGCATAATTCAAAGGTAACAGACTAAGTTATAGAGGAAATTTCGAGAACATAACATACAGGCTGTGGTATGGTCTCATGTACTGCTCTTAGATTCACAGTAAGAGAACTAAAATATAGGGAAAATGCAGAGTCTAGCAAACAACGGAGCAGGAGAGGAGTCTGAAGCTGATTAAGGACTGATGCAGACAAATGATAAAGGATAGAGACTGGCACAATGAAGAAATTCACACTCAGGAGGAAAGGTGCCTTACAGGTAGGACTCCAGCCACTCAAGACTCCAGGCTGGAAAAGTGCCAATTCATAGGGAAGGAGAGAAACTGAAATAACAATGTCACCTTGCTTGAAATTCATCATGGAAAGTTTCCTGGTTCTGCTGCCAAGGTGCACAACAGACAGATAGATAAAAACTGGTCAGACTACTGTTCACGCTGGCAGCAAAGCTGGACAGAGTTGCTCAAGTGGTCTTGCAGCTGTGCAAACTTAAAGATTTATAGCTCAGAGAAACTTGTGCCAAGAGTCTAGGAAGCTGTAGGGGCATGAGGCAGAGGCAGAGGCCCTGCAGGGAGGCCCTGAGAGACCACTTTGTGACGCTGTGCAGGTAAAGCCTACACTGCAGTCAAGAGCTCAGTAGATCAGAGATGGCCAAACCGCAGAGTCACACACATGGACTAGAAGCAGCCTAACAGAGAGGCTGCATGCATGGCAGGAGGCAGACCTAGAGGCGGCAGCATCCCGACCTGCCATGCCGTGGTTCTCACTTAGGTCTCATCTGCCCTTGCTATCCTCTCAGTCTCTCATGCTGGAATGGGAATGTTTGCTATGTAGCTGAGGTGAGCCTTCAACTATATAAGCCTTCAACTACAGAAGCCTCCTGCCTCTGCCTTCTGAGTGCGGGTAACAGGAGTGCTAAAAATAAATAAATAATTAAAAACTTAAAAGCAATTCTGCTTAAGCAGTCAGGTGCTGCAGAACATACCTACTAAGTGTTCCATTAAATTATTTTCAATACATTTACCAGTCTCACCCTGATCCAGTTCTAGAGTGCTTTTATCATTATGTCAATAAGCTCTCTCTGGTCCGTCAGTCAGATTACTGCACCACTGTGTCACCATGTCTTACAAATGGTAGTTATTTTTTAATTTTATTTTATTTTACTCAGTTAAGAGACTGGGTTTTTGAATAATGTTAGCACTGATGACCCTATGAAATTGTGACGTCTGACCTCCCTCCCCAGTAGCTGTAGCCATTTTGTCCTAAGCCTGCCAACTACTTCATATTGCTGCTGTAACCGGCCTGCCAGTCACTGACCCAGAGAAGGCTCAGCTCAAGGACATGCTGATCACACACCCCGTTTTGTTCTGTATGAGGTTTGCTAATCTTAAGAAATTCCACAAAGCTTTATGTAGGACCCTTCAATTCAAAGGTCAATATGAAATGTTATGTCTACAACTGACTCGCTGATCACTGGGCAGTCTAGGATTAAGGTATGCATTCAATAAACTATTCTAGGTTAACTGAGATCAGTGTTGTATGGTTTGAATGGCGATTTCCAGACAGCAACAGAAATGTGTAGAGATGGACTAAACACAATGTCTTATGAAAAGACCATGAATATTTGAGTGATGGTGGGATTTTATGATTTAAAAAGGATGTGTTTGGGTGTCAGGCTGACAAGGGGTGGGTGGATCTTGTGAGGGTTAATCTTCATCACTAACTTGGCTGGATCTGAACTCACCTGGCAGATACAACCCTGGGTGCGTTGGCTTACCCAAGGAGGGAAAACCTACCCCGAATGTGGGTGGTGCCACTCACTCAGCAGCTGGGTCCTGGACCGAATAAAACAGGGAGGTGGGCGAAGGCACAGAGCAGCAGCGCTCGCCTCTCCTTTCCTGACTGTAACTCCACGCTCGTGCTGCCATGCCCTTCCCACCAGGCAGACTGGAACCTCTCAAACTGTCTGCTCTCTTCATTTGCTTGGTGTCTGGTATCTGCTCAGCAGTGTGCACAGTTACTAGCAGTGGCTCAAGGGTGTGAAGGATTACCTGATGACCTTTTGCTCACACAGTCTATGGAGAGAAAGGATGAGGACTAAAAGGGAGAAAGAGGGGGCTGGTAAAGAGGGTAGACGGGCTTTGGTTGTTTTGTTTTTTGAGAAAGGTCTCACTATGCAGCCATGGCTGAACTGGAATTCACTATGTGGACCCTAGCTGGCTTCAAACTCAGAGATTTGCCTGACTCTGCCTCCCCAAGTGCTAGGATTAAAGGTGTGTGTCACCTAAGTGTTAAGTAGGTTGAATTTAAAATCTTTGACAAATTCCTAAGTGGTGATACATGGTAGGAACACAGGATTAAGAATCTGGACATCAGGGAAAAAAAATCAAGAACAAACAGCATATAGATGGTACCTAAAGCCTTAAAATATTAATGAGATTGTCTAAGGAAGAGAAGATACAGAGAAGGGAAAGAAAGAAAGAAACAAGAGAGAGAAAGAGAGAGCAGAGAGAAAAAGGGAGGGAGGGAGGGAGGGAGGGAGGGAGAGAGAGAGAGAAAGAAAGAAAGAAAGAAAGAGAAAGAAATCTTAAGACTTTGTAACTGACACTCAGGTTAAAAAAAAAAAGAAAGACAAGTCTATGAAGGTCACAGAGCAACTGCCAAGCCCACTCATGATAACTAACACCACCTCTTCCTCCTCCCCCTGTGTCTCTTTTCTTCCCACCAATCCTAGAGTTGAACACTGCACTCCTGGGTCCCTGTCCTCCATCACTACTCTTGTGTTGAGAGAGGGTGGCTGCTGCTGACTTCTAGTAACAACAGTCCTGCTGTAAGACAGGGCCAGCCTTCTACCCTACCCAGACTAGGAAGAAAGATGCTATCTGAGGCAGGATCTTATGTAGTTCACGCTGGTCTTGAATTTGTTCTGTAGCTGAGGTGGGCATTGAACTACTGATCCTCCCTGCCTCTGCCTTCTGAGTGCTGGGTAATAAGAGTACATTACTGGTTTAATGAAATAAATAAAAGCAGTTTTGTTTAAGCAGTTGAGTGCCACAAAATATACCCATTAGGTGTTCAATTTAATGATTTTTGATAAATTTACCAAGTATTTCTATCATTACAGTAAGTTCTCTCCCACCTGCTTACAGTTAACCCACATTTCCACTCAGTGCACTAGGCAACAGCTCATCTACTTTGTTTCATTTTGAGTTGGTCAGGGAGAGACAGTCTCACTATGTTGCCCAGGTTGGCCCTGAACCTCCCAATTCCCTCTACCTACCAAGTGCTACCATGCTTGAGTTGAAGCTTTAAATTAAAATAATTTTTTTCTAGACATTTAATTAAAAGTGTGTATGTGCACACATGTATGCAGATGTGAAGGTCCAAAGCTGACACTGGGTGTCTTCTGTGACATCACCCTCTCTCTACTTTACATACTGATCCCAGAGCTCAGAGTTTAGCTGGTCTAGCTAGCGAGCTTGTAGGCTCTGGGTATCCTAACTCTGGTCCTCACACTGCACAGCAAGCACTTTGTCCACTAAGCCATTTCCCCAGTCTTCTGGCAATTTTATAAATGGACTTATGTGGTTTCTTTTACTTAACGAGTTTTCAAAAGTTATCCACATTTTACTCATAGTACCCACCTTTAAGTGCAGCCTAACAGTGCCATATCCATCCCATCTTTCCTTCTAGGCTACAATGAATAAGGCTGAATAAACAGCCGAGTTAATATCATTATGTGACCTCTTTCTGCTAGATACCTGAGACTGGAACTGCTGGGTTATGTGGCAATTTTACATTTAATGTTTTGAGGAACTGCCAAGTATTTTCAGGCGCACCATTTTACATCCTAAACACAAATCAAAACCTGTAAGTTTGCAACCCAGGTGGAAAATGAGGGAGAACCCTTGATACTGTCACCTGCCATCACCTCACCTCATGTGTCTCCCATTTGGCTGTTGTCGAGGTCTCACTTAAGTACAGAGCTTTTAGTGAATTCTGAGCACTCTGGATGTTTGGAAAGGCTTGAATATCTACACTGCTACACAACAACTGTGATGTTACCAGTGTGATAATGAGATCTAGAGTCACCAGGTAGACAGGTCTCCAGGACCGCCCGTGAAGCACTGTATTTATTAACGTGATTGAGTTGGGAAGACCTGCCCCCATGGATGACTTCATTTCCTGGGCTGGGA
The DNA here is from genome assembly GCF_900095145.1 of Mus pahari. Classification (NCBI taxonomy): domain Eukaryota; kingdom Metazoa; phylum Chordata; class Mammalia; order Rodentia; family Muridae; genus Mus; species Mus pahari. The sequence continues at coordinate 29,417,614 of NC_034604.1, read as the reverse complement.
TCCTAGACTGTATAAAAGGAGAGAGATGGTCGCATAAACAGTGTCCACTGTCCTTGACTCCTGCTGATGTGACTTCTCCACCAGGGTGTTTTACCATAGCCAACAGGAAGCGCTATGTCAATCGGGTAGCATATCATCGGGGCTCTTAAAGGATAAAGGACCTGGTTTTTGCCATGTGGGGTCAGGTAGTGCCAGGATGTCACTGGTCTGCAGGGCATCCACTTCAGTGTGATTCCTAGCCAGGCGGAAACAATTACAGTGGGCACAGCCAAATCCTGTTGTTAAGTGTGTGAAATGGGAACAGTCTTGCAAAAAAAAAAAAAAAAAACTAAGAATTTTGCTTGTGGGATCTAATACCAACTTGAGGTAACTGAACTGAATTGTAGGGCAAGGAATGAGTTCAAATACTTGGTGTCAAAGGAACTGAAATTTTTCTTAAGATTTAAAAATAAATAAATAAATAAAACATCACAGTCTTGTTTCCTGGATTCCTAGGTTGGCTGTTGAGAAATCTAAAGGAATTCGCTTTATATTTTGTTGTGTGGCATTTCTCTTCCTTTTCTAGGCTTTCGAGTTTTCCTTTAAAAACAACCCTTTTTTCATTATTACTTGTTTAATCTGTATGCATGTTCTCTGTATTCACGCCTATGGAGCTAAGAGAAAAACTGTAGAAACTGGTTCTCTCCTTTTAACACATGGGTCCTTGGCCGGGGCAGTGAGCTCAGGCCAGCAAGTTATGGTGGGCACCTGCATTTGCTGAGCCATCCTGTCTGCCTACCATTCTATTTTGTGTTTCACTGTCTTGTTCTACTTTATTTTTTTTTTTTTAAAAAATCTTTTAATTTTCAATCATGGTTTTAAATTTAACTCTCATGAGATCTTTTTTAAAAAAAATCTCCTGAGTGAATGACTGAAACAGGATCTCATGGATCCCAGGCTGGCCTCCTGCTCTGCCTCCCACAGGCTGAGGTGCAGGCATGCGTGTACAATCACACCCTGCTTCTGCTGGGTGTGAGGTCAGCTGTAGTGTGTTGAGCTTTCCTTCTGCCTGCAACAAGGGACTCTCCTTCTATGATCGTTCTTACCAGAACATTATCAAAATGCCTAGCAGTCCGTCGTTAGTGTCCACACAGACTGAAGAGTGGGCTAGCTACAAAAAATCAAATGAAGGTTTGCAGCTACAGTGACCACAGAATGGCTGGTCTGGTTTATCGGAGGCTCCTTAGCCCTTTTCTTGGGTAAGCTGCGTTTCTTAGAGAAGCTTCCTAGAGATGGCAAGGCTGGAAGACAGCAGGAATCTCATCACTGAGTAAATTTCCAATTAAGTCAGCTTTTTATACACTTATCTCCAGCTTCAATTAATTATACTAGTTTACTGTAATCTAGTCAAAAATCCCTATCCTTTTTGAGGGGGGTGGTGTGTGTGGACAACTTATTTTCTGTTAGGACTGAAAAGAGAAACAGCAACAGTTGTGCTGAAAATGTGGAGCAATGTCAGGGGCTCATCTGCTTCTTTTATTACATTTATTTTTCTCTGTACATACGGGTGTTGCCTCATGTACATATATGTGCACCGCGTACAAGCATGCTACCCATGGAAGACGGGAGAGGGCACCAGATCCCACAGAAATGGAGTTATAGATGGTTGTGAGTTGCTACGCAGGTGCTGGACCTGGTTCTTCTGGAAGTGTAGCCAATGCTCTAACTGCTAAGCCACCTCCCACCCCCTCAACTGGTTCTAAATAGGTTGTCAACTAACCTCATTTCAGTCCCTTCTAATACTTATATTCACAGGTGACCTGAATAACCAGTCGGGGACCCTTTAGGCTTCCACGATACACATCGAGCTCTGTCACGGCCTTCCTTAGTCCCTATAATATGCTGTAACAGTTAAGACTATCGAACTTTTTTCCAGAGCCCCCATTTTTATTCTTGTCACTTTCCCTGGTATTTGTGAATCTTCATTTAATGCTTTTACTATCAGTTCAGTAAGGACTGTGGGATAACCACAAATAAATATGTCTGATCAAATTTCTTATTATGGATTACATGTAAGAAAAAGCCCACTTAAAGGGTAATGATAGCTCAAGTGGTGATTTGATTATACAAACTGACAGTTTATGCTAAAGACTAAATTTTAATTGCTGAAAAGTATAAAATGTTTTAGGGCTGGAGAGGAAATCTGGGTTCAACTCCCAGCACCCATATGGCAGCTCACAACTATTTGTAACTCTAGCTCAAGGGGGGATCTGGAACCCTCACATACATGCAGGCAAAACACCAATACATATAAAAAAACAAAACAACCTATCTCTCTAAAAGGTCCATATCTCAATGATGCCCCATTTACTACACACATTTTCTTTTCCAGGGAGAGCTATTTACATGACTTGTAACAGAAGGGGGCTTTACTAACCTCTGCTTCCGCTGCCTGGGACTGTAAAAGCTGTCGCACTCGCAGTATGTCCTTTTCTATTTGCTGGATCCTAGCTATTCTTCGCTGAAATAGAAGAAGAAAACAAGTCAAATATTCATTGATTTTTATGTGTTGTGTGCATATTAATATGTGGGCACCCCTGGAGCTGCTTGACAAGGGTGTATTTTTTTTTCTCAACTTTTATTAGGTATTTACTTCATTTACATTTTAGATGCTATTCCCAAAGTCCCCTATACCCTCCCCCCCGGGTGTATTTTTTTAGGTTATTCACTTAACATCCCATTGCTGCCCCTGCTCCCTGCGACGATCACCAGTTTCTTTGTCTAGTCCACTTTGCCTAGAACTTGCTGTGTGGTTGAGGGTAGCCTAGAATTGTGTTTCTCTGTCTTCTGCTTTCAAATGAACATTAGTTCCATTTGCAATATAAGAACCACAAAGATGGTACAATTCTATATTCATACTGTGAAGGAACTACTGAAAGACATGTCCACTCCAACACACCGTCTGAGATTGCTTTCTGCCCGTGCTTTTGGAAATGACTTTATGCAGTCCTGGCTGGCCTGCAACTCAAGAGGCCGACCTGCAACTCAAGAGGCCGACCTGCCTCTGCCTCCCCAGGACTGGAATTGAAGGTGTGTACGCCACACTGGCCCAGAAGTAGGCTCTGTTACACCTGACGGGCATCTCCCCAGCCTTTACTAACATGCTGTGGGACCAGATGTCATTGAAAAAGGAAGCTAAGTAAATAACCAACCTAGTAACAGAGCTGAATATCACAAAGGCAGGAGCAAGGATGAGTTCTACTTTAAATTTCCTTGAATTATTCACCAGTGATCTCTACATGTTGTACTGGACATCTCCACCATTTAAACAGACTGTTGGCCAATCCTTTGTTACTTAAAACCAAGGGCAGTCTTTAAGAATTAGTCCTCAGGATTAATCCTCTGACATTTTAGGGATAATAACTGTTTTTCTTTATACTGTCAAAAATATTTTTCCTTTTCATTTTTGTAGGATAGGTGCTTTAAATCTTTATGAAAATGACTTTTATTGCTTTTGAGTTTCCATTCTATCTTAAGGACTCAAATGTTTTACATTTTCTTCTATTAATTGTAGCTTCTTTATGTTAAGACTAAGTGCCATCATTGTTCGTAACTATTAGCCAACTGAATTTGTTTTAGGGTGGAGCTGTCCACATCCAAGTCCCTCTTCTTTTTTTATTTTTCTTTTAATTAAGATTTATTTATTTATTATATGTAAGTATATTGTAGCTGTCTTCAGACACTCCAGAAGAGGGTGTCAGATCTTGTTATGGATGGTTATGAGCCACCATGTGGTTGCTGGGATTTGAACTCTGGACCTTTGGAAGAACAGTCAGGTGCTCTTACCCACTGAGCCATCTCACCAGCCCACCAAGTCCCTCTTCTTAAGAGAGGAATCAGCATGTAGCTCAGGCTGGCCTCCAATTCCACCTTTCTGCTGCGGCCTCCTGAGTGCTGGGTTACAGGGTGCTCACACACAGAGGCTGGACTATAGCTCACTACTTTGTGTCTGCTTTCTGTTCCTCCTGAGTGCTGGGTTACAGGGTGCTCACACACAGAGGCTAGACTATATCTCACTACTTTGTTTCTGCTTTCTGTTGTCACTCATTTGTAGGCATTCACTGTACAATACAGAAAACTATTCTCAGATATGTTACAAACATTTGTATACTCACCTTTTAACTCTCATTATAGTACAAGTTACATACTATAAACAAGCAAAGAAATAGTATCATGTGTAGTATTTGAGGTCTATGAGATGAATCTAGAACATTTACAACTACACAAAATAAAGCCCATTTAGATTGAGCAGGGGAGGGACTTAGCATCCTTCTAGCAGCTAAGAGTTCCACATCCTTTGCAGACGTCCTTATAAGTATGGAAACTTGCAGAGTAACTAATTCTCTATGACTCCTGCACTGTGCTAGCTCTGATGTAGTCTTGGGGCCACCACTCCTGCCACTGTCATTTCTGTTCAGTTCTTACAAAGGAGACACCATTTTGCACTGCTGTCACTGAAGGCCAGTCCTTCCAGCAACTGTCTTTTTGTCTTGTTTGTGGTTTTTAAACAATTTTCACATGGTTATTACCAAGTAGAAAATGTGTGTGTTACTCAAGATACAAAGTGAAATTTCCTAAAATGTTAATCTTAGCAACCAAAATGAACTATGTCATACCCAGGTAACAGAATGGCCAGGAAAGCAAGGTAGTAATTACACCTGTCTTCTACAGGGTTACCCTAGCCACTCACACAGCTGTGCACAGGGCAGTGCTCTGCAATCAAGCAGTTCTCGTTCTTTCTCGACCTTCCTGTGGGTTTTCCTCTTCTCATCCCTCCCCCCCCTTCCCTTAGTTCTCTCTCCTGCCTCTTCTCATCCTTCTGGCTCTCTTCCCTTAGATACTCCTTAGGCCTCCTTTGTGTCTCAAACATGCGCCATTGCTGCTTTTTTTATTTTTTGAAAGAACTTCTGAATGCTGCTACATAAACTTAGAGCACAAGAAACAGCAATCTCAAAGGAATTGAAGCTAGTTATGAGCTGTGGGAGAATCAGTATTTCTTGCCTGTAATTCTATGCAGAAAGGTTAATACCCAAATGTCACAGCACAGGCAGAATGATGTCAGTACTGGTTATAATGCCCAACAGCCATGAGAAACTGTTATCCTGAAACAGTGCCAATTTAAGGCAGACTCTGAACGTTTCTCCTTGATGGTGCTGGAGGCTCGACTGACAGCCCTGTCTAAGTGAGGTAACCGCTGCCTCACTAACTACAGCCCCGCCCATCCCACACAGGTAATGGAGTAACAGAACCATCAGCAGAGTGTGCTGTGCGCAGTGCGAGAATTGGCCAGTCACCTGTGCGCGCTTCTCCATGTCCTGGCAAGTGCCAAGCTGCTCCTCCATGGCAGCCCTGATTTGCCTTGCTTCATACTCCAGCTGCCGTCTTGTCATGTCTGTCTGTAAGGAAAACTAAGACCACAAATAGCACATTAATTTCTCAGTTTACTAGTAAAACCAAAAAGCACATAAGTATCAGTTAAGAAATTGAGTAAATAACTATGAAAGTCACCATGATTGAGAAATCCAAAACCATGAGCACGGGCAGCGGGCTCAGCTGGGGTCCCTGACTACATACGGAACTGCCCAAGGTAACAGCTGGCTTTAACTTAGACTGTGTTGATGAAAATATGCAATTGGTCCAGTTAGGGTGAGCCGAACTTCTGTCCCCTTATGATTTCTTTATCTGTTAAAGGGGCACCTGACTAATTTTTGTGGTACTAGGAATCAACTAGAACCTTGAACACTCTAGGCAGGTACAGTACCATTGAATTACAACTCAGAACCCTGAGGAACTATCTCTAATTATTAAAACTAGTATTTTAGACGGCAGACGTAGCTCAGTTGTTACAGTGCTCACCCAAACTGTGCCACAGAAAGCTAGGTGTGGTGGCACATGCCTGCAAACCCAGCACTTAGGAAGCAGAGGCAGAAGGATCAGGAGTCCAAGGTCATTCTTGGCTACACTGGGAGTTCAGGAGAACTGGGCCACATGAGATTCAATCATAAACAAACAAACAAACAAAACCTAGTATATTAACACAGACAACATGGGGGAATAAAAAGCCAACAGGTGTTCACTACCTTTAACCTTCCGATTCAACTAAGGTTTATGTGTACAGGCTAAACAGAGAGAAACTGCACGTGCCATATGAAGAAAATGGAGTAAGAAAACTGTCTATATATTAAACACTGGATCTGGAGAGTTGGCTCAGTGGTTTAGAGCACTGACTGCTCTTTCAGACGACTGGGGTTCAACTCCCAGTGCCTACTTAGCCGTTCACAGCTGTAGTAAACACAATCCCAGTGCATCTGACACCCTCACAGATGTACTGAGGTAACTGTTAGGAGCCACTGGGAGCCATGGAGAGCAGGAGGGGGCGCTCCTCACGCTCATGTAGGAAACTGCTCCTGAGAGGCTGGGTCCAAGGACTCCAAACTTTTAAGTTGCCCTCAAACAAAACATACTCATAATGCACTCTTGAAGGCACACCAAAGTTAGGAACACATGGCAGATGAAACAGCCTGCACTCATCTCATAGAACCTGCCTACCTATCGGCTAAGTGCTGGGCTCTGGGGACTGAAGACAAGCACCACATGCTCCCCTGCATGCCATTTGTTCTTACTGAGCGTGTGCTGTTCTTTCTATCACTTGTCCTCCATTTCCCAACCACTCCACAAAAATCAACATGCTGAATGTGACAGAGTGTTATGTTAATATGGCTTAGAGCTGGTAAGTGGCATGATATTCTGATATGCAGATAAATATGTCTATATGTAGATGCTTGTTAACACAGAGTGCCATAATAATATAGCTTAAAGCTGGTAAGTGGTATGATATTCTGATATACAGATAAATATTTCTATATGGAGATGCCTGTTAACTTGGTTTCCCAATCAGAAAGCAAAGTATAGTAAGTGACTATAAAACACAAGCAGGTTTAAATTTATTAGTGTTACTAATGGCCCACGATAACCGTATATTTTTGTGTATTCTATCAAACGTGGTTACTTCATAAACAGCAAATAATAAGTGTATCTGACAACTGCCCTTTACTTTTGATTCTCTGTTACTGACCCGCTGCTCTTGGGTCACAACGAGGGAGGCGAGCACTTTAAGCCTTGAGTTCTAGCTCTTCTCTCAGGAAGCCCAGGTAACTATAATCTGGAAGGCTTTTCTTCCTTTTATTTTCTCTTTCTGCCTACTGTGTTCTCTCAAAATTACTATAAGAAAGTGAAGATCTAAGCTAAGAATGAAGGTTATACTGAGAAAGCAGCTTCCTGCAGCCCAGGCTGGCCCTGGACTCACTACCACCCTCAAGGCCAGCCTCCCGGATTCTGGTGGCATTTATACTATAAAGAGTAAGATTCAAATTATTGTTGAGGACATTTTAGTTGTAAAAACCATCTGGCATGATCCCTGAATTGTACAGAAACTGCAAGCAGATAGTATAATGTTCCTACCAATTAAAAATATAGTTGTCTAGGTGGAATTCAGATTCAAACACATGTGGAATTAAAATAAGTATCTGTTGGTATACAATAATTTTTTCTTCTATTAAAAATTAATTAACAAGTGGTTACAGTAAAGCAGGCCTGTAATACTACTATTGGGGAGGATCAGGTTCTCTTATATAGCAAGTCTGAAGTCAGTCTAGGATACATCAGATTCTGTGTCAAAAACAGAAACAAAACCCCATGAAAACAAACAAAAGCAAGAACAACAACAACGAAAATACTCATTAATCATTATATATTTAGGTTAATAGCTGATTAAGACACATTACATTTTATATCATGACAAATTCAGTTATCTTGAATTCTTCCTAGATAATCTGAGTACTTAAAGGTCAAGTTACCAAATCTAAAAGCTGTACTGTCAAGTTACTTACATTTTCAGTTAGAGGCAGGCTATCTATTCTTTTTGTGAGGTTCTGAAGTTGAGCATAATACCAGTCCTTTTCCTTCTCTTCTTTGTCAAGATCAGCAAGGAGTAATGATCTGTTTGGAAGAAAGGTAAGTTTACACAAGCTAATACATATTGCCTGGTAGCTCTCAGCAACTGCTGCTGTAAGACAATGATGAACTAGTGAGAGAGAACACACTGGCTTGGGTTTTGTAGGACTTGTGTATTACAATCACTGGCTTCTGAGTATCAAGTGTGCTCCTTCCCTGCTATGATGCTGACCAGTTCTGCTTCAACCAAGGGCTCTCTTTCATACAGTCCAAGAAGTAAGTGAAAGGTAAGGAGAGAGCAGAACTCACAGCCAGTAAAAGAAGAAACACTACACTAACGGAGTCAGGACCAGCTGCACTGACGCTGGGGAAGAGAGAAGCCTGGGGCTGTATCTGAGGTAGGCTGCTGCGCTGAGGTAGGCCACTGTGCAACAACTCTGTGAATAAACCTCACATCCACAGCCAGAGGGCGCTACCCTGAGGCAGAGACTTAAAGCTTGGAATCTCAAGATGAATTTATGTAATTCCCTAAGAACCAGTCCCACTATACATCTGACCATTATAAACATAAACATATAACAGAAGGCTGTTTTTGAGATAAAACTCAATAGGACCAACAAGTACAAGCTCCTTATTGTTCTGTGTGGCTCCTTTCCCCAAGCAATGGATGGTATCATTTCTTGTGTTGTTTCCAGAGATTTTCTATAAAATGCAAAGAATAATCTGCATAATTACCTGTATACTTAAAAACATAAATACTAGATTATTCATATATATGTTGTCCTATACATGTTTTTTCATCTACCTTGGAAGTCATTCCATATGAGAACAAAAGACTATGTACTTCTTCATAGCTGCCTAATACTCTGTGTACCTCGTAATATTCATAAACTCATGAAGGAGAAATACTATGCCTAATTCTTTGCTGGGAGCACTTGGGGACTTTTAAGTATTTTGATATATATATATTTTATGTGAATGTCATTATGTACTTCACTCTATAATTGTTCATGCATGCATACATGATAAAATTTGAGGGTACATGATTTTGAACTTAAGTGTCCTAGTAAGGTGTTGTACCAATTGTATAAGCTCTAATTTTTACAAATTTAAGTGTATGATACAACTTTTAGAGTATAGATTTATAAACCTCCAGGATATCACCATGACTTGCATTGATTTCTTTTGATGTGCATGAGACGAAGCACTTTTCCAGGTTTCCCACTCCTTTCTGTAATTTCTGCTTCTCATTTAGAGGACTCTGTACTGGGGATGGCACAACTCACTCACTGGAGGACTTCTGTACTGGGGAAGGCACAACTCACTCACTGGAGGACTCTGTACTGGGGATGGCACAACTCACTCACTAGGCTGCATATGGACTCTTTCTCCCCCCCCCCCCAATTCATCACTTAAGATAATTTTGTTATTTGGAAAATCAGGATTTTCTTTTAATTAGACCTGTGAAAATTTTCTATTATGATCTGGAATTTGGCCATACAATGATGCTCACCTCTCTGATGATACATTATTTTTAAAATTCTGTTTGGTATTTCCTTGGGAAATATTTGTAATGAGTACAAATGTATGTAGAAGACCTTTCCTGAGAAATAAATTTCAAAGCTAAGCACCCTCATTGTGAGAAAATAAATGGGTATGATCTGGCAAGAGATAAACGGTGCCGCAGCAGGAGCCCAGAGCACACCCCGTTAAGTGTCAGAGGCAGAGATAAAGGAGCATGGCCACTGCACGTATTCATTACTAATAGCTGTTATGACACCTAGCACTTGCAGTAAAATCCATTTTAAAAATTCTTTTTGCTAAAGCTCTCTACTAATAATATCAGCACCAAAGTTAAGTTCCTGGGAAGTCTGGCCTGCTCACATGGCCTTTGCTGCTTTACAGAATGAAAGGGAACAAAGATCCTGGGCCTGAGCACTCTCCTTTTGGATCAGGATGGTGTTTAGGTAGTCCAGGGTAAAAATAAAGACCAGCATAGGTAAGGGATTAAAGAGAGCTCAACCCCATCCTAATCTACATGGTCAGCCTGACTTTTACCAAATGCCTCACCCCAAGCCAAAATAATAATAATGCCTTTGTCTCCCAGTGAAACATGATGAATTACTTCCTACATATAATTTTATTTATTTTATTTTTTATGTACATGTGAGTGTACCTGTTTGCATGTGTGTGTGTCATATGCATGCTGCCTTTGGAGGTCAGAAGGGTCCGAGTCCCTGGGACCAGGTTTACAGCCAGCTGTAAGCCACCATGTGAGTGTTGGGAACTGAACCTGGGCCCTCTGCAAAAGCACCACATGTTCTTAACTAAGTTGTCTTTCCAGGCTCGGTTTCTCCCCCAGTCCAAGATTTATTTATTTATTTTATTTATATGAGTACACTGTAGCTGATTTCAGACACACGAGAAGAGGGCATCCGATCCCATTGCAGATGGTTGTGAGCCACCATGTGGTTGCTGGGAATTGAACTCGGGACCTCTGGCAGAGCTGAGCCATTTCTCCAGCGCTCCAGGCTTTGCTCTTTATATGTGATCTTAACACTCCGCTTTTACAAGTGCTAGATCAATGTTTTACAGAAGAGCATTGCCACCTGGCACTGAGTCCTAAAATACTTGAAAATATCTTGATGGTTCTGCCATGTGTGGTGAGAGAATTCTAACTTACAAGGAGAATTAATAGTTCATTACAAGAACTCAGCTCAGAGCAGAGGCTAAGCAATGCTGCTTTGTCTCTGTGGAAAATGACATAAAGAACCACTTCTCTCACTTGTGGTTCCTTTTCGTCTGCTTTCTATAATGGGGTTCCTTATAGTTACTGAATTTCATTCAAAAGATAACCTGAAATTCTACTGTAAGTCATTGATAATTCAACTAGATATAAATATTATGATTTAGGGTTTTACTCAATGTACGGATTATTTGAAAGGTAGCTATGCTCACCACTATACCAAGGATTTAACATGTGTAGAATATTTAAAATAACTAAGTAGTCAAATATAAGACTTTAGAATTTCAAGAAAATTCCTTCTTTCTACTTTTAGAATTATTGCAAACACAATCATTAATATATTTAGAACAAGTAGATTGTGGTGACACACACCTTTAATTCCAGCACTTGGGAGGCAGAGGCAGAGGCAGAGACAGAGGCAGAGGGGCAGAGGGGCAGAGGGGCAGAGGCAGGTGTATCTCTTGAGTTCGAGGCCAGCCTGGTTTATTAAGCAAGAACGACGGTGCAGGCTAGCGCCTGTCAGTTTCTTGCACTGTAAAACTCCCACGTACACACAGTACCTACTGCACAAGGAACATGTTACCTTTCTTTTTCAAGCTCTTCTAGATATCCAGTACTTTCTCTGCTTCCATTTACAAATGCTCTTCTTGGGAATGACCCCATGGGGACAGGACTGCATTCTCCTGAACGGCTTGATACAGAACCTTCCCGACTTCCATAGGAGCGAAGGGACATTTTTGAGCGTAGTTTCACTCCGGGGAAATTACTATCCAAGTTAAATTCTAAACAGAAACAAGTTCTTATGTAGTAACTGCTTTATGCCATGTAAAATACTCCTAACATTATTACATTATTTTAAAAGTGAGTCCTCAGGTTTATATTTTAATTACAAATATATGCAGTTGCATAATTATTTAGAATAGTTAAAACTTGCCCTGCAAAGTCAGCATGAGTCATACAGAAAACAAGTGTGTTAAAGGAAAATCATACAAAATCCTAAGATTCCCCGGAAATAATATTAGCAACTCAAAAACGAATTTGTCTGGTTTTACTTATTACTAAGCAGGGCCCCTGTTTGGCACTGGAATTTTTAGGCAACAAAGTGAGAAAGACATTTTAAGACAGATGTTACTAGAAATGGCATAGGAAAAGACAGGCAAAAAGACACTACCCCTTTGAACCTATCTGCCAGCTATCTGCTACTGAAACGTATTTAGTGATTGGTAGAATGAAACGAGTTTTAAAAGCAGATCAGAACTGAGGGGCTAAGTTAAAACCAACGACATGACACAGGAACAAGCAAACAGAGCCTTTATCTATGTACTCAACAGCTCCAACCCAGGGGGAAGGGGGGAAGAGGGGCAAGCTGAGCCCGGCATCCAATGAGAACAGCTGACCTGGAAACTGAGCTTCAAACACTATTCTAAAGTGCTTTTAAAAAACATACCTTTAAGACGCTCTAGTAAGTCAATCTGTCCAGAAGTCATAGTCTCATCTTCAATACTTCCCTGTAGCTGCTTAAGTACTTCCTATTGAGAGAACACAGTACATCAGCATGAAAGGCTAAATAACCGTTTCAAAACGTGATTCTGTATTTCTTGGCATTTAGATATGACTGGGTTCTTGAGAAAGCTATTTCAGTTCACACTGACAACATGTCATAGGCTATAGTGTACATTAACATATTACCTATTATTCACTGTTATATCTCAACAAAAATAATAGTGGTATTTTGTGATAATAGCGATTTGAGGAGTCCCCATGCAAGACACTTCATGGCATACTTAAAAGGAAGGTAAAGGGGGGTGTGTATGATCCAAGTACAGTTTATGCATACATTAAAAGGCATAGTAAAACAAACCCATTATGTTTTACAATATGGGCTAATTACTTTTAAGAATTTAGAATTATTACCATTTTCAATCAGCTGACACCTACAGACTTGCTTAAGCCATACAAAAGTGGCTGTTAGAAGACACATTTCTTGGCCTGTATTTGTACAAGCAGGAGACAAGTCTGCTGTTTAGTGACTTACCACTCAGCCAGGCACACCTGAGGAGACCCGCCAGAGTCTGGGCTCATTCTCTGCAGGCACTCATGTAACTGCATGCTAGCTGCCTCCTGCCCTTGATGTCACTGTCTTTCTTCTCACAGAAAGTACTTCTTGATTTTTTTTTTCAAAAAAAAAAGTTTGAAATAATTTTCTATCCAATTTTTCTGCCTGGTTACCTATAAATCTTTTTTTTATTAGTGCTCCTTAATAACTTTCATACTTCCTATATAGGGACACATGCCACGTGAGCTTCCAGCATGTCCTTGTTTCACCAATTTGTTTTTGGAAGTCCTGGAAAATACTGAACATCTGCAACCCTGAAACTTAAGGCCATGTCACTGTGTGGTATGGTGATCTCGGAAGCATTGAAAGGGAACCTGCCAGAAGGCGAGCTAATGCTAGAGGGACAGCTCCAGGTCCTGCCTTGGTCTGTCACAGTACACATTGAAAACAAATGACCTGTGGTCTTAGCATGTGCCCTTCACCCAGCAGACTGTGCTGTTACTTGAACGGCTTTGGTAGGAGGTGTGGGAATGTGAAGGTCAAGGATATTCACGCTGAAAATCCTCTCCAGAGAGAATCGTCACTGTGGGATGGGGACACCCCGCCTCAGTGGGTGCAGAGCATGCCCACATAATTGAGCTGCAGGTCACTTCTCTTCCTTAGCTTCAGACTAACCCTGCAGACTATGACGTCTTTTTCCAGGGTTCTAGTTCTTCCATCCACAGCTAACAGCTGCAGCAGTCTTTGAACAACCCTATCATCTTATGCCAAGAGGACCACAGTATACCATACAGAAAAAAAAAGTATGCAAAAAAAAAAAATCCCATTAAATGTGTTTATATAGAACAAAGAGAAAGCTTCCCTCTCCCTTTAGTGACAGAATTACAATCGAAATCAGTGGTCAAGCGGGTAGAGTGCTTACGTAGGACACACAGGTCCCTGTGAAAACTGAGTGATTCTAGTAAGTGCTCACATTTTCTAATCTTAAAACTAGTGAATATTCACACATGTAATAAAATTATTGCTTTAAGGGAAGACTTACAATCTGAATTTGAATCATGGAATTCACATGGTGGAAAGAACTGACTCCCACAAATTGTCCTGACTTCCACATGTGCAACACACATGCACACAGACACAGGGACACACAGGGACATGCATGGACATAGCAAGTAAATAACTGAACAGGAAGTCTCCGTGGCTAGGCACAGCTCAGCAGTAGAATGCTTTTTGTTGAGAATGTGTGTCACCTTAGGCTTAATTCTAGAGGCCAATACCAAAGCCTCTGTACATCTGTTAGAAATCTATTGATAAAAGCAGCAATGTAAATAAAACAAATGAAATTTAAGGCTACAATTTTTAAGGGTTTTAAGAGTAGCAATTTTACAAAGTATTAGCTTATTCCAATGGGTCTGCTAGGTTATCTTTGTTAAGTGATTTTAATTATGAACTTCACCAAGCAAAGCCGGACAAGCCAACTCACTCACTTCCAGTTACTTTGCCTTACGATGACAACATCTAGCATGACTTACATTACTCACAACTTGCAATGAATAGTCTACGCCTACTAACAAAAGTAAGCCCAATCATGTTTCTGTTTTGAAGCTCAATGTGCACAGGTACAGATCTTCAGTCCTTGGTGGAGTAGCCTTTCCAGCCTTGGTCCCCTCAAGTTCTGGTCAATGCATCTTCAGTTCCCAGAAATAACTAGACAGTAGAGAGTCCTTTGAGTCTCTGTGTTTCTACTTTAACATAATTATCTGCAAGACACCTCCATGTTACCACATGTATTCATGAAGGCTGCCATGAAGAATGCTAATATGGTCACTCTGTACAGACATCTAGTGGACATAAGTACTTACTTCTCTTGGGGTAATTTCTCAGAATTCCAATGCTTCAATCACAGGGTTTACCTTGAAAAGAAAATGCTGTAGAGTATGTGAGTACCTGTGTGCCTCTGTGCCCATGTGCATGTGTTTACAATAGGCCCACGGGCAGTGTGAACATTTCAATATTCCAATCAGTATGAATCTGTCTTTTAAATCTTAGTCATCTGAGTCGGAGTCAAATGATCTTTGTATTCCATGAGGACAGGTGATATGAGATATTTTCCATTGTGTACCTGGACAGTTTTTTTCTTATATGAGTCCACTGTAGCTGTTTTCAGACATCAGAAGAGGGTATTGGATCCCATTACAGATGGTCGTGAGCCACCATGTGGTTGCTGGGAATTGAACTCAGGATCTCTGGAAAAGCAGATGACCACTTAACCACTGAGCCATCTCTCCAGCCCATACCCAGACATTTATCTTCCTTTTCTAATTATCTTTTTAATTTTTGAGGCCATGTTGCAAAAAAACCCTGGATAGTTAAACCTATCTGTCTGTCTACTCAAGTGTGTGCTATACTTGTGGGGATCAGAAAAATTTGGGGAGTCAGTTCTCATCTGTTTTGCTGAGGCTACTGCTGAGCCAGAGACTCCCAGGCTAACAGGACCTTCTGGGAAATGGTTCTCCTGTCTCTGCCTCTCCTCTCACAGCTAGCTCTTAGGAGTGCTGGGACTGATGGCAGCAGCAGCACACCATTTTCTTCTGGGCTCACCCTGCTTGTACTCACCAGTGTTTGCGCCTTTACCTGCTGAACAAATTCAGTATCTTATTGATTATAGAAGAAGTCCTTTTATATTCTGAAATAAGTTCTTTTGTCGAAGGTATGTGTAGTGTGGTAAGTGATTTTCAATAGTGAAAGACAGACTTTTTTCGGTTTTTTTATTGAAGCCTTCTAGAAGACATGCTTTTAATTTTGATGAAACCTTTACTGGCTTTTTTTTTTTTTAATGTCAACTTGACACAAGCTAGAGTTATCTTCGAGGAGAAAAGCTTGGTTGAGAAGATGCTTCCATTAGATCAGATTGTAAGGTAGTTTCTTAATTAGTGACTGATTAGTCCACTGTGGGTGGTGTCATCCCTGGGCTGGTGGTCCTGGGTTCTGTAAGAAAGCAGGCTGAGAAAGCCATGGGGAGCAAGCCAGTAAGCAGTCCCCTTCCATGGCCTCTCCATCAGCTCCTGCCTCCAGAGTCCTGCCCTGCGTGAGTTCCTGTTCTGACTTCCTTTGAGGATGAACTGTGATGTGGAAGTGTGAGCCTGATAAACTCATTTCTCCTCGATGCTTTGCTCCTGGTGTCTCATTATAGCAATAGTACCCTTAACTAAGACACACTGGGACCAGGATAGTGAGGTATTGCTGTGGCAGACCTGACTATGTGTTGGGGAAGAATGTGGAAGGACTTTGGAACTTTGAGCTAGAAAAGCCGTTGGGTATTCAAAGCTTGGTAGGCTGTTCTGTGGAGCTTGGAAGATAAGAATGTTGAGGGAAGTACAACAGATGGAGGCCTGGCTTGTGACATTCCAGAGAGAAATGTAAAGAATCCATGGGGGGTCATTTGTTACTTTGAATTAAGATTCTGTGGTTCTGATTAACTGGGGATGAAGAGTC
This sequence comes from Mus pahari, assembly GCF_900095145.1. Lineage (NCBI taxonomy): Eukaryota > Metazoa > Chordata > Mammalia > Rodentia > Muridae > Mus > Mus pahari. The sequence goes on along the minus strand of NC_034604.1, from coordinate 29,401,325 downwards.
AGTTGCGATTCACAAGACTAGACCTACTCAAGGGAAACCTTTGCTTTGCTTGGGATACTTGATGCTGGTTGGCTAGAGCTGAGAAATTACCAGTAAGAACCCAACATTTCTGAGGTGAAACCTTTTGGAAAGTGCTTCCTGTGAGCCACACCTGATTTGTTTTTATTCTAATACAATTCCCTGTCCAAAAAACTATAGTATTTCTAGCATTTTATCAAATACCCTTTTTTTCAAGACATTCTTATATTTATGTAAAGAATTGCTGACTAACACCAACACCTGGATTGCTTCTGAATTACCACCTATCTTCTGTTTTCTTGATCACCATTTTCTTATTCTTCAAACTTGACAGTATGCCAATGGTATGTATGTAAGAAGAAGAAAGGCTTAAGGTGGTGGTGCATTCTTCTTCCAGAACTTATTTTTCTCACTGCTGGGGTTGCTAGTTTCCATTCTATTAGTAACAGCGAACAGTTTGAACCTAACTTAGTTTTCAGGTAATTTAAAACTGATTTTGTTTCTTTCCTTTTTTTTTTTTTTCTTTTTTTGAGGGGGGATGTTTCAAGACAGGGTTTCTCTGTATAGCCCTGGCTGTCCTGAAACTCACTTTGTAGACCAGGCTGGCCTCGAACTCAGAAATCCGCCTGCCTCTGCCTCCTGAGTGCTGGGATTAAAGGCGTGCGCCACCACGCCCGGCCTGATTTTGTTTCTTGAGTGTGTCCTTTTTTACTTATATTGAATATATGGCAAATTGGCTTCCTTGGCCTTTAAGTTCCTACTCTTGGTGAACCCACACCCGACATCCGGCACAGCAGAGGCATCTCTTGAGGATCTCACCATGGTTTCCACTTCTGCTTATTTTCGGGTGGTGCTTGTCTTCTCAGCACTAAAGTCCATCCTGGAGCTGAGGTTTTTAATCTGGTCCAAAGAGTTCAAAACTTGGCAAATACTTTATGAAACCAAAGTTTCTCTCTCTGTGGCAGGCCTTACGAGCTAACACATGCCTTTCTCTGACCTCCTCCTATCCAAGGTAGCCTTATCTAAAGCTCTTTTTGCCTGCTTTCAGGGATGATACCTTCCAGCAGAGCTGCCTGCTGTGACCAGAATAAGCCTGGCTTATTCAGTGACCCCAGAGAGAAAAATCACAATAATCTCAGCCTTGCTTTGCTTTTCATGATTCTGGGGGAGTTGGCATATCATTTCTTTTACAATATTTTAATAGGTATATTTAAATAGGGATTCTTTCTGAACATAGCCACAATATCATACTTATACCAAGTAAGTATTTCCTCAATTCCCTCAAATATGTGGTCTGCTCATATTCCCCTAACTCTGTATATACATTCTCCTGGCTGTTACCCCACAGTATTTTTGTATTTTTATAGTGATGTCATGTAACTGACAGCAGGATGTACCCTCTTTTGCCAGTAGGTGGTACTACTGCTTACGTTTTAGGCTTCCCTGATTTAATCTGAAGCTTTGTCTTGCCTTTCTTTGTGATGCCTAGGTTAATAAAGGTCAGGAAACACACTTCCGTGAGATTGTATGTGTCCCAAAGTCTACTAACGTGGTTTTAGGGAGAAGAACGGCTGTACTTAATTATAACTCAAAATGGAAAGCACCAATGGGTTCAACTGCATCGTTTTATACATCAGTGGAAGACAAACAGGCCACAGTTCTGCTCGTTAACAGTAGAGCTTGTTCAATGAACTTCAATGAAGGCTGTAATTGTTATTTTACCATAGGCCCAATCCTAATGATATACATGGATAGATCTACCAGGATGTGTGCATAACCAGTTGGGTAATCACCAAATCCAAGCATACCTTAGATTATATTTTTCCTGATATAGACTGGGCCAAGTTTTTTTTTTTTTTAATTAAAAGCTCTTTTTTAAATTATTATTATTTTCTTTTTTTTTTCAAGAACAGGTATTCATTTTATTTTTAAGAGTTTAAACATAAGTACACATCACTTCCAAATGACAGTGTGATAGAAGCCAAGAAATAAACACTTTTTAAAGGTACATCATGTAGTCATGGAACAAATAAAACCTTTGCCTTCCTATTCATTGGCTCATATTTCATAAGCTGTTAAAAATGCCCTACCCTTCCGGTATTATTTTCTTTATTTACATTTCAAATGCTATCCCGAAAGTTTCCTATACCCTCCCCCCACCTCTGCTCCCCTACCCACCCACTCCC
>NC_034604.1:29374016-29398698 GCF_900095145.1 Mus pahari | reverse complement strand
TCCTTCTTGGTTTTCTTGTGTTTTGCATAATGTATCTTGGGTATTCTAAGTTTCTGTGCTAATATCCGCTTATCAGTGAGTGCATATCTAGTGACTTCTTTTGTGATTGGGTTACCTCACTAAGGATGATATCCTCCAGATACATCCACTGGGCCAAGTTTTTAAATATACAGCCTGATATCCCATTGTACAAGTTTTTGTGACTTGTATGATCACTCTGAAAAGACACTCTACTTCAGCATGGAGATTAAAGTGTCAATTAAAATGTCTGTCTTGTCCAAAGTGTTTCTTTAAAAACTATTTTTGAATTCATAATTAAATAAAAACTTAACTCTAGATCTGAGTTCTGTACTACAAATTAGAACTGTACTATCTAAACAGGCCCTCGGAGGTCTGCCAAGTATCCCAGTCCAGCAGACTAACTCTCTGTAGGTTGTTTCCTCCAACTCTCCTGCACAGCCCTGTCCAGCAGTTAAAGTACACCATGTTGGGAAGTGTTAAAATAACAAATGGCTTTTTTAACCTATTAGATAACTGAGTCGGGTATTTTAAGTCACTGATATGTAGCTAGTGATAAGGAAAAAGAAGTGTTTGTTTATAGTTTACCTATTTCCAAAGGGTTATGAAGTGAATATTTTGGAGATTTTAATGCCAAAGCGTTTTATGGCAATTAGAATGGAAAAAGAGATGGATAGAAAGATAGGTAAGAGAGTTGTGAGATCCAAAGGCTGAGCTGTTAGGATAGGTGCTGGATCTAAAGAACAAGTAGGAAAGAGAAGATCAGTTTCCTCATGATACACAACAGTCTAGAAAAGAAAGGAGACTTTGAAATGACAGAGAAAGAACTAGACACACTAGGAAATATGTAAAGATATGGAAAGTAGAGTGTTCAGAAGGAAAAAGCCAGAATTAAGATGTTAAAATAGTCAGGCAACCGAAACAACACAAAACAGATTTTTTTTAAGGGAAGGAAATAAACATTTCTATCAACAATCTTCAATTTTATGAAGTTATTAAATATGGTGGGAAGCTGCCTAACTGGAAATTAAAGTAACTGAAATTTAAATCAATTACTTTGAAGAGAGAAGGGTTTCACCTCTATACACTAAATACTCTGTAACTCTTCTTGCTACCTGGAAAACCAACTTCAGGATTTGAAAGTACCATGAAAATTATCACCTAGGCTTGGTGACACCTGCATTTTCTAAAGAAGACAATGTAATACTTGAGATACACTGTAAAATAAAGCTAGTCTCTGTAAGTACACAGAAAATCTTTCCATTAAATCAAGTCTAATGATAAAGTTGGGGGGAATACTATTTCTAAAATTAAAAGACTAAGAATGACCCAACAACAAGGTTAACTTATTTTCTTTGCATGACTCAGTAGATTAATTTAATGTATTTACTAAGAATATGTTAACTTTTCTAAGTTTATTATGTATAATTTTAAGTAAATAAAGTGTCTTAGCTATTCCAAGTTTACAAGAGGAAACACTGAAAGAGGATAAGCTACAATTAGAAGTTGCAGTCTTGATACCTTCATATTAGATGCCTCAGTTTCCAGTTTTGTAAGATGATTGGAATTATCTTCTAGCTCTTGTCGAAGATTTGAGTTCTCCATCTTCAGTGCCTCAACTTGCTTTAACAACTGATCATATGAAGCTGCAGCCATCCTTGGCTACCCTTGGACCTATAAGGTTAAAAAGGATTTTGAAATTCACCACTAAGAATGGAGTAGCTGCTTGTTTTGTTTTGAAGAAAGAGACAAAGGCAGCAAAGCTCTCCAGACAGGAGGAGTGGTGCTTATTCGCGGGCTTGGGCTCCAAATGCCATCATCCCAGCAGCAACCGTTCCAAAGAGGATGGAACACGGGGTCTGAGCTGAAGAGAAACAGGGTTAAAGCAAAAGGCAGAGCCTCCGTCCCATCTGAAGAGATCTGCATTGCTACAGGTGGGATTTCTATCTGGTAAGACTCTTTCAAGGTTAAAGATGACCTAACTAGTCCTGTACATCAAACACACAGAATACAACCACTGATAAAGAATTTGTATAAGTAATGCTGCACTTTAGCTTCTGATTTGGACATGGTTTATAGGCCTTCGGAAGCAGAATTCATGAATGAGACCAGAGTTCATCCTACCACGTTCATTTAATTTAATCTATGGCAAAGTAGTTCTGAAGATTCATGATGCCACAGAACTGTAGCCATTCACAAAGTCAGCACAAAGGAAAACATAAAATCCTGATTGGATGGACAGTCCATCCTATAAGTGGTCAGTATTTAAACTAAAAGATAAAAAGGTTAGGGTAGATGCTCTCAGAAGGAAGACTTCAAAGAAAGGAGAGAAATACAGGAGACAGGAGAGACCACTCAGTACTAAGAGGCCCTTGGCATGGCTGGTCACAGAATGATACAAGGTACACTAGGATTGATCAAGAAAGAGTCAAGAAGCCCACATTCTCTTTTCAGTTTAATGTCAACTCACCTTGGAATAAAAATTAAGAATAAACAATTCTGGATTATTTAACACAAGAATATTATACTGGCTACTCATGATATATGGGAATGGTACAAAATCAGGGACCTTAACAACACATCAAGGGACTCGGATCTAGTCAGTTCTACAAGTCACTGGTGAACTTGGGACAGCCCAGCGATGCCCAAGAAGGGAGGTCTGGGCTGGAGACCATCTACAGAAAGTCTCCAAAGCACAAAGGACAAGCACCTGCACATGGACAAACAGGTCTTAGGCTCGGGTGGTCACTTGTCAGCTAACATTTGCTCCTTTATTACTTCAACTTGCAGCTGGACATTTACCAACTGCTTTAATATAACTTACGGGAACACTGTTAGGAGTCAGCACACAGTATAGACTGAAAAACAAAAATGTGTCAGTAAATAAACTATAAAAACACATGTGTAGTATGACTTAACAAGACCTTACAGGGAAGCCGTCCTTCCTTACACCAACAGATGAGAGTACAGAAGTAAAACATTTCTGCAGGACCAATGAGAGCTCCTAGAGACGGAGGAGTGACTCACAGGATTAACCATTTTTCTGTTTTAGATATGCCAGTAATAAGCAGGTCCAGAAATATACGGCACATTGAAATCACCTGACAAGTGGGGGTCTGACAAAGCTCTAATAATTAAGCTTCAAGGTAATTTATTTCATATACAATAACATATGCTCTAAAACAACAAACAAACAAACAAGGAAAATGAAAAATCAAAGTGTACTTAGGCTGCAATTACACAACCACAAAAAGAGCAAGTGTGCACAGCAGGCAGAAACTATTACAAGTGTTCAGATGGGGGCTGATATTGGGGAGTGCAATGCCCAGAGAGGACAGAAGAGGGCATAAGATCCTCTGGAGCTGGAGTTACAGGTGGCTGTGATCTGCTCAATGTCAGCGTGAGAACCAACCCTGGAAGCCACAGCATGCACTCTTAATGGCTGAAACCCCAGATTTGTTTTGAATGGTAGTCTTTAGTGATTTTCATGACCTCTACTCCCCTAAACAACCTCTGTCACTGAAGTCCTTCCGTTCTAACAATGGAAAAAGGAAACAATAAGACGCTTCATGCAGGAATACTCTACCTTGCAACCTCCTAGGATGTTGATTTGTCACTCCCTCACCTGCAACTGCTCTTTACAAAATTTGTGAACTCATGAATTTACTTTGGGAATACATTTCATGCAATCATAAGAATTTCGTATCAAACAGTGTAACTGGAAAGTCATTCAACAACTTTCTTGTTTTAATTTGGGAGCTGGAGGTGTTGCTCAGTGGTAGACTTCTTGCCTTGAATGTGCAAGGTTCTGGGTTCAATCCCCAGCACCCACACAAGCACAGGGAAGACGCTTATGTGATGACACAATGGCACCATGCCTTGAGAAATGGGAAAAATACTCTCAAAAGCCCGACTTTCCTGAGAGCATGCATGCACCTCAACTTAGTTTTCTATAGGTAAGAGCCCATATAGATCTCTGTTCGTGCCAGAAATATTTGAGGTAGGGCGAAAGCAAGCCAAAAGGGGACTATTATTTAGAGATTCTTCTCCAAATGCTTACTGAAAAACACGGCATTCAAGAAACAAGGCAGGAAATGGAAATGTAAAAGATACATAATTAGGATTAAATGTGGAGAATTCATTATTACTGTTATAAGTCTGGGGTTGCTTTTTTTTAAATAATAGAATTTTAGTTCTTTAAAAATAGACATATCCATGAATACTTTTAGATGATAATGGAATTAATACTAACTAAAAACCAGGCAAATCATAAAAGACCATTAGTCCAAGAATTTTAAAAATTTCAATGAAACAGACAACATGCCAGAAAATATAATTTACCAAATTGACCCCCATAAAAAGATGAGATACTTTTCTAAGAAGATGTACAAATACAATTGGTGCAAGCAAACCCGAACATCTAAGCAGATACCCAACACCCAAGCTTTTGCTTAAAGGCAGTTTCTGCTTGTAACGCCAGCATGGGGGAGGGGGGGCAGAGACAGGAAGGTCCCTGGAACTCAGCAGGCCTGGCTACCCAGCCTAACCTAATCAGGACAGGGAGAGCCTTTCCCAAAAACAGAGTGGATGACACTTGAGGAATGACACCTCAGGATGACTTTTGGCCCACACCTCCCCACACATGAACCTATGCACACACTCCTCAAAGAAAAAGGCATTCAGCCTCTTTCCAAAAAACAAACAACAAAATACAGAGAACCACAGGTGTTTGTCTAGTGTTGCCACTTTTTAACCACAGCCTAGAGATCTTAGAATAATGACTGGGAAAGGAAGAAACAGAACAAAAGAGATCTTCAATGTGAAGATGTAACACCATTAGATTCCAAGTGATATGCTAATTTTAATAACAGATTTAATTCTAAGAATATATCTCATTCACCGTAACAACCAATGCAACCTCATTCCCTTCCCTCCCTCCCTCCCTCCCTCCCTCTCTCTTCTCTAGGCCTCGGCCAGTGACATTCGCTCCTGTCTATTGTCTTCTTTCTCCCTGCAACAGCTATGTATGTTGTCTGGACCAAGTGTGGTTAAGTTCTAAGGTGGCCATCACAGTTAAATTATGAGGTGTCCGTGGGGGGGGGGGGATGGACCTTTTTGGGGGGAGCAGGGTCTCACTGTAGCCGTGGCTGGTCTAGACCTCCCTACACCTGTGTGCTGACATCACAGTCACTGAGCTGCTCCTGCCTCTGCCTCCCAGGGGCTGGGGTTAAAGGTGTACACCGCCATGCCAAGCTGCACGTACTTTTCTGTAAGGGAAAACAACCAATATTATAACCCTTTGTAGGCCAACATGGTTTCTGTTGTACCTTCTGGTCTTTCCAGCAAAAAGGATCCTCAAAAACCACAAAAACGGGAAGGCATGGCTATCTTTAAATAATGCCAATTTATAATGAGGCGATCTATCATGCCAAAAAGAACAGTGACGAGGAAGCTCATCCCAAGCCACCTGATTTTTTTTTTTTTTTACAGTCACTTATTTTCCTTGTCTTCCATTTGATTGCTTCTCTCTTTTGAGACTATAAGTTCACACTTTCAAAACTGTACTATCACTTTAATAGTGTCCTAGGAAACAGGAAATTCCCAATACTAGAAAAGAATAAAGCATGAATAAGTGGTGTTTATTTCAGGAATGAAAGATTGGTCAACATTACAAGAATCTGTAGTGAATACTTTACTATCAGAGAAGGCTTGAATCAAAAATTCCATTTTACACTCATTTATATAAAATTGTATATCAAAAGAGTATATAGTGGTCTTCTCTGTAGGAAATCAATTATTTTATAATATTCAACCACTTATTTTTCACTGAACAGAAATGTAATTATAACCCAACTGTACTTTATTTATATTAACTTGGGAGACTTAAATTTCTATGACACTAAATTATACTATGTCTCAGGACTCTCCATCCAGCACCCTAAGTGAAATTCCCTAAATTATCTACCAAGAAAGAACATATGCTTTCCAGAGCCATTTAGTCTCTTTTTCCCAATTTAAGTTTATATGCATAAAATATCACGCATCCTTTATGCAGCTAACATTTTCAGATTATTAATACTATTAATTTTAAGTTTTTCTAGCACATCTACTTGTATAAACTAAGGACACATTTATCCTCTTGTTTCTGAATATTTACATCTCATTTCTTTTTATCGTATTATTACCTTGAAAATACAAAATGTTACATAAATTATCTTATTCCTGATTTTAAGAGGAACAATTTACAAGTTCAGCATTTAAAATGCTTAAATTTTATAATAAATACTTAAGCATATTTAGGGACTTTCCTTCCATTTAAAAGTTTTACAAGAGGTTGCTATAGTGGTTTGAATATCCTTAGCCCAGGGGCAGTGGCACTCTTAGAAGGTGTTCCATGTTGGAGTAAGTGTGGCTTTGTGGAGCCAGGTGTGTCACTGTGGGCATGGGCTTTGAGGTCCTATACTCAGCTCCACCCAGTACAGAAAAGAGCCCCCTCCTGGCTGCCTGAAGAAGACAGTCTTTCCTGGTTGCCCTTGGATCAAGATGGAGAACTCTTGGCTCGTCCAGTACCATGCCTGCCTGCACACTGCCATGCTTCCTGTCATGCTGATAATGAACTGAACCTCTGAAACTGTAAGCCAGGCCAAATTAAATGTTGTCCTTTAAGAGACACTTTGTCATGGTGCCTGTTCACAGCAATGAAACCCTAATTAAGACAGTCGTTGGATGTTTTTCCTCTCATAGTGTATGTTCTTCTAATGCTGAGCCATCCTCCATTACTGAAACAAATCCCACTTGTTCATGCTTTCTTCTCTTCAATTTTTAGTATTTCAGTATTTTATGAGACCATGTATGTATGTATGTATGTATGTATGTATGCTTTAAGATTTTTTTTTTAAAGATTTATTTATTATATATAAGTACACTGTATCTGTCTTCAGACAAACCAGAAGAGGGCATCTGATCTCATTACAGATGGTTGTGAGCCACCATGTGGTTGATTTGAATTCAGGACCTCTGGAAGAGCAGTCAGTGCTCTTAACGGCTGAGCCATCTCTCCAGCCCCATGCTTTAAAGATTTTTAATGAAGATTATGCTACATCCATAAAATGAAGTGGTGCATGTCTCATTTTTTAATGTAGTCTGGAACAGTTTGAATACTAACCTGTGAAAATCAGCTAGGACTGAAATCAGAAAGTTCCCTCTGGAAAGAAAGATTCTTTTTTTTTTTTTTTTTTTAAGATTTATTTATTTATTATATGTAAGTACACTGTAGCTGTCTTCAGACACTCCAGAAGAAGGCATCAGATCTTGTTAAGGATGGTTGTGAGCCACCATGTGGTTGCTGGGATTTGAACTCTGCACCTTTGGAAGAGCAGTTGGGTGCTCTTACCCGCTGAGCCATCTCACCAGCCCGGAAAGAAAGATTCTTTAAACTGTTTAGAAATGTCTTCAGCAGGTAAGTCTTCTTGTACTTTTTATCAACTTGTCTCCTCTAGCTGTCTAAGCATATTGTCAGCACCGTACATATTCTGCCATTTTAAACTTCTTCGTCCTTTTTTTCTCCTTCATATTTGTCTGGTCTTTTTGTTCCTTCAGTGACTTCTCTACAACGAGTGGTAAATATGACAAACCTTGGCCTAACTGCACTCTATTTTACTTTGACGTATTTTGTCTCTCCAGCTAAGGCGTGTGTGCACGTACACACACACACACACACACACACACACACACACACACACACACACACACCTTTAAGAGCCAGTCCTTTTACTGTCACTGACTGCTGCCTTTGAGACTGGCCACAGACTGTGTGGAAACTACTAGCATTAACTTTTGAAGGTTTGCTTGGTACTCAGGAACCTGACTAATTTTCATAAATCTAGAAAAAATTTGAGAGTACCTTTGGAGTGTGTGCGTGTGTGCATGCGTGCTTTAACATCCTCTGTGGATGCCAGGCTGTTTCCTCCTCTGCTTTGTTATGATGCATCTTATTCTTTTAGGTCCAGATCAGCTGCCTCATACAAAGCCTTCCTGACATTTCTAGTTCACACTGCACACTCCTGCCAACGGAGTGGTAAATATGACAAACCTTGGCCTAATTGCGCTTTATTTTACTTTGATGTGTTTTGTCTCTTCAACTAAGGTACGCAACACACATCTTTAGGAGAGGTCTCTATGTAATGCATAGCTTCTGTAATTCCAAAAAAAAAAAAAAAAAATCCCAATTCTAGTCACATAGAAGATAAATGCATGAGAAAAAGAACAGACATGAAATGCCCTTTCAGTTACAGAAACAAACAAACAGAAAGCAAAACAAAGTCAAAGAAAAACAAAAAGATAATCTTCCATTAAAGCATAATGGATTCCTCTCTGTGGCTACATAATGGAATCAAAAAATATTTGATAACTTCTTAACCATACACTATCAACTAGTATTATAAGGGGTGGGGGTTAGTGATATAAGAAACCTTTTCCTATCAAAAGTAGTCACGCCCCTTTCACTCTGCGCTGACGGCACCGATCATGTCAGACTACAAAGCCAAGTCAGTGGGAAGAGATGCAGCCTCCATCTAAGTCAGGGGCAAGCCCAGCTGCTGGTTTTCACTTTCAGAGTACACTGGCTAGCAGGAGTTTGGCTCTGGTACCTATCCTTTTTACAAAAAGAAAAAAAAAAAAAATCACCTTGGAAAACGACTTCTGCTTTGTCTGTGTGTCCTTTTATGTGTTGCTGATTTTCATTTCCAACAATGGTCTGGGTTGTGCTTGAGTCACAGGAATCTACAGATATGAACCTTTTGGAGACAGGGTCTCTGCATAGTAATAAAGCTAAGATAGCGTATTAAAATGGGCTCTAAATCAATGACTGGTGCAATTTAAGGTCATGTGACTAGACAGACACAAGTAGACACATAGTAGGGATACTGTCTAACAATGGAGACAGCTGTGAGGTAATGGATGTCAGCAAGCATCAAAACTAAGAAAGGGGCTGGTGAGATGGTTCAGTGGGTAAGAGCACCCAACTACTCTTCCAAAGGTCCAGAGTTCAAATCCCAGCAACCACATGGTGGCTCATAACCATCCGTAACAAGATCTGACTCCCTCTTCTGGAGTGTCTGAAGACAGCTACAGTGTACTTACATATAATAAATAAATAAACCTTAAAAACAAAAACAAAAAAAAACTAAGAAAGGCACAGCTCTTCCTTGGAGCCTTCAGAAAGAATCTTTCTAACACGCTGGCCTCCAAAAAAGTAAGGTCACGGATCCTAATGTGCTAAATCACCAATTTGTGGCGCTTTGTTAAAACAGCTCTGGGAAACTATTATAAAGGATAAGCTAATATGTCCCTTGTTCTGGTCACCTGGAATTTGGGGGGCAGGAGGCTACTCCTAGAGAAGGACCCATCAGGCTGTGTGTGCCACCCGTTCTCTTGGCTCACAACTGCTTCATCCATCAGACCACAGCAGACATCAATACAAATATATTCCAGGAAAGAAAGGCAACAGGTGTGGCAGAAATGAGAATATTAAAAAAGGAATACCCATGTCTTTCCATTTGACTATCATACTATTTATTTAAATATTTAGGGATCCTCAAAGAAATAGAAATTTCCCAAGAACCTCATGATGGAAGAAGCAGAGGGAAACTTGTCTCCTGGAAAGAGATTCCACATAGTTGAAAAAACCTTTTAGATCACAGAATTAGACTGAAGTCCAGACAAGGACAGGTCACCCATGATGGTAGTGGTCATATATCCTGACCTGAACTGCTTAGATGTACAAATCCTACCATCATGGGTGACCTATCCTTGTCTCAATTCACGACAGAGAAGATGGATGAGGGGAGGGAGTCACTACACCTTTCTCTTCCCATTGTGGCCACACTGAAGAAGTCTTCTGCTTCCAGTTTCAGTTTGGAGCTTTCAGTTGGCTTTTAATTGCTAAGGATGGGTGACCAGACCCAACTTGGGGTACAGGTTGTGACCAAGTTCAATAACAGGAATACTAAACATATATATGTATCTCTATATCTATCTGTCTATCTGTCTATCTGTCTATCTATCTATCTATCTATCTATCTATCTATCTATCTATCTATCTATCTATCTATCTGTCACACACACAAAGAGACACACAGACACGCACACTCCACACACACTGTATAGAGGAATCAAGGAAACCAGGGAGGGAGAGATATAAACACCACTGTGCATGTGGTTAGATAGTATAAGGAGGCTGGGGGTTGATTGGAAAGTCCATAAAAGGTGCTGCAAAAAGTCTAAAAGAACAAAGAGTAAGTTCATCTCTCAGTTTCTATCATAGACTAAGTGTTAAGTAGTTAATATACAGATAAACACTCATTCACAAAAGAATAATTTTCAAAATTAAGTTTTAAAATGCTTCAGGGAAAAAAGCTGTGTTAGGACACCTGTGGCAACAAAATGGCAATCCAGGAAGCTGGCGCACTGTCACCTCCCAAGCCCATGAACACATGGCTTTCCTGGCTACAAGGACGCTGCAGAGGGGATTAGTAAGACCTGTGCAGCAACTTCTTCTGAACTCTGGCAGAACCAATGTTACCACTACATAGGTCCTCAGAAGTCAGGAAAGGACATGTGACACAGAAGCAAAGTATCAGGTTCAGCGGGAGAGGAATGACAACAGTGAGGGTAAAGAAGGGAGTGAAGCAGGGGAAGAAAGGCAAAAATGAATGTTTCTCTCCAGCTTTTAAGACAAGCAGTATCTCTGAAGCACCTCTTCACTGTACAGGGGAAATCACATCAACTTCTGACCACCAAGAATGGACAATAGTAAATTTTGTCTTAACCCATCAAGTGGGCTGCAGCTGTGGCTCAGTTGGGAGGGTGCTTGCCTAGCACACATAAAACCCTGGATTTGATCCCACCACCATATAAAACTGGGTATACATCCAGAATCCCAGCAGTAGAGTTAGAAAATCAGTGATTGCTCAAGGCTATCCTCAGCTACATGTGTAGTTCAAGGGTAACCTGAGCTATAACAAGAGCCTGTCTCAAAAATAAAAAAAATAAATCAACCAACCAACTAATCCCCACAAACACATAACAAACCTACTAAGTTTGTGGTAATTTTTTACAACAGGAACAATGCCACTATGATGACCACGTACTTCTGTTAGGACTAAATTCCAATGACATTTTCTTGGTTCATGCAACAACCTTCAAATGTTTATGCAAATTCTCTGACTCTACTCCTGTGAAAAGCCTAACGTGGTTTTTTTTGTTTTTTGTTTTTTGTAGGCTAGACTCAGTAGCTTCCTGAGAAAAGAAGAGTTTTCTCACACTGACAAGATGCTCCTGAACTTGTGCTATGTAAGATAGCAGCATACCTAAGACAGCCAGTGAGTAGTCGTGAGTGCGTGTAGACCACTGCAGTCTGAGGGAAAGTAGAAAAAAGGACACCCCCCCCCCCAGTCTCCAGGACAGCAATCATGAATATAGGCTGCTAGACAGCTGTTAGCAGCGCAAAGTCAGTGGGCAGGAAGTAAAATGGATAGGTCTTTCAAAATGGCAGTGAGTTAAAACATTTGGGTAGCACACACAGGACATGTAAGCAAAGAGAGCAGCTCTCAGAACACACATGATCACCCAGCACTACTGGGGACAGACGGGAGCACACCTGAATGAAGGGGAACGAATAAACAACACGTAGTGTGTACATAACAGTATTCCTAGCTTCAAAAGGAAAGAAGCTAAAACCTAAGAGATTAAAGCATGGTATAACTTAAATGATATTTGAGGACATTATGCTAAATGACTTGAGCCAGTCATAAGAGGTCAAATATATGAATCTTTTTATAACAAGTTCCTACAACAGGTAACTTCACAAAGGTATAAAGTAGTGAGCTGATTGCGTGACAAGAGGCAAGGGAAATGGGGCTTTAATGTTCTCAAAAGTTTCCACAAGAAGAAATTCTGGAGATGAGAGCAGTTGTGGATGCACAGTGCATTCAACACCACAGAACTGTACACATAAAAACGCTCCTGGCCCCACCACAGAGCCTCGTCATGTAGCATGAAGGCTGTGGGGTTCAATCTCCAGCACTGCAAAACCAAGACATACTCTGACACAAGAATGGAAGAAGTGGAACCAGAGAGAAAGCTCTCCTACATAACATACCTCAAACAACAATCTACCCTTTTCCTGCAAATCAGAAAGCATTTCAGGTAATATAAACCTTAAAAAAAAAAAAAAGGTGCCCAAGGCTAGCTAAAGCTACCAGTGTTCAGCGTGCATTCAACCTAACAGTTTACTTTGTGTCTCATAAAGGTGCCTTCCCAGGGTTTATTTGGTTCTTCATCACCTTCCCCAGGTCTGGCATGTGGCTGGTACGCTGATGAATATGTACCTCGTATACATCCTCAGGGGTTCCTGACATCCTAAATCAAGTGCTAGCGCACTGCAGACGCTGGTGTAGAGGGCTTCACTCGGACTCACCCTCCAACAGGAAACAAGATTAGAGTCACAAAGCGTTTAAACATGTACAACTGTGATACTAGTCACAGCACGGAAAATCAGTAAAGGAGAAAAACAGTGGAATAAAAACCTACATTGTAATTCATGCAAACAAAATCGTGAATAGCTCTGATTTAGTTCACAAAACATACTTTTGATTATTTAATTTATGAATTTCTAAATAGGTCACATAATACTAGATACAGTAATTAGCAATAAGTAATTTTAAAGATTACAAAAGCTCAGTGAAATACTGAACATTACACTAATTAGGAGTGATCTTTTCTTCGTCTTCTATTTATTTAACTTCGAAAGATGCTGCAATCTAATATAGAAATGTTTAGAAGATTGATTTTTAATATGCTAATGAATGGAGCTGTCAAGATGGTTCCACCGGTAACAGTGCTTGTCATCCTGCCTGATAAACTGAGTTTGATCCCTGGAACTCACATGGTAGGAGAGAATCAAGTCCAATTAAGTTGTCATGTTACCTACACACACACAGGAACTAAATAAGCAAATAAATAGATAAATGTAATTTAAGCTATAAAATCTTTTCTAAAGCACTCTTATAGTTAAAAATTCACAAGGCTCTGGTGGTGTAAGTCTTTAATCCCAGCACTTGGGAGGCAGAGGCAGGTGAATTTCTGTGAGTTCTAGGCAGCGTGGTCTGCATAGTGAGTTATAGGACAGCCAGGACACAGAGAAACCCTGTCTCAAAAAAAAAAAAAACAAAAAAACAAAAAAACAAAAAAAAACCAAAAACATTCAAAGTCATTTATGCAAGGGTTCTTGTCCACAGGAATGACGCTGCTTTTCAAATCAATTGCCATATACTCTTTTGTATGTTCTATACTGAGACATTAATAGTAATTTTATAGAAGTAAAATGAAATATACTTAAGCATTTATCCTTACACAATAGATGACTTTGGGTAATGTCACATACCCAAGTAAGAGAACTGGGAAACACATAAAATGAAAACCATGCTACATTCGCTAGTTGATTAAGTGAGGTAATATCTATGAAAACGAGAATTTAATAAGCTCAAGAACTACACTCAGATTCTGGGGACTGGATAATGTTAGCTATTAATTTACTTGTGATAGCTTTACTCCTAGTTATGGTTTCTATCAGATTCAAAAGCTATCCTAAGTACTTTTAATCCTGATATTAACAATCACATAACATTAAAACATAAAACAAAACAAAATTCAGGAATAAAGTTAGGCCTGGCATACTGGGAAGGTCTTATAATTCTAGCACTTGGAAGGCTGAGGCAGGAGGATCTGAAGTTTGAATCTGCTCTGGGGTACACAGTAAGTTGCAAGTCAGTCTGAACTACACAATGAGACTGTCTCAAAACAGCGACAAAGAGCAAAGCAGAAATGAATAAACTGTTCTAACTTGTCAATGAAATTTTATGTCATATTATTTAGTCAAGTAATAATTCTTTATTATTTTGAAAAACCACTGAGACAAAATTGGAAATTCTCTTAAGATAACCACATAAATTTAAAAGGGACTGTCTTGGACACTACTCCTAGAGGGCTCCACAAAGCAACTGCTAGTCTAGTTCAGGGCATCAGGAGTGCAGGAGGTTGCCATAGACATACACAGAAATAAGGCAAAGGCTCAATCTGCAGATGGACACTTTTAAACATCTAAGTAAAAGTACAATTCAATGTCATTAAAATACTTTATACTGAGTATATCTTATGGATACTCAGTAAATTGACATACATCTAAAGTAGTTATCTGTAGATTTTATTATATTAAATTTAAAAAACAAAAGAGAAATACAAATTTACTTAATAAATATAGGTTTCAAGTATCAGGATTATAAAAAATTTACTGCCCACAATTTTTCACAAAGTAATTTACATTCTAAAGTGATTTGATCTCAGATGATCTAATTAACAGCATAAAAGCTAGACAAACAAAGGGAAAGATCCAGTTCCATACATAATGCATTAAGATTTCCTATAGGATTTATATTAAATCAAACCATCTGGCATCTCTCTTGTGATATAAAATCAAAGCGTTTGATACAATTTACTGCTAAAATATTCATAATCTGATATATCTCCTCCTTTAAAAAGCAAAATATGTGGTTTCTCCTATTTGGGGGAGAAGCTCTGAGCCGTCTTGTATGCGGTCTGCTACTGAGCGTTTCATCTGCTCAGGGGCACTTACTCCTCTGCAGTTGTCTACAGCACAGCCCTGCTGCAGTCACCTCGACCACTGCATTCTGGAGCTAACAAAGACATTGGTATCTCTTTGCCACCCTATTCTCAGCGAGTTCACTTATATGTTGTACAAAAGCAGGCACATTACTATTGAACAATATTTCACCAGTCAATCAAATCATCACTTGGGCTCTGCAGTGCATGTCCTTTTTCCCTCCCATCCTTGGGAACCCTTTCTGCTAGATTCCACAGGAACCATCAGCTGCAGCTTTGAATGCCCACTCTTGGCTACCACTGCCTGTGTCCTTGTGGCCAAGGAGGGAAAGCTGCCTTTCAAAGGGCCAGGGCTTTCTCTCCTCGCCATGAATATGCTCCATTCTTTGTTGTCCTCTACTCGTTTCCTTAGATACTGTTATTCTACTCCACTGTCAACAGGCATTATAAAAAACAAAACGGCTTTCTCCCCAGCCTCCCCTTACCACTTCTACCCCTCCCCCTTTCTTCCTCTTCTGTCAAAATCCCAGGATCAGAAGCACAGGAAATTCATCTCCTGTGCTGCAGTGGGGGGTGGGGGAGAGGAGTGGGACGACGCCCCTGCCTCCCAGGCTTGGCATGTGGCAGCAGAGCCCGAGCCAAGGAAAGGTCAACGGTTTAAGGCAGTCCACGGAAAAACCACCTCCTCCCTCTCTCCCGTAGCAAACCTGGCCATCACAGCCCAGCCAGCACCTACCCCATTTTCGAGCCCAGCAGCACCTCCATTCTGTCTCCAGTGACACCCCGGCAGGCTGCGCCAATACAGCCACATGTCGGTCACGTGTGCCTACGCCCAGCCAATCTGCAGGCTCCTGACTGGAATGGGGAGCGCCCTGGTCAGCATCCAGCGGATTACACAGCTGCTTCACGCTTCTGACCGCGCTTCACAGCAGGACAGAGACCCACCCCACTGCACCGCACTGCACTGTCCAGAGGAACACCAAGCCTCCTGAGCACCTTCAAACCCCTACCTCGGCAAACCCTGAGAGCCTGACGCGGACTGCCTCTCATAACCAGGAGCT
This sequence comes from Mus pahari, assembly GCF_900095145.1. Lineage (NCBI taxonomy): Eukaryota > Metazoa > Chordata > Mammalia > Rodentia > Muridae > Mus > Mus pahari. The sequence goes on along the minus strand of NC_034604.1, from coordinate 29,382,940 downwards.
CCGCAGGGTGGAAAGCCCCGCACGCGGGATGCAGGATACTGACGGTGGGAGGGGCAGTAAAGAGATTTCATTCCCATGATTCAGATGCAGCAGAGAAACATAATTCTAGTCCGCGAAAGACAACGAATAACTTGACATTGGAAATCATTAACTTATTCTGTAAATTAACTCTAATTACAACTGTATTTATAGGACAGTTACCAGAAAAGCCATGATGACAGAGCAGAGTGACTTATGTCTGACCTCAGAGTTCCAGCCTGGACTAAATGCTTTTGCTCCTCCTACCCTCTAACTAGTCACTTGACCTCTTAGTGATTAGATTTCTTCTTTTATAAAATGAGAACAAGCATAAAATAGGAGTTGGTATATGCAGAGCATATTTAAAGCACCCTCAGGCATACAGTACATGCTGTTAATTACTACCGACCCTATTGCATACTCTTACATTTCATTTACTGATTTCTGAGTTAAAAGGACAAGATTCACATTAAGTTCTAGTATAAAAGTCTAAACTAAGCTTGGTTTAAAAGAGGAAATTTTTAAGAACTGATTTTGAGACAGGACCTTTTGCAACCAGGCTGGTCTCACACTTAGTTTATGAGGAGTGGCATTGAACCCAGGGCTTGTTATATGCTAGGCAAGCATCTACCAAATAAGCTGTATCTCTGCCCTAGCCCCTATCTACTTACGTGTAAAAATAAACGAAACTTTAGAGTTTTAAATGAAGTAGATTCACTCTAACTTCTTGTATTTTTTTCAAATATGATGAGAAGCTGTTAAGTAGCATTTATGAGGCAATTCCACTTCATAAGACATTATATATAGTAGTAGAAAATGAGGGGCTGGAGAGGGTGTGGTGGTGAAGAACTATTCTGCCCTTGCACACACTGCCTGCTCACATATGCCTGTAACGCCATAGCCAAGGCCATCTGACTCCCTCTCCAGACTTCAACAATGCACTCATGTGCACAGAACCACACACAAATACACAAATAAAATAAAAATTAAATCTTAGAAGCAAAACATAGTTATTCTTTTGAAGTTGAGATTATGGAGAATGTGTTCTTTTTTCTTTTCTTTTTTCTGTAGACTGACCACACTGTAACTGTAATTAGAATTATACACTAAAATCTTAACGTATTTAGAAAAAAAGTCATACTGAACAAAGGAAACCCGTGAATCGCCTTGACTGTATCCTAAGTGCCTTTCATGAAACGGCTTGGTTTTACAAAGACTTTTAAGATCTTCTAACTGGAAGAGTCGCACTCACTCTGTAGGACTCACTGTACAGTCATCATCTGTGACACACTCAGAATTTCTCATACTTGACTGACCTTCCAGAAAGAAAAATTATCTTGTAAAATCAAGAATGTACTTTAAAAGCTCCTCAAAACAATTTCCTAATAGTCTATGAAACAATTAAGCCTAATCCTTTGACTCAGGCTATGAGTTAAAAGTAACATAGACTTTAAGAAATCAGTTGATAGTCAAAACCTGTCTATATGTTTATTACATGTACTACTAGCAGTTAGTGATAGAGTGACCAAGGGGCGCTGGAGAATGAACCCACTGCCTCTTACACATGGTTCACCAAATGACTACGTCTCAATGAAAGCTATGCTCATTATATGCTCCTGAACCACTACAGTTCAAGTACAAGAAACCCAAAGACTTTTTTATACTGTAATCATGCGGCATCTGAATTATTAAAAAAACAAACCAAAACAAAACAAAAACCTCAATTGTCCAATAAAAGCCTTTTTAAGCCAACTTCCTCAAGACTGAATTCTATCTTTAAAAATTACTGTTTTTTAAAAAACAACAATTAACAACTTAAACAATGATGATATGTTTTGCTAAGTGTGAAATAATATATATGTACCAGGTGATTATATATATATATATATATGAATGAATAGAGCTCCTATATCTATATTCTATGCTAGGATTGCATTATATATACATGGATTGGGGCTACAGAGATGTCTCAGCTGTCAAGATCATTTGATGCTGGGGTCTGGATTCCAGTACTCTTGTACAGCTCACAATAACTTACAACTCCAACTTCAAGGAAACCAGATACCAGATCTTTTGGGACCCACAAGTACCCTCACCTACACATGTGGACACACACTCACACAAATGGATGGAGTAATAAAAAATAAAGATAACTTTTTTTTTTTTTTTTTTTGGTTTTTCGAGACAGGGTTTCTCTGTGTAGCCCTGGCTGTCCTGGAACTCACTTCTGTAGACCAGGCTGGCCTCGAACTCAGAAATCCGCCTGCCTCTGCCTCCCAAGTGCTGGGATTAAAGGCGTGCGCCACCACGCCCAGCTAAAGATAACTTTTATCCAAAATAAAGCACTGAAATAAATTTTATATCAAGACTTTTAAGATTTCATTTTTTTCAGAAGTACTTCTAATTTTAAATATATGTTCATTTTTGTTTGTTTTTAATAAATGGCTTCATTTGTAAGTGCTATTTAATAGTGAATTAAATTTAACTTTGAAAAATTTGAACCTTAAAAAAATTATGACCACGCTGGATGGAAGTAGTGCACACCTGTAATCCCAACACTCAGGAGGCAGACGCAGGAGGACCTCTGAATTTGAGCCCAGCCTGGTCTACAAATTAAGTTCCAAGACAGACAGGGCTACAGAGAGAAACCCTGGCTCAAAAACAAACAAACAAACAAACAAACAAACAACAGACAGATAGATAGGCTTTTTACAAATATATTTAATACATACACACACAACCAAATAAGATTAATAGACATTTTTAGTTTTCTTTTCTTTTTTTGTTTTTTTAAAGATTTATTTATTTATTATATGTAAGTACACTGTAGCTGTCTTCAGACACTCCAGAAGAGGGCGCCAGATCTTGTTACAGATGGTTGTGAGCCACCATGTGGTTGCTGGGAACTGAACTCAGGACATTTGGAAGGGCAGTCAGTGCTCTTAACCACTGAGCCATCTCTCCAGCCCCTGACATTTTTAGTTTTCAATTGTATGTTCTATATATTCATCAAGCCCAATTTAAGACTCACAGTTTAGGGGCTAGAGAGATGGCTCAGCGGTTAAAGAATGCTTTTCCAGAGGACCCAAGTTTGGTTCCCATATAACAAAGTTCACACTGTCTCTAACTCCATTTCTGGGTGATCCCATGCCCTATTCTGGCCTCAAAGGACACCCATTCAAACATGGTGCAATCGCGCGCGCGCGCGCACACACACACACACACACACACACACACACACACACACACACGTCAGTAGCTGTTTGCCACTTCTCTGAGGCAGAGAAAAAAAAGAAAAAGTCTGCCTGGCAGGCAGAGTCAAGGCAGGTCAGGGTCTGTTGGCAGATTTCCCAGCCTGTAGAGGGATGTCATGGTAAGAGGAGGTGCACTTGAGACTCAAGGCGAGGGGATGAAGATTCTTTTGACCTTGATGGAAGGAACAGGGAGGTTTTTGGGTGAGAACAAATGCCTTATGCATAATTTCAGCAAAACTGTTTCTGTTGGTTTATGGCTTTGCTTCCTACAGTACTGTAGTATAAAAAGGCTATGAGAAATACACTCAGGGCTGGAGTGGTAATGACCTGCAGCCCTCCCATGTCTGTCTGTCTCTTGCATCTTTTTCCATCTTTCCTACAATCATCATCCCTCCTCCCTCAGAGTACCATTCAACTTCATACCAGACCAGTACATACATCTTATTAAAAAACTTGACAGTTTAAAGAACTGACAAGGACATTAATGGCAGTAATTCTTTTTTTTTTTGGTTTTTGGTTTTTTTCGAGACAGAGTTTCTCTGTGCAGTCCTGGCTGTCCTGGAACACACTTTGTAGACCAGGCCGGCCTTGAACTCAGAAATCCGCCTGCCTCTGCCTCCTCTGGTGGGATTAAAGGCGTGCACCACCACGCCCGGCTAGTAATTCATTTTTTGAAGTGAGTTAGAATCAATACTCCTCTTTGAGAGGCTTAGTTGACTCTTGCTTTAATGATAAATTCAACCATCTCTTTACAAAATTCAAAAAGAACAGATTTCTGCTTACAAAGAGATATATTTCCACGGTATATGATGCCCCTTTCTGTCCTCTGGCAGGCACCAAACATACACACGATACAGACACATACATCTAGGCAAAATATTCATGCACATAAAAAATTAAAAAACAAGAGGAAGGGATACAGTTCAATGATAGTGCTTACCCCTGGGTTCAATTCTAGTACCACCAAAATAAAAATGAGACCAAAAAAAAAAAAAAAAGAGAGAGAGAGAGGTATTTATACTGTAAAAAATATTCAGCATTATTACTAACATGTTAAAAACTTTACGACTGTTAAGAATAGGTTGTTTAACTGTACTTCTGATACCTTTCCAAGATAATTAGAATATTGTTGAAAGCAACAATTACAGAATTCATGTAACATAATAAAAATACAGACCATTTAAATTTTATATACAATGCCAACTAACTTTGGGGGTTGAGGGCTAGAGAATGAACCAAGGCCTTGTGTACGATGCAGTGTATCACTGAGTTATAACCTAGGCTACGCATTTTCTCTTAACATTTTAAAAAGCAACTTTATTTTTTTTTAAGATTTATGTATTTATTTTATGTATATGAGTACATTGTAGCTGTACAGATGGTTGTGAGCCTTCATGTGGTTGATGGGAACTGAATTCAGGTCCTCTGCTCCCTTCGGCCCCACTCGCTCCAGCCCAAAGATTTATTTATTATTATACATAAAGGACACTGTAGCTGTCTTCAGACACACCAGAAGAGGGCATCAGATCTCATTACGAATGGTTGTAAGCCACCATGTGATTGCTGGGATTTGAACTCAGGACCTTCAGAAGAGCACTCAGTGCTCTTAACTGCTGAGCCATCTCATCCAACAACTTTATTTTTAATTATGTTTATGTGTGTAAGTCTGTGTATGGATATGTATATGTGCTTACAAAAAAGAGCTGAGGGTCCAACCCAGTACAAAAATACTTACCTACCATGAACAAAGCCTTTGATTCAGTCCCCAGTAATCAAACAAAGAACTCTGCTCCCCAAATCTTAATGCCTGTTTCCTCATAACCTCCATTTTTAAAGACACTCCATGATAGCCTCACCACCACTCTGCTCTTCCAGCTTTCTATCACACACCACGGTGTTCTATATGTACTCAAAGCAACTGAAATAGAAAAGGGCCTGTCTATACATTTATTAAACTGTCTTCTCATTGTTTCCCCAACTGGAACATAAACCCCAGGACAGGAGCCTTGATGTTCCTGCCCTTGTGCTTCTCAGATCTGCACGTTAATGTCTCACGTGTTTTGTCAGTGTATGAGCATACACGACATGATGATAACCACAGACAGCATCAGCTAGTGAACCTGGGAAGGACTGGGACGTGTGTAATGGAAGCTTCAATCATCAGCTGATTCAAGTTTTATATGGTTAAAAGATGGCAGGTCAGAACACACCTAGCTTATCAAGAGAAGACTGTAGAGAGTGACAGTGACAGAGGCAGCCCCGAAGGTGCTGAGGACAGAGAGGTTGATCTTACCTATTAGGTTCAACTTTTAAGCTTCCTTCTACAGGTAATGGAATACATATTTTTAAATAAAGAATAATGTATGATTAGAGCAAAATGTACAAAAAGCAACAGGACTAGTGCCTCTTCCTACTCAAAAGGAAAAAATGATAAGAAATTATATCCGCAAAAAATACAGCTAAGTGTAAAGGTTGAAAAGTATTTTCAACTGGAAAAACATGTTTATAAGAAAAAGAATATAATGTGACTATAGTAGAAATTTTATTTATCAACTTAAATTCTTTTTTCTAAATTCTTACTATAGTAAGCTATTAAAACTCCAGAGTCAAGGCACATAATAATCTGCTCTTTCTTAGGGAACAAAATTTGTTACTAAAGTCTGAAATATATTTCATAATTTGGAATTATGATCCCTCTACCACTGCACATTCTGTTTGAGTATTTTAGCTATCTGGGGTCTTTTGTACTTTTGTATGACTTTTAGAGCTGTTTCATATTTCTGTGAATAATTTAGAAGATCTAATGACATTATTAGCAGATTCAGAAAAACAGCTAAAAAAAAAAAAATCACAAAATAGACTTCAGACCACAAAACCAGGACAATATAGGTACAAAGACAGACAGTGTGTCCATGGGACAGAATAACAGGCAGAAAATAAACCTCCTGGTTTTGACAAAGGTGTCAAAAAAAAAAAAGTGCCCTAAATAAAAGACATTCTCAAATGGTTCTGGGAAAACTGTGCAGTCACTTGTCCAAGGATGGATCTAGACCCCAATTGCCTACCGTACCCTGCAGAAAAATAAATGCAAAATGAGCAGAAGACTTTAATGCAGGACTTAGAAATTAAGAAGAGCTAGAGAAAAAAGAAATAAAGCCCTTCAAGAGAGAAGCAGGGGCAAGGACTTTCTGACAAAATTATCAATAGCTCAGGAAATAACAGCAAGGACTGATGGGTAGGTTTCATGAAATTAAAAAGCTTCCACACAACAAAGAGAACAGCTTACAGAAGAAGAAAAAGTCTTTGCCTACTAAACTAGGCAAGGGCTGAACATCTAAAATACATATTCTTTAAAAAAGACTCTTTTTTTTTTTTTTTTTTGGTTTTTCGAGACAGGGTTTCTCTATGTAGCCCTGGCTGTCCTGGAACTTACTCTGTAGACCAGGCTGGCCTCGAACTCAGAAATCTGCCTGCCTCTGCCTCCCAAGTGCTGGCATTAAAGGCATGCACTACCACACCTGACTCTTAATTAAACAAAAATGCCCAATAATCCAACGAAGAGATAGTGCTTAAAAGGAGAAATACAAATAGAAAAAAAATATGCATTCAAAATCAACATCCTTAGCTATGTGGAAAATGCGGATAAACACTCAGCTGGGAGCTGGGTAGAGCACCTGCTGCACACACAGCTTCACAGGTAGAGAGCGTGCCTGTGCATGAGCACCAGTACCCACAGTAAAGGCTGAGTGCGTTCGGTTGGTCATTAGGGAGTAGACAGGACCATGTCAGGGCCTTGCTTTCCTGGACCAGGCAACACGAGGGTGTGTGTGTGTGTGTGTGTGTGTGTGTGTGTGTGTGTGGCTGTTAATACCTAATAGCTGCTGAGAGAGAGAGAGTCAGTTTGTTGGTTTAATAAGGTGACCCACGAGAGCAGGCCCCAATCCTACCACTGTACTAGCAGGACCACAAGCTGGATTTGATGGAGACAGGAGGAAAAGGAGAAGTTATCATACAGTTGGGGAGGGGGGGGGAGGGATGGGAGTGCTGGCGGGGATGAATATGTTCAAGTATATTGTATAAAATTCTCAAAGAATTAATACAATTACTTAACAATATAAAAACTACTGAGGGCTGGTGAGATGGCTCAGTGGGTAAGAGCACCCGACTGCTTTTCCGAAGGTCCCGAGTTCAAATCCCAGCAACCACATGGTGGCTCACAACCATCCGTAACAAGATCTGACGCCCTCTTCTGGAGTGTCTGAAGACAGCTACAGTGTACTTANCTCACAACCATCCGTAACAAGATCTGACGCCCTCTTCTGGAGTGTCTGAAGACAGCTACAGTGTACTTACATATAATAAATAAATAAATCTTAAAAAAATTAAAAAAAAAAAAAAAACTACTGAAGAAAAACTATTTACATAACCTGTCAAGCATAACACACAAATTTATAATTGTATCTGTAGCATGCCTTTTCCTGAGAAGACATAAATGAATGTCTACTTTACCCATATTCAGAGGGCATTGAAGACCAAAAATGAGATTCCATCCAAGACCAGTTAGGGGTACCAATGAGTTTATCATGTTGCTTACAGGAGAAAGAGTAACAAGAAAGTCAGGCAGCTGGACCACTGAAGAGTCCTAGCTGTGGGGGACAAGTTAGGTCTGATGGGCACTACAGAAAGGCTATGACTGAACACAGCCAATCAAAATGAACCATCCCATGAACTTCCAACACAGAATTTCTACCCTACAAACCCTGCCCCGACACCCACCCTTGAGTCAAACACTGACCAACCATGTATGTTAGGAACAGCAAACAAAGGCCACTAGCATACACATACGGCATACTGCCTTCCTATGGCATACTCCTGAATAGTCCAGCACATCTCAAGATATATGCAGCTGGGCGGTAGTGGCTGGTGACTGGAACCTTAGGCAAGCAACTTCATTATGACCATCACAGATCCAGCTGCCCACCCTACTGTTGTTTGTCTCTTTTGTTCCAATTCTTGTCCCCAGGCTGATCTGATTTCACCGAAACCCCCATACTTCACCTATCAAGTGCTGCAATCCCAAGCACAAGTCCCCATCTTTCCGTTCTGGTGCCATAAGTGTGGGCTAACCTTACCCGCCGAAGGTCCCTTGCGCCTGTCACCTCTGCAATAGATTCTATCTGGCCACTCCTTCCTTATCTTTTTACTTAGTCTTTTCTCTCTACATAATCTCTCCTTTTCTAGTAAGCCATCCTCACTCATACACACCCTAGTATTACTAATCTGTACAAATCCCTCCTTGATATTAATTTCTGTCAAAGACACGGCCAAATTCCATCTGCTTAGTAATATTTGACAAAGCTGACAGACTTTATCTCTTTCTTCTTAGACATACTTCAAGTCCGAGCTTTTATTTCATGTTCTAATGGTTTTCCTCCTCCTTCTAAGTTCACTGAATAGCCCTGCCTCTTCTGTAGGTATAATGTTATTGTGCACCGTGAAGATTATCCAAGTGTTGATTTCTGTGTCCCCCATATTTGGTTGCAATTTTTTTTCTGTTTTTATTTTTTTTAATTAAATATTTTATTTACATTTCAAATGCTATCCCGAAAGTTCCCTGTACCCTCTCCCTGCCCTGCTCCCCTAACCACCCAC